>NC_034597.1:61811134-61833299 GCF_900095145.1 Mus pahari
GGAGAGAGAGAGAGAGAGAGAGAGAGAGAGAGAGAGAGAGAGAGAGAGAGAGAGAGAGAGAGAAGCCTCTAGGTGCTGTGGTTTATCTGCCTTGGCCTAAGCACAGGCTGAGAGAGCTCTGAACTTGCTGGAACAAGAAAAGCCCAGTGTCCCTGTTGCGTTCTCTGAGGCGCATACATTTTTGGTTCCGCAGGATGTATTCTAATGTGTATGGTGTTAGATGCTACAGCCCTAGTTTACAGAGATTGAAATTGCAAATAAAACCCTATTTGCCACAACAAGATACGTGCAAAAGAGTACTGTGGGATGCAAAAGAGCTCCATGAAAATTCCAGCCCTGTCATTTTCCAGCTGCAGCCCCTTAAACAGAGCAATTAATTTCTTTGCTTCGGTGGCTCCTTATCTGTAAAGAGGCAATAATCATATCTACCTTACAGGGTTGTTGTGAGAGTTAAATGCAGGTGACAGTGCTTAGCATATAGTGGGCAAGCTGTTAAAACCTTTTATTTACAATCTATTCATTTGATGGGAAACCTAGGAGATGTCCCGAACCATTTGAGAAGCTGATGATGCAGTGGCTACCCTTGGGTGATGGTCCTTTAATTGAAAATGTGTGCTGCCCATGCATGGTACTGACACTGTTGAGTTCCATTTCTGGGTGGTATGGGGGCATATAGAGAAATTTTGGGGGAGTGCTATCCTTGGCCTGAGGGAGGCTTCCCAGAGGAGGACCTCGACAAGGAGAAGTCAGCAGACTTCAAGGGAAGAGAAGCCGAGGGGACTGCTGAAGACAAAGTTCCTCTGCACTTCTGGTCTCCTTTGCCTGTAAACCAGGAAGGCCATCAGGTAGAGCCGATGGGAGGAGATTTGGGAGTGCTGGGTGGCCAGACTGAAAAGCGCAGGCCTGGGTGTGTCCTGTATGCAAAGCTGAGAACAGATGACTAATGAGCCTAGCCAGCGAAGCCTTTGCTGCAAGGGGCTAGGCGTTGCCACCAGATGATCCAGCATTGATGCTGCAAGCCGTTTTCCTGGACAGGGGAGTATCTTCATTCTGGTCCCTGTGCAGGGATTTAACAGCCTTCAGCAGGCAGCTGACTCTTTCATAGTCCAAATGTGGATCATAAGTGAGTAGCATGGCCCTTTGTCACTGCCCTTTGTTGGGGCACCAAGAACAGGACTGGTGAAACAAAGGGTGGAGAAGCTTATCATTCTTCCTAGCTCATTTTTTTGGGGCGAGCCTCCAGTCGTGCCACCACCTCCGCAGAGCCTCCATGAAAGCATTCCACCTGCAGGGGCCTCCTGAGCCCTTAGAATCTCAGGCCAGAAGACCAGAACTGTCCCTCTGGGACTGGCTGCTAGCAGACATGTTATCTCTCATGAGGACAATGGTGGGCCTCTGTGCCAAAAGGCCTCCTGTCAGTGACACAGGCCAGCTGTCTCTCTCCCTCTGGGCTCTGGGTTCCCTGGCTACTGTTTTGCTGTCACAGATCCTTTTGTTAAGTCTTTTCCAGGTTAATTAATCCTATTATTATCTCCACTGTAGTCTATAATTGGACACACAGGGCAATTATACCATCCATCCTGCTTTTTAGATGTGCAACCCACTAGCCAATGACAATTATTAATTATTATCCCATTGGGTTGTGCTAGACGCAAATATGACACTTGCCTGGGAGGGTGGTTATCTGGTTCCTGGGGGTCTCTAGTTAGGGTCTTAGCTTGCTGTATATTTTAAGAGTCATCCAGTGAACATGAATTGGCAACCACCATTAAGAACTCTCCTTAGGCAAGGCCATGGCTTAGGAGCATCCTTAGTCAGACTGGGTGGGTGGGGGAAGACCACATATTTTAGTCCTTCTCATCTTGGCCTTTTCTCCCATAGGCAGGTGCTTGCTGCTCTTGGGCACCCAGCTACGCTACTTCCCCATGCTAAGGGCCTTCATCACCAAGCTTGTGAACATTAAAACCATCATTATAGCTTTTGATCTATGTATCCTACTCAGAGCTCCACACATGGTATCCTTTTAATCATTTCTACAAGGAAAGTATTATTATTCCCATGTTATAGATGGGGGAGCTCAAGCTTAGAAGAATTCAGTAACTTGTAAAGAAAGTGTGGCAAAGATTTCAAGTGATGTTAGGTCAAAACCAACACCTTTTTGGCATTAAGAAGCAAGCCTCATTTCATGAGGGATGTTCACCGAAAGATTTTAAGGGGGGTCCTTGCATTAATTGACAGGTGCTAGGGACACAAAGACTTTCAGTAGCACAGCTCTTAGTGCCCCCAAAGTTACATTATGTGAGTACATAGTTCCCCCTTCCCACTCTGTGTGTGTGCGTGCGTGTGTGTGTGTGTGTGTGTGTGTGCATGTGTTGTGTGTTCTAACTTCTTCCATACAGGCTGCTGTGCAGGAGGTATCAGATAGAATGAACTGGGCCCAGCAGCCTTGGGCATTTGTGTTCCTTGTCTCCCATGAGACTTCCTAGGGGAGGTGATAACATGCCAAGGTAGATATACCCTGGGGTGTTTGGTCCCTAAGACCACATCTGTTTGTGAGTTGATGAGGGAAGTTTTTTTTTTTTTTTTAATTGTGTTTGTTGGCTTTGGAAGGTCCATGGGGATAAGGACAGGCAAATCACCCAGTGATACTGTATGCAGCCCCTACTTCCTGTTCTACATGTCCTGTCTGGCCTATCCCAGGCACAGTCAAGGTAATATGATAGTGGGAAGCAGGCTCAGAAGGAAGCCTTGTACCCCAGGGACGTGGTCTAAGCAGGGAGGCTGGGAATTCTCTAGAGCTCTGTTCTGCTGGTCTGAGCACTGTTAACTTAATGTTACTCTGTTTCTGTTCATGACAGTGAGGACGAGACCTCCGGACCTTCCCTCTGCTGAATTACTCTCGGCATTTGTGATGTCTTGACATATTAGCTAGGTCTCATTGCCTCGAAAGAAGCCGCCCCTCCCAGGTCTCATCCTTAGAGACAGTGAACAATTTATGTATGGCTGTCCATTTCATGTACCAGAAAATCCATTTCAAATCCAATCAGCTCCTTTATCTTCTGTGATCCCCAAATTCCATATTCTCCCTGCCCCAAATCACCCTAGGACAAGGTTTTAAACTATCATCATACCCTTCTAGCCCTAAACCAACTGGTGTTATTCTAAACAGCCCACAACACCCTTTTGCTCTGCTATGCCTTCCCTCCCTGGAGAACACAGTGCAGGCTGAGGGTGGTTCTAACCCCCTAAGGTGCTGATCCATTAATGGGACTCTGTTTGCTAAAATATTGTGTGTCTCTTGTTTCTGGGGAAACCGTATCAATGCAACATTTCAAAGGTATTAGCCTCTCCAAGTTATCACTCGGCTACACTACTATTTCATGGGTACATTTTACTATAACTGGACTAGGAAAGTGTAGGTACTTGGTTCTCAGTTCATTCTTCCTGAGACCTTGATGGCACCTATCACATGTGTGGGTGGCTGACTATGAGTGCCAGGGACTCAGGAACAGATTCTGAGAATGGGATGAGACTGTTCACTGCCTCTGCTAAATTTTTCTGCAAAGTTACAGAGGCGTGCCCAGCTTCTTGTTATCTGATCATCCAAGCAGGACAAGGAGGAAGAGACCAGAGGACTCACTGAAGAAGAGAAGCTGCGTTTCTGGCTATAATTTTGGGAAGCAGAGGCAGTACCTGATGCCTCAGTTTCTCCATTTGCTAAATGGTACCCAGACTATTTTCTTCCTCTTCATTGCAGGATCTGAGCAGAAGTGACTTGGAGAATGTATGTGGGACCTCCTAGAACATCATTTGGTTTGGAGGCGATTAGAGAGGGTCGGGGCAGCTGGGGGAGTCCTCCAGGCTACGGGAGGAGAAGCTTCTTGTGTAGGGGTTCAGTGGCTTGTTCCAGGTGTCCACAGATCCAGTCCTCAACCAAAGAAAAACCATTTCTCCGTCACATCATGGTCAAAGGGAGCTCAGCAAAGTTGAAAATTACAGTAAGGAGAGTAACGCTAAATCTAGTGTAGACACAGAGGGATACAATCCATGACAGCAGTCACAATGCTCTGGGTTGGCTTCAGGATCCAGATGGACTGCAGCTGCCACTAACCTTGGGATGACTCTGTAGGGCGTAGTGTCTACAGGGAGACTGTCCTTGTGGCTTCTGTGGGCCGCACATCTGTTCCTCTCTTCATGCCTGCAAACCTCCAGTTAGGATGCTGGACACGTCCTAGGTAGGAATGTGGTGCTGGGGCTGGCCTGCCTGGCAGGGGTGGGGGTGGGGGTGGGGGAAGTGTCCAGCATGGGTCTTACCTGGTCATCTACTTCTGTGACTTTTAGGGGCTTAGGGAGCTGAGCCCAGAGGAACCACCGGCAGAGAAAATGGTACCAAGAAACTCACTAAAAAAGCCGGGGACTTTAAATGCTTCCTCCAGACTTAGAAAAGACCCATAGTTTTATTCCACCATCCATTCTTTCCCTCCCACACCTTCTCTACTCCCTCCCTCCCTCCTGTCTTCTTTCCTTCCTCCTTCTCCTCTGTCTGCCTCCCCTCCCTTTTCCTTATTCTCTCTCTTGGGTCTCCCTCCCTTTCCTCTTTCTTTCCTTCCTTTGAACTCCTAATGATGCCACCCAGTGTTAGATTTTTGGTACACAGAGATGAATGGGGCCCAGTGTCTGCCCTTGAGGAATTTTAATTGGATGTCTAAGTCTGTAGAGAATTATTAAAAGTTGTTGACCTGCTGAAAAAAATGGAGCTTTCCTCTCTTTGCCTGGGAGGCTTGTTCCCAAGGCTGGGCTTTCATTCCTGCCCTCACTGTTTCCTGGGTTTCTTTATTCTATTTCCTGGAACTGTAACAGAGCCAGGGACTAAGGTAACTCATAAACTCCAGGAGCTTATTTGGAAGCTGGAAAGTTTTGGGGCACAGCGGGAGTGTCTGCTGAGGGCATGCTGACAGGGTAGGGGAACATGTGCAAGACCAAAACTGACAAAACAAAACGAGGCAAATGCCCCTTCTGGGAAGAACCCACTCCCAGGCTAGCTCATCTAGTCCCTTGTAGTGATATTAACCCAATAGCCCTGCCATCTCTTCAAGCCCCTCCTTTTCCACTAAGATCACAGGGCTGGGAGTGGCCCCAACAGGCTCATGGATTTCAATGTTAGGCTCCCAGTTTGTGGACTATTTAGGAAGGGTTAGGAGGAGTGGCATTGTTAGAAGAGGTGTGTCAAGTTTCGAAAGCCCATGCCAGGCACAGAAGTTTCTCTCTCTCTCTCTCTCTCTCTCTCTCTCTCTCTCTCTCTCTCTCTCTCTTTCTCCTTCTTGCTTTTGGTTCAGGTGTTAACCTCTCAGCCACTTCGTCAGGGCCATGCCTGCCTGCCTCCACAATCCTGCCCTGATGGTCATGGACTCACCCTCTGAAACTGTAAGCTAGCTCTCAAACTCTCAGTCAGATGTTCCGTTTTATGAGTTGTCTTAGTAATGTTGTCTCCTCACAGCAATAAAAAAGCAACTAAAACGAATGTCAATTAAATATGAGCAGTTTTAGACCGAACACTCAAACTGCAGCACTGAGGCAGCCTGGGAAATGTAGTGGAGTGGCAGAGCGCTGTAGTTACAGACCTCCAGTGGCTAACAGGTCAGACAAGGGTGGTTTACCAAGTGCATTGTGTGCCGGGTGCCAGGCACTTTTGCTTTGTGGTGACAGTGGTCATTGGATCTGACTCCTGCCGACTTATGAGGAGAGGGATGGGGGTGCAGTGACTCATCCCAAGTTACTCTGTGTCATGTGACCCCTTAGTGGTCCCCTGAGACCACAGACCCAGCAAGCAGGAGATGTCACTTATTTTCAGCCTGCCGTACTCCACTGGCCTGTCCTCTGGGGCTTTCTGCAGTTTCTGATCAGGTGATGACTGAATATATCACACTGGGTTTTTTTTTTTCTTTCTCCTCATCCTCACTGTACCTATGAGTCCATTGCCCACAATACCAATAATTACTATTTATAGTGTTACTGCTGTGCAGCTTTTAATCCTCTAAGAAACCACACAAGGTAGATGCTACTGTATCCCTTTAACAGAAACATAAACCTCAGAGAACTGGGATATTTGTCCAGGTCTTGCCTATGGCTACAGAGTTGTGATATGCTCCCGTATCATCTGACTCCAGAATGTCTGTACCTCCTGCCATGCAGGCAGGCTGCCCTACCCTGACAAAGCTTGCTACAGGCAGTTGGTTGTACTCCATAACTAGGGTAACTGGATAAATTGAGGCCCCATTCCCCCACACTAAAGTCAATAATTCCTGGGGTCTGGGTAGATTGGTTCTGTGGAGATGGGGAACTAGGTTGCAGAGGGGATTGATATTATAAGTCAGCTGAGCTTGAAGCAAAGAGACCACTAGAATATCTCTGTAGGTCCAGTGATCACATGGGCTCCTTAGATGTGGGAGAGGGAGGCAGTGTCAGGGAGAGACTTGAGGAGAATGTGCTGGTAGCTTTGAGAATGGCAGGACAGCAAAGATATGGTCACTAGGAAATGGACACCCTCTTAAAGCCTTCAGATGGCAACTTGGCTCTGCAGGATCCTTGATTTTAGCATAGCTGGCTCATTTAACAGCCGAACTCTAGAATGGAAGACAATTGGTGTGGTTTGAAGATGTGTGATAATTTGTTACATCATCAGGAGGAAACTCAAGCACGTCTGTTGCCTCAGCTCACGACCTCTTCTCTCTTGCATTGTGTTTTTTACCTGTCTCCAGCCTTCCTTCTGTAGAGTCTGTATTTCTGTTTTAAAAATTCAAGCAAATATTGCTCACACTAGTACAGAGACTGACTGCCTTCCACCTCTGCCCCCACACAAATACCAGCTCCCATACTTACGTACCCATGGACTCATCTCCTTTTAGATGAGTACAGAGGAAGACCCCCCTGCTTGCTTCAAAGGCCAAGGCCTCCACATGCCACTCTGCAGTCATGCGGACTCTCTCCCTCTGCATGGCCTCTTCCCAAATCAGCAGTTTCTTACTCTCTGAGAGTCCCCTTTAGTTATGTTCTATCAACTCTCATTTGAATCTCACTCCATGAATAGACCTGTTTTCTTCCTCCAAATGCTGTTTTCCCAGGTAGTTCATTTCTACAGGTCCTTTAAACCTCTGTCTAGCGACCCAGTACAATCACCCTCTAAACTAGAAGTTCCATGTCCCTCCTGTACATTTGTCATGGTACTTAAGACCGATGGACACAGCAGCATCTTCTGACTATTGATAACATACCTTCTTTGCTCTAACTACAGCCACAGACAAGCACCTGATGAAGAGTAGATGTCTACAGAAATTTTGCATGAGGAGTGGATTGGGTCTCACTACTTTGAATACAGTATAGATGCTGCTAAGGTGTTATAGTCTCAGCTCCTTCCTCCTCTCTGCTTTCCATACAGAGCCATTCAAATGCCATGGGGATGTGGTCTCTTACCGTCTTTGCTCTAACTACAGCCACAGACAAGCAAGCATCTGATGAAGAGTAAATGTCCACAGAACATTTTCATGAAGAGTAGATTGGGTTTCACTGCTTTGAATGCAGTATAGATGCTGCTAAGCTGTGAGAACCTCGGCCCCTTCCTCTCTGCTTTTCATATAGAGCCATTCAAAAGTCGCAGAGATTTAGCGAGCCTCCAGCTGGAGATCTGCTTCCACTCACACCCCTCAACCTGATCCTCCCTGGGGGTTAAACCTTACTCAAGTCATCAACTCCAATCTCTCACTCTCCCACTTTCACACCATTTCCCTGTCTCCAAAGTCCCCTGGTGCTCAGAACCATTCTCTGTTCTCCTATCGCTTTCCCATGACATAGTCTGCATACAACAGTCCAAGGATCTTTTAAAAACTAATATAAAACATATTTACAGAGACCGTTCAAGAATAATACAGAGAAGTTTGTAGACATCTCTTGCCCACTATTTTATGATATGTTCAGCACAATTTATAATAAAACATTGGGCCCTCGCTCTTGACAAAACTTCACACTTTGTTTGGATTTCACAAGTTTGCCATCAACATCCTTTCTGTCCCAGGCTCCCACAGTGCGTTTAGTCATCATATTTCCTAGGCTACTCTTGGCTTTGACATTTTCTCAGGCTTTCCTTATTTGTAGTGACCTTCACTGTTTTGTTTTAAGGAGCCTTTCGGGGGCATTTTATTGGATGCCCCTTCATCAGAGTGTCTCTGGTGTTTTCTCATGCCTAGACTGGAGTTGGATCTTCTGTGGGAGGTGAAATGATAGTCTAATGACATCATGTCAAGGACATCCTGCCAGTGTGTGTCTTCACTGATGGTCTTGACCTTGGTAATCAAGCTGAGATACAGCCTGACAGGTTCTTCTCTGCAAAGTGACCTGGTTCCCCTCCCTGTGCACTTTCTACCCTTTACAAGCAAATTGACAAGAGTAGTCCTCTAAGAATGGGTAGCAGAGAAGGGGCTGAAACACCACATCCGGGAGCCCAGCGTAATAATTATCTATGGGAGGATTGTCTCCATGTCCCCACTTCATTATTATGCAATAGTTCCTTATGTATTTGAATCAATATTGATTCATGGGCATTTTCTTCATGTCTGGGTTAGAACCCATTACTGAGTTGTTTCTTTAGTGTTCCCAAGTTCTTCCATTTTTGGCTTTTGGGAACTCTTTCGCATAGGCTCCTCTGTCTCTTTGGCACAACCTTATCTACTAGTTAACATGTTCCTTTTTCCTGACACTCAAGGGTTCTCTTGATTTATCTAGTATTTCACACTCTAGCCCTAGACACATGTCTTGGAGATCAGAGGACTTTGCATGGCCAAATGGAGTTGGAGTGCTGGAGTGTCTTGGCTGCTGGGCTAAGGATCTTTTGAAAATCAAGCTGAGACATCTCTTTTTCCCTCTGAGAGTAAGAAGTCCACTCCTGACTCAGTTCATAGCTCCCTTTCTATTTTTGGTCAGCACTACTTGCAGCCACCTGGATTCACAGCTACTTTTGTATGGAACTTTTGGATGTACTTTGTCTTCCTGGTCTTTGCCTAGTGAATCTTTCCCAGGTTCTGGGTCTCAGTGACACGTGGTTGTATCTGACTCAAGGAGAGCCACAGGCTTGGTCTTCTAGCTCTCACAAAAGCTTAGGTGCCTGATAGTTTGAGGCTCCTGCTTATGGTATGAACATTCATACTACCCCCTTACTTTGGTTTCTGATGCAAAGTATGTTTCTTGCTGGTAAAAGTACTTCTACTCTGACGGTCTAGCTTAGAGCTCATTCCTCACAACCCAGAAAACTGTCATTTCTACTTTTGCAACTGTTGCTCTTTGTGCACAGCACTATGAAGATACTTAGCACAGGGAGCTGTGTCTGGCTTCCAAATGTGACTGTTCCTCACAGGGTGAATTCTCCAGGGACCCGGGCTTTCACTTATACATCCTGTGCCTTCAGTTACAGGTCAGTAAACAAATAAAACTCTAAGACTCTTCCTGCGTAGTCTGCAACCACCTTCCTTATAGCCCTCCCTGGGAGAGGACGCTCCATGGCTAGTTAACACGAAGGACTTGGAAGTCTGTGACTGAGGTTTCCTCCCCAATACTCTCTCCTTCTTTTCTTTTCTTTGGGAGAAAGAACTGGAGGTGGAAAGTTCATTTCTAGCAGAGCTTTCTGATATTTCACTGGCTACAAAGGAGATCCCTTCCTCCCCAGTCTTATCTTGAAATCTCCTTGATGTCTGTATCTTTCCCCCCCCTCCTTTCCTCCCTCTGAAGATCAATAATATTGTAGAAGTGAGAGATCAAAGTTCTTCAAGTGGTGGGCGAGCAGGGGTGGGAGTTGGGGGTGGAGGGTGGAAAGAGAGTTCCTAGTTAGCATATCCCTTGGGGAGTCCTTCCAGAAGCTTCCGTGGGCTCTGCCACCAGCTCCTATCTTTCTCCCTCTCATTCTTCATCCCATCCTTTTGCCTCCCCTCCCTCTTTTCCCCATAAACAAAGCCACGGCCTCAACAACATCTTGTAAAGCACATTATAAAATGCTTCTAATAAATCCCTAACAGCCTTGGCCATAACTGGCTGAGAGGAGAGGTGATTATGACACAGAAGTGTCAGGTTAGAACAACAAATTGGGCCATGCGAGCAGGAATTTATCTGTCTTTGTAAGTGTGCTATAAAGGTCCATATAATTTCACAAATAAATGCGAACATTTCTTAGCAAATAGCTTCTGGATTTAGCGCTCTAGGACCATAGGACATTAGCACTAGGGAGACAATTTCAGACACAGGGCAAATCAACCTGGGGGGGGGGTGTGAGGCACCAAGCAGGAAATACTCAGCCCTATTGCTGTCCTTTCTCAAGTCTGTAGGACCTCACGGTCAGGGTAGCCAGAGGGCTTGGCTACTGTTGTGTTCTAGGACCAGTGCTGAAGCTAGCTGGACAGCCCTCAAGGTTCAAAGTCAGCAGAAGAGATCCAAGGAGGCAGAGTTTCAGTGCTGGTGTAGGCAGGGTGCATTGCCAGGGCCAGAGGAAGCTGGCCGTCTAGGAATTTGGGTGACTACTCTCTCAGCGGTCTCAGCACATCATGCCATGGTCTACTTCTGGTTTACATGGCCACTCCATTAGTCAGAACTCCTGAGCACTGTTTTGTTCCATACAGGGTTAGGGGTGCATAAACAGGGTGTGGGGAACAGGGGGAGGTTGCAGAGACAGTGGAACCGATGAGTGTCAGGGCTTTTCAACTGTGGCTGCATTGGTCATGCTTTAAAAATTCCTTTTGATTTCTGACTCCATTTCAGTCCAGTAAATCAGAATTTCCAATGTGGGGTCCAGGCATTGGTGCCAACAGTTCATTTGTGTGTGTGTGTGTGTGTGTGTGTGTGTGTGTGTGTATGCAGGTGTGTATGGACATGTGTACATGTGTATACAGATCAGAGGCCAACCTAGGGTTTCATTCTCCAGACATTATCTATCTTGTTTAATGAGGCCGGATCTCTGACTGGCCTGATGCTTGCCTGCTCACCTAGTCTGTCTGTCCAAAGAGCCCCAGGGCTACCCTTCTTTCCCCAAGGACATGCCTGTTTATACCTCCCCAGTGCTGGAATTATAAGTATGTGTCACCACACCGGGGTTTTAAAACCCTTTTATTGACTCTGTGGATTTCAGATCATGCACCCCAGTCCTACTCTTCTCTTGGTCCCTTCATATCTGCTCCTCTAACAGTGCAACCTACCCCACAAAAGAAAACAAAAAGCAAAAATAGAAATATAGAAAAATTATATAAAATTAATAGTAAAAGCAAAGCAAAGCAAAACAAAACAAAAAACTATCTTGCCATGGAAACCGTGGTGTGTTATGGTGTGTTCCATGGTGTACCCCCTCCTTCACACATTTTTACTTGCAAATGTCATTGCATTGAGCCTTTGGTCTGGTCTGAGGCCTTTGGTTTCTGATATACTATCAATATTGGATCTTCACTGAGACTCCTCTCGGATATCTTGTTGTTGCCCTGTGTCATAGGGATCCTTCAACTTTGGATCTGCAGGACCTGCCTCTTCATAGACTCCAGCAGTTCATAGATGGGGAGCTGTTGGGGTCATCTCCCTCAGAGCCCTGGTTCTGGCTGGCTGGAAGGTGAGTTGGTGAGACCATTGGCTGTTTTCTCTCAGACCACCAGTGTCAGCTCTCCTGCTTTGTCCAGGTGATGGGTAGGGCCCGCTCTCTTGAACCCATGCCACCAGGGCTAGCTCTGTTATGCTGCCCAGGTGAGGTGTAGGGCCCACTCTTCAGGGACATGTCCCTGCAGCCATTGAGGGGCAGGGACAGCTCTCCCACTTTCACGCCATAGGGTCAGTTCACTGCCCACTGCTGGTGGTAGGGGGTGCACGGGGCATCTCTCTCATGCCCAAGCTATCACACAGCAGGCAGACAAAGGTGCAGGGCCAGCTCAGCATAGCGTTTGGCCATTCACATGGCTTTGGGTGGCAGCCCAGACCAGGGACATCTGTGTGGCCTTTAGCAGTATCACAGGCCTCAGATAGCAACACAGATCCTGGCTATGACAGCACCATGGATCCAGAATTGGCTCCTGGTGGCAGCCTGGGTTCACATGTCACCATGGGCTCAGCTGGTGGCATAGGCCACTCTGATCAGCCTATGCCCCCATAGCAGCATGACCCTCAGATGTTCGCATGTTCTCATGTGGCAGCCTAGACCATGAACATCCACGTGATCTCCGCTGGCAATTTGGCCCATGGACATTAACACAGACCCCAGCTGTAGCAGGATCATGGATCCATGGCCTTCAGTGACAAAGCCCAGGCCAGGACATCCATAACCTCAGGTGGCAGCACAGACCACCCAGATCAGTTTGGCCCCAGATGATCAACATGATCTCAGGTGGCAGCCCAGACCACAGATATCTGATGGCTTTTGGTGGCAACATGGGCTGCAGATATCATCACAGACCCAGGCTGCAGTAGAACCATGAACCCAGATATGGCCCTTGGTGGCAGCTGGCCTGGACATCTCTGTGGCCTTAGGTGTTGCACAGCTTCCTCATATCCAGCTGTTACTCACTTCCATCAATTCTCTGGTTCCACCTTTGTCCAGTATACAAATCCATTTTACTTTTTCTCCCATCTCTCCACCACACCCTCCACTTTATTTTTCCATCGCACATTCACTCATTGTGGTGGCGCCCCCAGTGGGCACTTGAGTGTCATCTGGCCAACCGAGGCCAGTGGGTCCTAAAAATTAATTAATTAATTAATTAATTATTACTTATTCACTTTAAATCCTGCCCACTGCCCTCCTTCTGGTCAGTCCCTCCCACAATTCTTCTCCCATCCTTTTCCCCTTCTCTTCTGAGTGGGTGGGTGGGGGGCCTGGGTATCCCCTTACCCTGGCTTCAAGACATTTTTTTTTTTAAATGTGAGTTTGTGGATCAAACTTTGATCATTACACTTTACAGAAAACCCTTTATTGTCTGAGTTATTCATCCCGACTTGTGACTCAGATGTACATTTCACTGATGATGCAGAACACGGGAAGACCCACTACAGGGCTGATTCCTGACTACAATTTATTAGTGCTTCATAGGAACTGCTGTTTGGCCTATCATTGTTTTTCTTCATTGTCCCCTCATCCTCCTGTCTCCCTTCCTTAAACACCAAATCACATTGACTCAAACAAAACATATTGGCTACATCAGTCATGAGGCCGCTAAGAACAACAGTGGCCATTCTACCATCTGGTGGTGCTCTGTGGCAGACATGGCCTAAATAAGAAATAATGACCTGGATTTTCACACTGAAAATATTACAAATGGCAAAGGCTATCCTAACAACCATTCTGCTCTAGAGAGAAGATAAAAATGTAATGAACTTGGGTAGAGCATGGATGTCAGCAGCCACAACTATTCATGCTTAATGTCTGGGCTAGTGGCCTGGAACCTGCTTCTCATCTCATTGTTATCCAGATGAGAAAGGGAGAAAGGTTGGCAGGGCACACAGACTAATGGCAGGACATACAGACTAAACATAAGCCCTGTCTATGTATATTTGAAATTCCGTTTTTATGCATGCAGTGAGATTTGGATTATAGTTCTAGACTGGGGGATGATGGCTGTCCCTATATGACCTGTCAAAGAGGATGGCTGGTGGCTTAGAATGGTTGAGAGTTCTGAAGAGAGGGAACATGGCCTCTGTGGAAACCTGACATTAGCTCATGCTGAGCTTCTGCCACAGACTTGCTCATTGGTTCTTCCAGGTCACAGTTCTCTGAACTGTCACCTGGTGTCTGCTGTTCCAACTCAGTCTCCGGATGCCTGGGGCAACAATGTCTTAATTACTTGGGAGTCTCTTTTTGTGGCAAGCAGTTCATAGCCAAGTCTTATGTGTTGCTGTCATGCAGTGTTCTTTCATTAAAATGTGGGAAATTAGAAAAGATTTAGACTGGAGTTCCTTGTTTTGTCTTACTTAATGATTCTCTGGCCTGGAACACTTAACACTTTGAACCTTGGTTTCTTTTTCTGTGCTATGGGCATAATGGATTCATGGATTCCGGAAGTTCATAATGTTATATACAATGTGCCCAGTGTCTCCATTTGGGTTTGTTATTTTTTTTCTCCAGTAATCACCTTTCATCTGGCCAATGAGATAATCTTAGGCCCAGTGCCACCCTCATACTCATAGAAATTCTACTGCTCTAACCCTCTTAGACCCGTTGGCTCCTGGCTCTAGGAACTGGAGGTATTCATCCTTCTGCGATAGAGTATGAGGAATCTACACTGGCCCACAAAGCACCCGACCTGCTTTGGTACTCCTCAGACTTTTCGAACCATATACCAACTCTTCTCAGTTCCCTTTAAGGCCTTGTCTTCTTTTGACATTTAGTCTTTCAGGTTGTAAGTCCAGCTTTTGGAAGGAAGAAGGAAATCCCAAGATTTCCATAACTTGGAGCTGGAGAGAGAAGAAAGACAGAGATCTCTATGCGATTCATCATGACCATACCACTTGTGCAGGTCACCCTGCCTCTATGGCCCACCCCACCTTCTCAGGCCACCCCATCTCTGTGGACCACATGCTTGCTTTCAACTCTTTCATTTCATTCAAGGTCGCTTGGCCGTTCTGTCCATATCTCTTTAAAGCCCGCTCACTTCCTAAACCATGGATCTAGCCTTGCATCGCCCAGAAGGAGTGCCACCTGGGATATTCTCATATTATTTGGGCTGGGAATCATCTTTTGGTCTCTTCATGTCCCTGTTCTTCCTTCTTTGGGCTCTGGGAGGTTCCATGGTCTCCTTTGACCTTTGGATTCAGGTTGGGGTTGATCAATAGACTGAATCATCTGGGGATGGAGGTTGGGGTGGGAGGAGAAAGTTGAGAGCATCTGCTTTTAGTCTTATCAACTTGGGGCATCCTCAGGTTTCCACAGTTTTGTTAAGTGAACCTCTCTACATAGAGGCACTTCTGGCTTCAGGCATGTCTCTTCTTCACATTGGTCTCGTCAAACCTGGAGGTGCTTCATGAGTGTTATCCCTTGTGCTTCCCTGGAGCCCTTCCCCCATATTCTAAAATAGTACTCTCATTAAGCTCTCCTCAATTATCCAGCCTGAGTACACCATCTGTTTCCTGCTGAGACCCCCAACTGATACGGCGTCTGATAGTGCAGTATCCAATTCAACACTTTAATACAGATTGTTTGATTGTTTTACTTTGTCCTTTGGTTGTTTATCTCCTGCTAGCTGGGGTCAGGGTCTGAGGAGTAAATGTGACTACCATCCAGCTCTCTTCGGAGTCTTCAAGCTTGGCATCACGCTGGTCTCCTGGTGTGAGTGAAGCAAAGGCTCACAAAGTCTCCCAACATAAGTAAAGATTGTCTCTTTCTTCTCTGTCCCTGCTAAGGTGAGGGCAGTGGGGCAAACCTGTCCCTGCGAGTCGGGCTCACACTCTGGACTGGGAGAGGCAGTGAGGTAGGTCCCTGTAGTTTAGGAGTCAAGGAGTTTTAAATATTGATATTCTGAGATTATAGGTTCAAGGACAATGTGAAGAAATTGCCAGGACAGGAAGTATCAGTTGGGCCTCCTGATAAGCAGAAGGGCAGAGCCTAGAGGTGGAGAATCTGGTCCTAAGCAAACTAGAGAGACATGATCATGAACTCACAGGTCGCCTGAACCAGAAGGGACCTTCCTGTACCACCCCTGTTACAGTGGCCACTTTACTGTATCACAATGATGAAGCAATTGAAAGATAACTGATATGTCAGTTGGCATATGATGAAAATATAAAACAGATATCAGCTTTCCAATCAAAGGAAGCAAAGAGTAAAAACCCCTTATTCAAACCTTTGTATTCATTGTGTGTTAAAAGCATAATGTGTCATCTACTCTGCATTCAATGGTATATCTTATATGAGTTCATTTGTTTTTCCTCATACAGTGTGGCTACTAGGAACTTTACACTTACAGCTGTAGTTGAATTGCTCGTCCACTGGTTAGCAAGGATGGACTCCAGCATTTTTACTGTGCAGGTAACGGGTATCAGCGCAGAGTCTGGAAGAAGGTTGCTCAGAGCATCGTACCTGGTGGAGCTTTAGCCAGGAAAGCTGGGGGGTTACGCATGGTTTCACTGTATCAATTATTTTCCATGCCCAGGACAGATCTCAATGGCCTGCTTCCCAAAGTTTGATGCCAACAACTCAAATATAGCCTATGTTTGGGGCCTATGCTTGAATTTGGATTAAGGCTTAGGGCCTTTCTCCAAGGTAACTGATCCCTATCACGAGCCACATCTCTTTGGAGGCTCATTTCTGATGCAGGCTTTCATGTTATTTGGATCCTTTCTATGCATGACCTTGGACCACAAAGCCTGGATTAGACATGGCAAAAGAGTTAAAAGTTAAGGTTTAGAGAGAGCCTTCTTCCCTTCTCACCCTACTGTTAACACTGGTAGGTCTGACTTCTGCACAGCCCTCCAAAGCTACATGGCCAAGTAATCTCTGAATTGATTCTTCAAGTATTTTGTAAGCAGATCATTTGTATCTAGGCCAAGAAAAGGAGAAGACATAGTTTCTGGGCTCTTTACTAACAGTCTGGAGCAAGATAGTCCATTACCCATAGGATAGCCCAAGAGCCGTGGTGTATGGTAAGAGTCACCCACAAAGGGGGCACTGAAGACTGAAGTTGTTTGAAAGGGTGGGTTGTGGTTGTAAAGGTGGTCTGGATTTGTGGAAACAGGGACAAGATAAAAGAACTCTTGAATAGTCGGAGTCTTGCTAACAAGTTCAGTGATTGGGCACATCTTATTCACCACAGCCTCAGTGCCCTCATTTACTTAAGGAGGCAGTGCCTGCTATCTGGTCCTCTCCTCGGGGTAGCTTGGCATAGTGAATTCATAACACATGGCTCAAGGAAAGGGGACTCTCCAGTGCTAAGGGAGGGGAAGGGGAGAGAGAGAGAGAGAGAGAGAGAGAGAGAGAGAGAGAGAGAGAGAACTCATGAGGGAGACTGTTGTGCCATTTATCTTCCAAAAGGGATGTTCAGAGGGTCAAAGGGGGATGGATGCTATTAATATTAAAACTGGGACAAGGGATGAAGAGCAAGAAGGGTCCATGTAAATAGGACACATCATTAAAATGCAAAATGTATTTTCTTTATTCTCATCTCAGGCCTTGTGGTCTTTTAGGTTCTAGTTGGTAGCACTGTTTGGTGAGGCTGGGGAATTTTGGGATATGGGACCTGGTTGGCAGAGACAGGTCACTGGGGGCAAGATTTGAAGGCTACATCTAGTTCTGGTTCTTGTTTGTATTTTGTGCTCTTTTGGTTCAGTTGCCACAAGAGGGGATCCAATACACACTTTCCCTGTCATAGATAACCACTGCAGCCATGTTTTCCCTGCTGTGATAGACTGGAGCATCTAAAACTGCAAGCCCTATGAACTTATTCCTCCCACAAGTTGTCAATGTCAGCTTTTTGGTTCACGAGGATGTAAAGGTAACCAGTGTAAGATATACAGCCATCCTATCAGATAGGAGAATCTATCAAAATGGAGAGCCAAGATCAAGCATATTCTAGTCTAGGAAGCTTTGCAGTAGAGGCTGAAGGCAGGAGAGGGGCTGAACAGAAAGGAAGGTTAGGAGAGGGGATGAAGTGGGAAGGCATGTTGTGAATACTGCTTCACACAGAAGCAAGGCTACTAGGAGGACGGGCCAGAACAGACCTGGAACTCACAGCTGTCAGCCATATCGTCCTTGATGCTGAAAGGGACAATATGGTAAGTGACCCAACACCACAGGTCTATGTCACTACAGACAGCTTAGATGGTCATTTTGTGGACATTCTCCCAGTTGCTGAGGAAAGAAAGCCTGCTGCTCAGAGACCACCAGAGATAGCCTAAAGATGCTTCTGATGTGAGGCCATAGTCTCCAGCCTCAGCGAGGAGCTGTTCTGTTTGAATGGTTGAAACCTGGAGTGCCCGCAGGGCCTGCTTCCACCCAGAACAATGGTCTCTGTTGAGTTCCCTGGTTTCTAGGCAACAGGAAGCCCTCCGCCAGAACAATGCACAGAAAGTCTTAGTAGAGGTGCCTCTGTGACCTCTAGCTAGGCAGGACAAAAGGCCAGTTCTTCTTGGCTTGGGGATGGACTAGGAAGGACAGCACTGCATCATTGTCTGTAGAGAAACATGAGTAGCCTAGTGTTCTAGCCTTCGGCCTGCAGCGATCTCTGTTTCATCTGCTGACCTCATGGGGTTGTGCTTCTCGTCTCCTTTGGCTTTGGTGCAACTCTGGGGAGAGAGAGTCCTTTCTTCCCCCAAGTGAGACCCATGTGGGCCAAGCCTAATAGGAAAAAAATCATCATTCCACCATTTGATGGTTCTTGGAGAGAGCCTAGCTGGGTCTCCTGTCCCTCAGGGAAACACTACTGGTTGTAGAGGTAACCAAAATTTGTTTTAATCAGTTAGGGCATGATATGCATAGACACAAAAGTCAGTGTCCTGAAGGATGTTCAGGACACACAGGTCTCTGAGTGTTCATCCTCACAGATCTGTAGAAACAGGTGTCACTATGGTCAGGGCCACATAGAAAGCTCTGCAGTGAGTCAGGAGGCAGAGGTGGGATAGAAAGAGCTTTCATTGTGGTTGCTATGGAAAACCGAAGAGACATTGGTAAGCAGGCAGGGGATTGGTCAGTATGAATAATGATAATGAGCTCTGGCTACAGAGCTGTTTGTAGGATTCTGATGCCAGGGTGGTTAGGGCAAGTAGCCAGCATCTAGGACTGAGGAATCATAACTCCATAGAAGGATGGCTCTAGGGCTTGGTTTCCCTGGGAAGAGCAATCAGGAAATGTGGTTGTTCCCCATCTATCCCTGAGGTTCCGTAGAGCATTACATGTCTGTTCCCAAGATCATTCATAGCACTTCTGTTGTCCATTTGGAATTTGAAGTTAGCATCTGCACCTCCTTTGGGGAATATTTCCTTTCTAGCTCTGAGGTCCCCACTGGAACTGCTCTCTTCTCCTAATAGGACCATCGGTCTACCTATAGGTCTGTGACACATTCTGAGTGAGTTGTGTTTGTGTCATCTCCTCCCAAGAGCCAAGAGCCTCTTGAGGATTCACCTTGTCTTATTCCTTTCCCAGCCTCTGGAACAGACCTGGCATGCAAAACACAGATACTATACGTGTTTGACAGGGTGGTGGGTGAGAAGGAAATGTCATTTGAGTATCATCAGACTTAAGGGGGTTACTGTGTTTGCTTAGTTGGTAACCCTATGGAGAAAGTATCAGGAAATATGAAGTGGAGGATCCTGCAAGTCACTCATGCTCTTATAACTGGCACCGTAGGTGGTCCTCCCCTGGCCACTGAAGAAATGCCCCTGCATGAATTCTAGTACGTAGACCTTGGGGAGTCCTTCAAGCCCTGAACTTCATGTAATATGTATGTGTAGATTGTCCTAAGGGAAGAAGTGAGTCAGACCTTGGAATTGCTCCCAACTCAGAATAGGTTAAAGCCTTAGAAATATACTACTTTCCAAGGCTGTTGGGGTGGTTTGAATAAAAATGACCCCCATAGGCCTATAAGGAGTGATACTCTTAGGGTGTGTGGCTTTGTTGGAGTAGGTGTGGCTTTGTTGGAGAAAGTGCGTCACTAGAGGGTGAGCTTTGAGGTCTCAGATGTCCAAGCGTAGCCAACTGTCTCTTCCTGTTGCCTGCTGATCTAGATGTAGAACTCTCATCTACCTCTCCAGCACCACGTCTGCTTGCATGCCCTCATGCTTCCCACCCTGAAAATAATGAACTAAACCTCTGAAACTGTAAGCCAGTCTCAAATAAATGTTTTCTTCTATAAAAGTTGTTGTAGTCATGTCTCTTCACAGCAATAAAACCCTAAGACAGCTGTGTTTCTTGAGGCTGGGGTCTATGTTCCCCCTTGAGGCTATGCTGAGCTGTGTGCCCACTGTCCTCATCAGGGTTGTTCCCATACCCTTCTTTCTCCCATGGCTGTTGATACTGGAACTCTCAGGTTTGTCTCCCAATCTCCATACTTAGTACTGACTGTAAGTTGGGAGCAGTTTGAGATATTCGGTATTGTAAACCTTTATAGTGAGATTTGATTCTGATCCCATTTCCCATATATCAGAAGTGGTTCTCCACATGACATTTTATGCCTAATGCCCCAGGGGAGATAGTGAACATTTCAGCTTGGTTCTGATATCAGTGAAGGAACATAGCAGCAGCAGCAGCGACAGCAACAGCAACGTCAGCAGAGTAGATGAACTTGATGGAAATACACAAAAACAATGAAACAAAAATCAAAGCTTTTGCCTTGGATCTCCTTTTATCTGGGGTGCTTGTATTTAGGGTGTCTCTTCTCAGTTCAAATCACATAATCCAGAAAGTTCCCCATAGGTGTGCCCAGCAACTTAAGTCTTAGTTGATCTCAGATCCAGTCAAGTTGACAACCAAAATTTCTCATCAGGTAGGCACTTTCAGTTTCCCTCTCTTCCTTTCAAAGGAAGAAAATGGGGCACAGAGGAATGAAGTTACTTACCTAAGGTCACATAGCTATTAAGTAGAGACCCAGACATTAGGTTTTAGAATGTCTTCCTTCCATGCTCACATGTAGCCTCACACTGTGTTGCAGAATGCCTAACTGACTCCATGGTTGATGAAGACCTAATGTCTGTATTTCTAAGTTCTCTCCCTCAGTCCTCCAGCACGCTGTCTTCTTCAGCAAGACACACAGATTTACAGTTGTCGATGTCTAGAGAACAAGCTCTGTAAGAGTAAGATTCAGACCACCAGGTTCCATGGTAACCTCAGAGCCTGGCTCAGGGCAGATGCGCATAGTGGATCAAGCTAGAGGACCACCCTGTGCTTGGATCTTATCCAGTTCTGTTTTAAGACAGAATCTTGTACTTGATCTGTGCCAGATTGACAGTGTGACAAGCCATGTCTGCTTCATGTTTCCTGCTCTCTTATCCTGAGTCTAGAAGTAAAGAGAAGCCGTGGTGACATGGTAGAACTTGTGGCAGGAAGCCTGTTTCTCTGGTTTGTGTTGGACTTCTATGGGAAATGATTGCCATCTCTAGTCTTGACTTTTCCTCCCTATTCCCCGGGGACTTACATCCCAGAGCTGATCAGGAAGCACAGCTGATCACAAACATGGCAACAATGGACAAGAACAGGCCCTTCACCAAGGAGTTCTGCCAGGCACAGCTGAGGTAGGTTGACCTCCTCTGCATCAGCTGGGGCCTGCAGGGGTCTCTGAGCTTGGCCTTGGGCTCCAAGGTCTTGTTCCTCCTAATATCCAGCCCTGAGAACCCTTTTCCTGGTGATCTTCTATTTCCCATTCAGCACAGGCATTGGGTACTTAGGGGTCTTTTTCTTAGCCAAACCGATGGGTTTAAACCCAGGAGCCTCACATCTCCTGCTGCAGATGTCAGCTTTTAGAGCCGTGGGAACGACCACTGGAAGACTCTTCCCAGCAACTCCCTGTCTAAGCCAGATGGACTATCTAAAGCCAAGTTGAAACTGGGCTGCCTGTGTTAAATGCTCTTGTTGCTAAGAACTTGAGTTTGATCTCCAGAAACCACATAGCAGAAGGAGAAAACCAACTCTAGCAAATTATTCTCTCACCTCCATATGTACACTGCAGCAACATGCCAACACACACACACACACACACACACACACACACACACACAGGCAAACACTGTATGGTATAGCTCTGTAATTGGTAGACGAAGGATCCCTAATGTGCCCACTACAAAGACCAGCTTCTTAATCCACCCAGCTTCTTTCTGAGTGTGACATTATTTCTAGAGCTATGGATGTGGCCCTGCTACACTGGCCTTCCTGTCTACTGACAGCAGTGACAGGAGGAAGTACCCCTCCTTCCCTCCCTTCCTCCCTTGATCTCCCTCTTCCTTCATCCATTCCTTCCTATTTTCCTCTTTCTTTCCTTCCCACCTTCTTTTCTTCCTCATATGCCAGATACCATCCTAACAGTTAGCAAAAGACAGAGCTTTGTCCTCACAGAGCTTCCAGACATGGTGGTGTTTCAATGACAATCGTGACTGGCTGCAATTGTGGTGGTAAAGCTGCGAAGGCTCTCTCTCTCTCTCTCTCTCTCTCTCTCTCTCTCTCTCTCTCTCTCTCTCTCTCTCT
>NC_034597.1:61834239-61847863 GCF_900095145.1 Mus pahari
TGTCTGTGTCTGTGTCTCTGTGTCTCTGTCTCTGTCTCTGTCTCTGTCTCTGTCTCTGTCTCTCTCTTCTGCTAGGAGGCTTGGGAGAGTCTTATTTTTGGTTTCTATGCCTGAAACTGGCTTTGGCCCACTGTTAACTGAGGGAAGAGAGGCCCCACCTCATATTGCCAGTCCTACATTTCTAAGCAAGATGTATTCAATGGGAGGTTCTCCAGATCCCACAGTAATACATAGGGCTGTGTTTCCCAGGCCTGATGATAGAGAGACTAGAAGCTGTAGATGGCATTACTTGGCAAATGCAATGCTTACTTTAACTTGGTAAAGTTAGGAGGTACCAGTGTCCACCATCCTTCTCCAGTTGCTATAGCAATCATATATTTTACTTGGGTCACTGATTCTGATTTTCCTTTAGCTGTACACTTATATATGCTTTGTCTGGGAGTGAAGTTAAGGTTTCTCCTCGCTCAGTGCCTTCCTTTTGGTTCCCTCTACTTGGGTGTTTCTCCTCTTCTTCCCTCCCCTGCGTTTAGGATCTCCCTGTATGTTGGTTCAAAAGTGTACCATGTACCCCTCGTTGAAATCTGTGAGAAGCAAGTACTCTAGGTGCTTCTGGAATAGGTGAGCTTATGACTTAAGTTGGTGTGATTTCAGGATTTGCTGAGAAGCCACTAAGGACCCCAAACACCCACCCAAACCAGGTGTCATGGCATCTGAAACTCCCTCACAAGAGCACATACACTTTGAAAACATTTCTTATACATCAAAAATGAGAATTTATGGATTCACGTGCTATACCACATTTAATGTAATGAATTGTGAAATGATTAAATCAAGCTAATTAATCTATCATCTTCTAGACATAATACTTGAAATTTGCTGTAACAGCGATTCTCAAACATACAGTCTATATTCACTATGGCCCTTATGCTGTGAAAATCTCCAGGCCATAAGCCTCTTGTTTAATGGGAGCTCTACACTCTTGGACCAATATCTCCTCCTTCTCAAATCCTTTACCAGACCCTATTAATCAGTGTTCTACTATCTAGCTTTGTGAATCTGACTCTTAGATTTTCTTCAGTGCACTATTTGTCATTTTGTAGGTGGCTTATTTCACTTAATTAATGTCCTCCGTAGGTGGCTTATTTCACTTAATGTAATGTCCTCCAGTCTATTCAACATTGTTGCAAATGATAGATCTCATCTTTGTAAGGCAGAGTATTAGTCCACTTTATTACACACACACACACACACACACACACACACACACACACATACACACACACACACTATACTGCCCACTGTAATATAAATATCACACTTCTTAGGTTGATTATTTCTTGGCTATTTTAAATAGTGAACATAGAAATATAGATGTTCTTTAATTTGGTAAATGCAGTAGGTACCAGTGTGGACCCTCACAGGGCCCACACAAGTTCCGGTTGGTATAAGAGTTGAAGTCAGTTGGCACACTGGCTTTATTTCTTTAAAGACTTGTTGTTAGAGATGATTGGTTCATATGCTAGTTATATTTGTAATTTTTAAAAAGTATCCCTGCACTGTTTCACATACTGGTTATACAAACTAACATTTCCTTTTTATCTCGAACCCTCATTGATGCCTGTTATTAGTATTAATTTTCAAATAATAGCTACTCTAAAAGGTATGAAATAGTATGTTGTTGTAGTTGAAGTTTGCATTTCCTTTGCTGATGCAAGAAGACTTGGAATTTGAAGTTAGCCTAGGCTATACAATGAGACTCTGTCTTAAAAATCAAAACAAGGGGCTACAGAAGTAGCTTGTTTGGTAGAATGTTGTTGCAAACATGAGGACCTGAGATTAATTCCTAGAACCCACATAAAATTTAAGAAAACTAAGCATAGGGGCTGGAGAAGCTGAGATAAGCAGTTCTCTGGAGGTCACTGGCCAGCCAGCCTTGCCTACTAGTGAGTTCAAGGCCAGTAAAAAAAAAAAAAAAATTCAAAATAAAAGGTAGATGGATGCTGGGTGGAGCCTCTCAAAGGGCAGTTATGCTAGGCCTTGGTTCTGGGCCACCTCACTCAGGATGATGTTTCCTAGTTCCATCCATTTGCCTGCAAAATTCATGATGGCCTTGTTTTAAATAGCGGAGTAGTATTCCACTGTGTAAATGAACCACATGTTCTTTATCCACTCTTCAGTCGAAGGACATCTAGGTTGTTTCCAGTTTCTGGCTATGGCGAATAAAGTTGCTGTGAACATATTGGAGTATGTATTCTTGTGGCACAGTGGAGCATCTTTTGGGTATATGCCCAGGAGCGGTATAGCTGGGTCTTGAGGTAGAACTATTCTCAATTTTCTGAGAGACCGCCAGATTGTTGTCCAGAGTGGGTGTACAAGTATGCACTCCCACCAGCAACCAAGGAGAGTTTCCCTTGCTCCACATCCTCCACAGCATGTGCATTCCCTTGAGTTTTTGATCTTAGCCATTCTGATGGGGTAAGGTGGGATCTCAGAGTTGTTTGGATTTTCATTTCCCTGATGACTAAGGAAGTTGAACATTTTAAAGAGTGTTTCTTGACCATGAGAGATTCCTCTGTTGAAAATTCTGTTTAGCACTGTACTCCATTTTTAATTGGGTTATTTGGGTTGTTTGTGTTTAAATTCCTGAGTTCTTAATATATTTTGGATATTAGTTCTCTGTCAGATGTAGATTTGGTGAAGATCTTTTCACAATCCTTAGGCTGTCGTTTTTGTCCTATTGACAGTGTCCTTTGACTCACAAAAGCTTTTCAGTTTCACGAGGTCCCATTTATTAATTGTTGATCTTATGTCTGACCTATGGATGTTCTGTTCAGGTGCAAGTTGTCTCTTGTGCCAATTGAGTCCAAGGCTATTCTCCACTCTCTGTTCTATTAGATTTAGTATATCTGGGTTTATTTTGAGGTCTTTGATCTACTTCAACTTGAGTTTTGTGCAAGGTAATAAATATGGATCAATTTATACTCTTCTATATGCAGACACCAGTTAGATCAGCATGACTTGTTGAAGATGCTCTCCCTTTTCCACTGTATAGTTTTGGTTTCTTTGTCAAAAACAAGTGTCCATAGGTGTGTGGCTTTATTTCCTTGTCTTTGATTTGATTTGCTTGATCAGTCTGCCAATCTATACCAATACCATGCAGTTTTCATTACTATTGCAACTGATGGAAACAGATGCAGAGACCCACAGCCAAATGTTAGATGGAGCTCAAAGAGCTTTGTGGAAGAGTTAGGGGTCGGATTGAAGGACCTGAAGAGGACAGGGACTCCAAAGGAAAGCCAACAACCAACTAACCTGGACCCTTGGGGGCTCCCCGAGCCTGGATCAGCAGTCAAAGAGCATACACAGGCTGGACCTAGGCCCCCCGAACATATGTGGCAGATGTGCAGCTTGGTCTTCATGTGAGTCCCCCAACAACTGGAGCAGGACTATCCCTAAATCGGTTGTCTGTCTGTGGATCCCATTGCCCTAACTGGGTCAACTTTTCTGGCTTCTCAGAGGAGAAGGGGAGAGAGGAATGGGGGAGAGAAGCTGTGTGAGGGGGGAACTGGGAGGGAGGATGAGGCTGATATTGGGATGTAAAGTGAATAAATAAATAAATAAATAAATAAATAAATAAATAAATAAATAAAATGTGGATGGCACCTGGGGAATGACATCTGAGGTTGTCTGGCCTCTGAATGTATGCATGAGTGTGTAAATGTACACACCCCCATGCACCTACTTATATATGAAAGTGTGTGTGCACATGAGCGCAACACACTCTCCTAAAACAACAAAAATCTACAAACAAACAATATAAACCCAACCAACCAGACTAAAAATAGCCCAAACCAATTTATTTCTTGCTCTTGAGTTGTTTGAGTTCCTTATGCATTTGTATATCAACAGCTTATCAGATGTGTGCTTAACGTATGTCCAATATGTAAATTGTCTCTTTCCTCAGTTGGCTGTGCAGAGGCTGTTTGGTTTGATATTATCCCGTTCATCTATATGTGCTTTTATTGACTGTGCTTTTGGGAACATTCCAAAATATTGTTGCCAAGATTAATGTCAAGAAGCTTTTCCCATATGTTTTCTTCAAGTAGTTTTTCATTTACTGGTCTTACATTTATGTCTTTAACCATTTTTATCCATGATGTAGGAGAATTTCATTGTATTGCCTGCGGATATCCAATTCTCCAACACCATTTATGGGAGAGACTGTCCTTCTCCCTATTGTGTGATCTTGGCATCTTTCTCAAAGATCACTTGGCTGTAGATTTGTGGTTTATTGTCTGTTTATGCCAGCACCCTGCTGTTTTAATAGTTTGGTAGCATCTTTTGAAATCAGGTGGAGTGAAGCTTCCAGCTTTGTTCTTTTCATTCAAGATATGGCTTTGGATATTTGTGAGCCCTTTTTATTCTACACAGACTTTAATTTTTGTCTATTTCTATGAGAATTTTCATAGCGATTTCACTGAATCTATAAATTGCTATGAGTAGCTTGGGCATTTTTGTGGATGTATTAATTCTTTCAATTTTTGAACATGGGATAATTTTCCTTTTATTTAAGTCTTCTGTAATTTTTTTCATTCTTTTTTTTATAAAACAGTTTTGAGTGTATAAATTTTCTTAAGGCTTTATAATTTAGCCTGGCCTATAACTCTTTATAACTCAGAACAGCTTCAAACTTGTAATCCCCCTGTCTTATCCTTCTGAATAAGGATTACATAAATATATCAGTGTGCCAGGAGAGTGTACAGATATTTTACCTTATTGATCAAATTTATCATTGAACTACTTTTTAACTACTATAGTTAAATTTATTTTAACAGTCCACTGTTGTAAAGAAACGCTATCAAACTTTTTTAAGGTTGATTTTGTATCCTCTGAGTTTACTTCATTTGTTTATTATTCATTTTTCCTCATTATTCTTTGTTTCTAGAAATAAGATTTGTGAATGTCTAGTGTGTGTGTGTGTGTGTGTGTGTGTGTGTGTGTGTGTGTGTTTATGCCAATAAGTTATAGGGTGCTCTTGGAGACCAGAAGAGGACATTGGATTTACTGGAACCGGAGTTATAGGTAATTATAAGTGGTTATGTGGGTGCTGCAAAGAACTCTGGTTTTATGCAGGAGCAACAAGTGCTCTTACCCACTGAGCTCTCTCTTTCTCTAGTCATTCATTTATTACTCTCAACAGATTTTCTCAGCATGGAGTCTTTGGAGTTTTGTGTATGTAAAATCATGTAATCTGCAACCAAAGTGATTTAGCTTGTTTCTTTCCTAGTTGGATATTGGATACCAGTCATTAGTTAACTAGTTATGCATTTATTATTTTTCTTGCTTAACTACTTTGGCCAGGATTTCGAGGATGATGTTGAATACAGCGATGAGTGTGGGATTTGTTCCCCAGTAGGAAAGGTAAGTGGTTTTGGAAGAGATCTGCTGTTCCAAGGCTCTTTTATAGGAAACAGTGGTTGTCTTGGTGGGTGTTGCTGGTTTTGGGGAAAGACCACTGAGCACCTGGGTCCTGACTGGACTGAAAGGTGTAAGAAAGGAGGAGGGAGAAAGGACTGCTCTTGAGCTTATGTTGTCTATGCATTCTTATATTGAGGAAGAGTCTCCCTTGGTGGTGGGCTCCGTGAATCTTGAATGGCAGCCAGAAAGTCACACAAAAATCCTAAGTACTCGGTGGGCCAGGAATAGCCTCCCCAGGTTTCCTCAGTCCTTTTGAGCAAGTATTGCCCACACCAGTGATGAAGGAGGCTTCCCTGAGGGCTGCTGAGGAACGAGGAGACACGGTCATATTCGTTGCAATTGGATTTGTATTACAACCTAAAAGGAGAGAGAATCTTGAAGTTGTCTTTACCAGGGGAAGACAGACAATCTTGGGATGAGCATAGAACTTGGGCTAATCATATAGAGTCCAGGGGGATATGGTCACAAAGGAGCTGGGGAGATGTTTTAGTTTGTGTTTTCCCCAGATTTAGTCCTGGGCCAAGAACCTCATTGAGAAAGGGTCATTTGCTTGTAAAATGAACCCAAGCGGCACCAAAGACAAAGGGTATGCTGTTAAGCAGCTAACATCTCTGGTAAACTGATCCTTAGTCCTACTTCAGGGAGCTCTGAGTGATTACTGAACACAAGGACAAATAACCCCATGCAATGAAAGAGATGCACCCCCCCCCCCATCATAACTTGTCTACTCTTCCATGCTGGCTTCTCATAGGTACATTAACTCCCGACACTTCTGAGGCATTCATGGGGGAAGAGTCACAGGTGCAGCGGTTGTAAGCGCTGGAACAGCAGGTGTTCAGGGAGTGTGGTTGGTGAAGCAATGGAGAAACTATGTCCCCACTGCTTCTTGAACAGGTTGTCTTGTTTTCTATTTTGTGCAAAAAAATAAAAATAAAAATAAAAATAAAAATAAAAAAGACAATAGGAAAGTTAGTGAGGCAAATCAAAGTGTTTGCTGCTGTGTTGAATCTTAGGTTGCCGTTGATATTTTTTCATATTATTCTTCCACCAACAATTCCAAATTGCCCTCACAATCAGCCAGCATTTCTGCTCTACGTTGCTTGTCTGGTGGCATAAACTGAGCACTGTCCTCCAGGGCTGAGTTCCTTCTTTAACGTTGTCAGGTCCCTGGATGAGATGTTTGCCCGTTCTGGGTTCTCAGTGAGCCCAGAAGCACAAACCCCAGGGAATTAATTGTTTAAGTGTCAGATATGCTCTTCTGTCCCTTGATGCAGTAGAGACTCTTGTGCTATGACAATGTTAATTTCCATCCCCATTTCTTTCTGTGTTTGCTGTTACATCAGCATGAGAAGGCTCAAAGCATTCATGATATTTATATTGATGGCGGAGCCTTTCCTGTGCCCTGTTTGTGATATCCTTGTGTTCTGTATACCAAAGGACATGAGATACCAAAGTTTCAGAGACAGGAGCTACCAAGCCTTCAAGTGATCCTAGATGTGGAGGTGAGAAGGGTTCTACCTGCCCTTGGTTTTCAGACCTATGTATATTAGCACCTAAGGCTGCACCATCATAAAGTAGCCATGGGGTCACATGTGTGTTGTATCTTGATCAGTACCCAACTATGTGAGCATCGTGACAAAGTTGGTAATTAGATGAAACTTTAAGAAGCTGTTGTAAAATTGCAGAACAGCAAGTTATAAGAAGTGGACACATGGCAGGATGCTGGGTCCTGTGGTCCTGAACCTTCTGTTACACCTCTTTTATCTATCTATCTATCTATCTATCTATCTATCTATCTATCTATCTATCTATCTATCTATCTATCTATTTATTTATTTATTTTGGTTTTTCGAGACAGGGTTTCTCTGTATAGCCCTGAGTGTCCTGGAACTCACTTTGTAGACCAGGCTGGCCTCGAACTCAGAAATCCACCTGCCTCTGCCTCCCGAGTGCTGGGATTAAAAGCGTGCACCACCACACCCGGCTACACCTCTTTTTATAAGATGGGTTTTCTAGGCTACACATTCAGGCTACACATTTAGGTGACACATTCAGGATCAAATAACAGTAAATTACATGTTCTGTAACCTCTGGATAGTGGTTCATTCAAGACACTATGCGCCAAAAAGTCAACAGCACTCCTAGATCAATACAGTAGGCACAAACACATCTTCTAGAGTGGTAGGATTATAATACAGTTAATTAAGCAGGAAGTGTGTGCTTGTTTTACAGCATGTTGAGAGCTAAGCATTGGTCCAAAGGGACCATTTACATCCTTGTAAATAGTTAGATATGCTTTAGTAAGAAAAAGTCCATTGGCAGTCTCTGCCTGTCATCCTGGCTCCACCTACTGATTGGTCAAAAGTGACATAGAATTCTCTGTTTGGATGTCCAATTCTTCTCTTATGAGATGTTTGCTGTGACCATTGAGGACAGCCCATTTATTGTCTTCAAATTCCAATTTTGCTCTTTTGTTTATAGCTAGCTAAAAATATACTATTGCTTATGAGTATGTGAATGTAACTTTAGGCTTCTCCTCTTGCCATACCAGATTTGCGGGCAGTTTAAGGGATCTGGGGAGAATTTCTCTTCTCTGCTGACTTTCAGGGTTGTCCTTGTAGTCTGTATTAGAGAGTTGTTCATTTTAGTCCAGTGGTTCTTAACTTTCCCAATGCTGTGACCCTTTAAAACAGTTCCTCATACTGTAGTGAGCCCCATTCACTCAATAATTTTCATTGCTGCTTTATAACCATAATTTTGCTGCTGTTATGAATAATGATGTAAATATTTTTGGAGATAGAGGTTTGCCAAAGGGGTTGTTGCCCACAGGTTAAGAACTGCGGTGTTAGTAAATGGAACTGACTTATTTGATCCAGAAACAGGGATTTCCTTCTCCATAGGCTGGTAAAGGGGAAGTCAGTACAGGTATTAGTAGAGACTCACACATAAGACTTGTTTGTGTTCTCTAGACTTGATTGTGCATGATCCCACGGTTCTTAGATGATAGAATGCTCCAGCGTTCATGAAAATTATGGCTTGGTGGGTGATAACTACTCAGATCATGATGGACAGCTCTATTCTCATGGTTCCTTGATACCCCATACTTAGTCTCTGCTAAGACCCAATGGTGAACTTGAAGCTGCTTCTTAAATAGTCTTTTCAACCTATAGACAGTATAGAATTGCTCCAGACAGCTAGGGCTTTGTTTAATGATTTTCATGTTTAAGTCCAACAGAGAGTCCACACAATACTGCCATCTACCCCAGATATTGCTAAACATCATAGGATATGCCTGGTCTTTTGGTACTAAATATGGGCTCTGGCTCTCTCTCTCTCTCTCTCTCTCTCTCTCTCTCTCTCTCTCTCTCTCTCTCTCTTTCTGAAAGGAGAGATACTCGTGTGTTATTAATCTGTTTTTGGTCCACACAATGACATTTCTGATAGTGAGCACTTAAAGAAAAGAGATTTTATTCAGTTCACAGTTGTGGAGATTCCAGGGCATGGAATTAGCCTCATCTGAATGTTGGTTATGATCTCATGGAGGTCAACATTACAATAGTGGGAACAAGTGCAAGAAGAATGATGCTCTGCAAGATAGGAAGCCAAGGAGTGTCATATGGACCATTCCAGGCAACCAGCATCAATGACCTAAGAACATACCACTAGGCTTAAAGATTCTGCCATTCATTAACATTGCTAAGATGGAGTCCAAGCCTTCAACACCGGAAGCTAAGGGATATGCTAAAACCAGATACAAACTACAGAAAGGTCTAATGATTTCTCTGTTACCTTGGAGAAAAAATAATCTCACTATATCACTGATCAGTGAACTTTTACAATCTGTATGTATGTGACAGTCTCCGAGTCTTTGTAGGGCTTATCTTCCATCCCAGGTACCCATAATCTTACCAGAAAATTGCCACTTCCTGTTCACCAGTATTAATATGATAATGCTATCAGTATAATGGACCAGTCTGATATGTGTGTAAAGTTCAGATAATAGAAAATGTTTTGAGCTACATAGTGACAGAGAGCAGAAGAGTCAAACAGATCAGGGAGAGTTATTTACATGTAGAGCTTTGCCTCACAAGTGAGCTGGTTCTGATTCTTCCAAAAGAATGCATGTGCCAGATTGAAAATTGTATACAAAGGGCTAGAGGATGTGTAGCTGTGTTCTCTTAAATATATCCAGTGGTACAGTTGCAATTGATGTACTAGTTGGTTACTAGTTCACTGTTATCTGCTATGAACCATCTGTTTTTTTAACACACACACACACACACACACACACACACACACACACACACACACACACACACACACACATACTTTAGGTCTTTTTTACACATATGAGAAAACATTTGTCTCTCAGTTTATTTTGCTTACTAGAATGGTCTACTCTATCCATTCATCTGCAAATGGCACAGTTTCATTTTCTTTAAAAATTTTAAATATTTATATGCATGGGTATGTTTATCTGTGTACCATGCACATGTCTGGTGACCACGGAGACCGGAATAGGATTGGATGCAGTTAGATGTGGTAGACAGAAACCTCAACTCACATCTTCTGCAACAGCAACGCGTATTCCTAACTGCTGCACCATCTTTCCAGTTTGCACATTTTCTTTCTATATACACCTGTGGAAAGACATGTAGGTTGGCCCGTTTCTTAGCTATTGTAAAGATAATAAACAAGGATATGCAAGAATCTCTATTATATGCTGAGTTTAATTTATACCCAAGAGTAGTTTGGCTGGTTTGTGTGGTAGTTCTATTCTCATTTTTAAAAACAGGCTACATACTGTCTTCCATAGTGACAGAACTAGTTTACATCCCCACCCGCTCTGAGTGGCGCCCTCTTTTCCCACCTATTTCCGGGATTTCTGTCATTATTTTCTTAACAATAGACATTCTGACTGGTATGAGATGGCATTTCAAAGCAGTTTTAATTTGCTTTCTCTGATGGCTGAGGATGCTGAATGCTTTCAAGTATTTATTACACATTTATAGATTTTTCTTTTTTGTGTGCATGTGTGTAAGAATATACATATATACATATATATATATTATATTGTGTGCTGAGTAACAATTATTGATTTGAATATATTGAACTAAACTTGCATTCTTGTAATGAAGTGAACTTGTTCATGGTGTATGATCTTAATGTGTTCTTGAATTAAGTTTGCAAAAGTTTTGTTGAGGATTTTTGCATCTATATTCACCAAGGAAATTGGTCTATACTTCTCTCTCACATTCTCTCTCCCCCTCTGTGTGTGTGTGTATGTATGTCTGTTATCTTGGCTTGTTTTGTGTTGTTATAATAGCACAGATTGAATAATTTGGAAAGGATGAAATCCATTCTTCTGTAAGTCTCTCCTGGCAAGTCTAAGATCAAAACAGTAGCATCTAGTGAGGATGTTTCTGTTGTGTCCCCACATGACAGAAGGCAGAAGGACAAAGGTGACAAAATCTGAATCTCCACGTCAGAAGTACACAAAAGCAAGAGAACCTATCTTGAAAGCACTTTTAATGAGATTTAAATGTGTTTATATGAAGGTATAACTCCCACTAAGTAAACACATTCTCAAAGACCACTACACCCAACACTGATATATTAGAGTTTTGGTCTTAATATGAAAATATGAAGGGGAAAAATAATCAAACTATAGTGAGTGGGTGACTGTGTGTATTTGCATGTTTGTGTATGTTGGTGTGAGTAACAATAAGTATGGAAGTATGAATGTGTTTTTTGCAAGTGTATACATTTGACTGTAGTATGTGTGTGTTTGAATTGCATGACTTTAAGCATATAGGTGGATGTATCTGTAGGTGTGTTTGAGTGTGAGTGTGTGGGTGCATTTCAGTTTATGTGAATGTAGATGAGGGGTTGTCAGGAAAGCCTCCACTTGCCCATCCTCTTTTGGGGACTCTACTGTAAAACTCAGGGATAAGCCCTATCAACTGCTCAGTGTACTCATCTAGATTATGAATTCAGAGACCTGGCAACTGAAAGAGTGTGACAACAAGTCCACTGAGGGAGACATTTGCCATGCATCACATGGCATGTCTGTGCTCCACATTCTAACAGGATGTTTTCATAACAGATTCAAAATGTTCAAGCCCTGTATTCAACCTACAGTCTTTGTAATGCTTGGGCATTCTTCCTCCCCCCCAGCATACACATTTGTGTGTGTGTGTGTGTGTGTGTGTGTGTGTGTGTGTGTGTGTGTATGTGCGTAATGCTCCAAGGTCCTTTTGGGGATGTCACAGACATATTAAAACTGTATAGAGTCTCTATGACATTTCCAGGCTCCTTGGTAAAGCAGCTTATTGGGTTATTGATGGTATTTGTACTAAGAACCCTCTCGGATCTGGAGATCAGATGAGGGAATTACAGTTTTCTGCTGTGGCAGATGACAGCACCCTCTTGATTTACCCCTCTTGATCATTTTTAGTTATACAAACTAAGCAAGACCTTTGTTGGGCAGGTATCCTTTTCTCAACTCTGGGAACATCATGACTCTTAGTCAATGAAGCAGCTCCCTGGAGATCTCCATGGGTTTTCATTATCTTTCCAGTCTTACTGCCATCATGATTAGAATTCTCTTTGCTTGTAACATAGCCCTGGCTATTCCAGAACCATAGATCCAGTGATGCATGAGAGCAGCATTAGCATCAGCATCACCCACTGTTTTTCTCCTGACCTTAGATAATTGCCACCACTATACTTCCTTTTTTAATTGGTTATTTATTTACATTTCAAATGTTATCCTCCTTCCCAGTTTCCCCTCTGTAAACCCCCTATTCCATGTTTCCCCCTGTTTCTATGAGGGTGCTCACCTACCCACCCATCCACTCCTACTTCAATGCCCTAGCATTCCTCTATGCTGGGTTATTGGTCCTTCATAGGACCAAGGAACTCTCTTTTCATTGATTCAGATAAAGCAATCCTCAGCTACAAATGCAGCTGGAACCATGGGTCCCTTCATGTGTACTCTCTGGTTGGTGGTTTAGTCTCCGGGAGCTCTGGTTAGAAGGACTGAAGGAGCTGAAGGGGTTTGCAACCCCATAGGAAGATCAACAATATCAACCACTATATTTCTAATCACAGTGACCTATAACTTTTGCTATGGTGAAGAAATGCAGACGGAAAGGGAAGGTCCCATAGGGTATCCAAGGGAGCATAGCAATCAACTTTTCAATCAGAAAATTTAGTCCAGCAAGTTTACTTCTCTGAGCTTCTTGTACCTTCTTCAGTGAATTAAGTTAGTTCTGGCATTTCCACTTCATGTACTGTAGACCATTAGTATCTGGAAGCTTTAAGGAACCGTAACAACAGTGTTTTAGACCTGGCTCTGATTATTCTTGCCAAGGCTCTAAATACTGAACTGTGAAAAAGTCCTTTCATGTCAATAAACTGCCCACAATCCAACTTTGTATTCCAAACCCAGTTTAGTGCTCTCAGGATAAGTTCCAAGGCCTATTACCTAAGTTCCATCTCACATTGTAGCAGCTTGAAAATTTTTTTTTCTTGTTAAATAGCCCATTCCCTCTAATAAAGGTACTCTATTTACCTAGCTGAGTTCTGTGAAGACTCTGTCCTAGATACTGGTTGAGAGGTAACAGAGAGAGGTGTGGCAGCCTTTGGGGAGTATAAGCATCCTGCCATGAGCCATTAGCTTCTAGGGAGGTTCTTACATGGATCCAGACAAATGGGTTGTCTTCTCTGCATGGGATAGGTGGGTGGCACTTCTGCTGGTCCCAAGAAATTCAAGGAACTTAGGAGATTCTTAAAGGGCACCAGCCTATTTCTATTGTAATGCCCTGGTTTTACTTATTCCTTGTTTTGTCCTGTTGTTAGTACTGAGGACTGTTACCCGAGCTGTGAACCAAGCCTTCTCTGTTGCTTTGTCATTCAGATCAGATGCAGAGTTTGCTTTTCAGTGCAGTCTGCTTTTCAGTTGCGAAAGATCCAGTTATTTTCAATGCGGTCTTGGTTTCTTTTCTTTTCTTTTCTTTTCTTTTCTTTTCTTTTCTTTTCTTTTCTTTTCTTTTCTTTTCTTTTCTTTTCTTTCTTTTTTTCTTTTCTTTTTTAAGTTTTCAAGTAGATTTTTAAAAATTTATTTATTATTATTTTCTTTATT
>NC_034597.1:61854841-61874028 GCF_900095145.1 Mus pahari
GAGGAAGGTGCCCAAATTTCTGGAGTCTGAAACAGGGTCTGTCCCAGAAGTTAGGTTGCTTCTGTCTGTCCCGAAGCTGTGTAGCTTCTGTGGTCCATACTCTTGCCAGCGCAGACTGGAGCCTAAGCGAACCTGAGCAAAGATGGCTCTCCTGCCAGTTCAGTCCTTGAGACTCTTCCCAGGTGGACACCCCTCCTTGGGCGGGAAAGACACCAGATTACTGCAGACAGAAACGGGATCGTTCCCAGAAGCTGTGTTGCTTCTGCAGGCTGCCCTCTCCCCAGCCATGCACTGGAGCAAAGAAGGCTCTCCTACAGGCTCAGGTCTTGAGACCCCTCCCAGTAGGGCACCCCACCTCGGGCAGGGAAAGGTGTGGGATGACTGGAGCCAGATAAGGAGTCTGTCCCAGCAGCTGTGTTGCTTCTGCAGACTGCCCTCTCCGTGGCCACGCAGTGGAGCAAAGATGGCTCTCTTACCAGCTCTCCTCTGGTGGGAAAGGTGCAGGATGTCTGGAGCCAGAAATGGAGTCTGTCCCAGCAGCTGTTGTAAATGTTGTTTTTTATAAGACTTGCCTTTATCATGGTGTTTGTTCACAGCAGTAAAACCCTAACTAAAACAAGGCATTTGATTCTCTTTTTAGAACTTCACACTGGAGGTCTCCTTCTTATGCCTATCCTGGAGTCAAATTTCTCAAGAATCATTGAGACGAAAATCTGAGTGCCTAAGTTTATCTGAATGAAGGATAAAAGACTCATAAAGGAAAGGGGCTTTAAAGATATGTTACTATGCAAATGAACACTGTACAAACCTGGGTTTAATTCTACCATGAAGCTTGGTAACAGATGGCAACATTTCAAATATGAAATTATTTTTATACTTTTGTTTATATTATTTATTAGAAAAATTCTCATGAAAATCATTTTACTGCTAGTTTTTCCAGGTCACGTTGACTCAGCATTTCTGACTTCAGACTTGAAGACATCTGGGCAGAGAGGGATAGGAATCAGCTGGTGATACCCAGGAAAGAGATGTGGGAAAGTCACTGGCAGTATCTGCTATCTCATGCTGTTGAGAAATCCATTAAAGGGAGCAGAGACATGATGTCAATCCAGTCTCATACCAAGGCAGGGTGAACACTGGATATGATAAGTAGCTCATGATAGTCTCAGAGATGCTGAGACAGAAAGCAGGAAAGGACAGAATTTATAAAAAAGTAGGTTGCAGTTGAATGAATTTTGTTAGTAGCAAAGAATTTTTCAGTAGGGCGTGAGCGAGAGGAGGGTGATGTATGTTTCTCCACAGGCCAGAACTGGGCAGCACTAGGTCATTTCTCAAGAGGGAGGTAGAGCAAAGCCTGCACTTTCTTTATAATTGCTTTTTAAATTCTTTATAATGCTTCTTAAAGCTTGTGGAAATGACACCATGTCACTGAGGTACCTTCCAATTCTTGCTTCCAGTGCAGTAGACTGAGTAGTTGTCTTTGGAATCAGTTTTGTTTGAAATAAAAAAAAAAGGTGCTGGAGAGATGGCTCAGTGGTTAAGAACACTGACTGTTCTTCCAGAGGTCCTGAGTTCAATTCCCAGCAACCACATGGTGGCTCACAACCATCTGTAATGGGATCCGATGCCCTCTTCTGGCATGAAGATGTATGTGCAGATAGAATACTCATATACATAAAATAAATAAAAATATTAAAAAAAACAAAAACAAAAAGTATGCTTTTATTTCTAAAAGAATGATTTCAAACACCTCTCATCTATCGCTCTTTGAGATCTACTTTGGGGGAATGTGTTTGTCAAGACAGAAGGCCAGACTTTAGGTTGGCTGGTACCCTGTGCCACAGTTTCCTGGCACATAACAAACATTTATGCAACAGTGTCACCCTGGACTTTTGTTTTCTTTTACCATGTCTGTCAGCCAGGCAGACTTTCACACATGTCACCATGTGTCATTCCAGCAACACATATTTACTTCAGAAAGCAACTATGCAAGCAGCACATAGGAACTTCTGTATAAGTGTATGTACTCCTTTCTGCATCACAGGGATTTAAGTGGTTCCCTGATACCTCATTTTCTAGGAAGGGAATATGTGGGCCTCAAACACACAGACTTCTTTCCAAGGGTCTGTTCTTGTCTAGCACCTTGGTCAGGGACACACAAAGGCTGTTTCCAAGATGATTTCTCAGGGGAACAATTTACTCTTTGCTTTGTGCATGTCAGCAGAGTTCTCAAATTTTGAGGACAGTTGGATGAAATTGGATGTAACCAATTTGCATCTTCAAATCGGTTTTGTACATACAGGAGAGTGCACAGACATCTCTGGGGACAAAGGGGAATGGTGTCTGACAGCTCATGGGCAATGAGATGATCCTTTGCTTTGCATAGGCCTAAGTAACCTTGAGCCTCAGTTTCTTTGTTTTATGGAAATAGGGGGTGGAGTGGGTGACCTCTGAGGTCTCTTTTAGCTTCACTATTTTATGGTTCTTTTATCCGTGGGGCGAGGAAAGGGCTGTAAGAAAACCAATGGTCCATCTTATACTCTGAGACTGAGTTCAAATGGGAGGCATAAAACTGCTTTGCAAAAACCCTTGGCCTCAGACCCAGGCTCTGTTTTGATGTCATGATGTGAGCAGGCCTGGGGGTGTGTAGAGCAAGGAAGCAGTGGCCTAAGTGCCTCTAGTTCTGAGAAACTGCAAGTGGCTGTGCATGACACAGGAGCCTGGAGGTCCCTGAGCCTCCGTGGCCTCCTCAGCAAAGTGGGGTTAGAAGAGTCTCCTCTGGGGATTGAGATGAGTTCAGTGGTTAACAGTGCTGGTTGCTCTTCCAGAGGATCTTCTGCACCCGTATGGTGGCTCAACCATCTGGAATTCCCGTTCCAGGGGATCCAAAGCTTTTTGTTGGCTTCCTTGAGCATCAAGCATGCATGTAACACACAGACATACAAATGGTACACTAGTACACAGTTGAAAAAAAAATCCTTTGAGTGAGTGGGAGGCAGAGTGCCTGGCGTCTCAGAGGTCTGCAGTAGTTTCTGCCTTGGTCTTTGTCTTTCTATGTGGTTCTTTTTATTTTAAATTTAATTTAAATTTACATTCCAATCACAGGTCCTCCGCCTTGCTTTCTAATCCCACCCTTACAAATCCCTCCCCATTATTGCCCTCACTCCTTCTCAGAGAAGGGATACCCACCTTGGGTGCCACCCCACCCCGCGGCATCTAGTTCCAGCAAGTCTAGGCACATACTTTCCCATCGATGCCCGTCCAGACAGCCCAATAGGGGGAAAGAGGATCCAATGGCAGGGGACAGAGACCAAGACAGTCCCCATTCCACTTGTTAGGGGAACCACATGAACACCAAGCTGATCATAGGCTATAGATGTGTAGAAGGCCTAACTGTAGTTCCTGCATGCTCCCTGGTTGGTGACCCAGGCTCTGTGCATCCCCACGGTCCCAGGTTAGTTGACTCTGTGGATCTTCTTGTGGTGTCCTTAACCCCTTAAACTTGTTCACTTCTATCCTCAACTCTTCTGCAAGACTCTCCAGAGCTTCATCTGATGTTAGGCTGTGGGTCTCTGCATCTGCCTCCATCTGCTGCTGGATGGAGCCTCTCAGGAGACAGTTATGCTAGGACCCTGTCTGCAGAGGGGAACATAGAGATTGAAGTGGCCGTCTTCTGTAGACAGGCAGGACTTCCAGAGGAGGGAGGAAGACATCAATCCATCCACAAAACCTTCAACCCAAAATTTGTCTTTTCTACAAAGTATGCAGGGATAAAGATGGAGCAGAGACTGAGGGAATAGCCAACTAGTGACTGCCCCAACTTGATGCCCCTTATGAGAGAGCCCCCCCCCCCATGATTAGGGATACTCTGCTCTGCATGGTTCTTTTATGAAGAGTGGCCACTTTGTACATAGACCAAGCTTCTTATCCTTTCATCCTTATCTGCCCCGGTCCCCACAGCCCCAGGATATTTTTTCTTGCAGTTGTCCTCCTCTTTCCCTCTGCATTATTAATTTTTTACCTCTATACCCTCTGTTAAGACAGTCTCATCAGAATATAATACCCTCCTCAGTCTTAAGAAAAAGAACCCCTTTGACCCCCACATCCCTTCACTGACTGGTCAATTCCTCTGCTTGTTTTGACAGCAAACCTAACCAATACTTATTGTTTCAACCTCCTCAACCCTCACTTTCCCATGAGCCCATTCAATCAAGTTTTCATTCTGTGCCTTCCCGAAATGGCTCTCGCCAGCACTGGCCCTATTGCTAAGTTCAGTGTGTTCAAGCTGACCTATGAGCCTTGCTTGTCACAGATGGGTCACTGTATTTCTAGAAAGCTTGTCTTCCCTTGGCTTATTGTTTGTGAACAGTTGTCATTGCTGAGTTTTCTGTCTTCTTGGCATCTTAACAGTGGACTTGGTCCATCTCGCTAGGCTCCTTCCCAACTCTGTATCTCCAGTCCCAATTCTAAGGCTTTTCCTCTGCAGTACCAGACTGAGCTGTCTAGCTTGCTTTCTTGCTTTGTAAGCACCCTGAGCTTGGCACAGTATAAAGTGAGCACATGTAATATCTGGCCAGCTCAGACTTGGTTTTATTTAAAAAAAAATTAATTACATTCATTTATTGTGAGAGTGTATGAGTGTGTGTATGTCATGGCACGTATGTGGAGGTCAAGAGAACATTGCAATAGTCTGCTCTTTCTTTCTACTATACAGGTCTTGGGAACTGAACTCAGATCACCTGCTTCAGCAGCAATTGTTCTTGCTTGTTGAGCTGTCTTGACTGCTCAGGTTCCTCTATTTAATGACGGACAAATTAGTTTCCCAAAGATTAAGACCAAAAATTCTTAGAATAAGCTTAGACATGTCTCTTATCTTTTACCTGCAACCTATCAATCAGAGGAGTTAGCTTTACCTTCCAATCAGCCTCACCTCCAGTCCCTTCTTGCTGGTTTCACAACTGTCTTGGAGCAGGGTCCCATGATCTTCTCCTGCCAACTGTATATTTAAAAGGAGCATAGTACTATCTTAATGTGGATCTCACTAATTACTAATTATGCGCAGCATCCATGCACGTGCTTATTTGCTCCCCCAGCCCCATTTGATGAGGTACCTGCCCAGACCCTTTGTTCCCCTTCTCCTTTTTTGGTTGCCACTTAACAAGCTTTCTCTAATGTCATAACACAATAGCATACAGTTATTGTTTTATGGGCTCTATGGGTCGGAAGTCTGGGAAAGGATTATCTCAGTTCTTGAATTTTCACGCAGGGAGATTCTTCATTAGTGGCTTGAATATGGAAAAATCCACTTCCAAGCTCATCAGGCTGTTACCGGGAGTCCAGTCCTTAAAGTCTCCCTCAGCTGTGCTTGACTGATGACTGGGCGCTAACTACCTGCATTAGTTACTTAGTGTAGTTTTATCTGGCAAAACAACATAAATTTGACTCAGGGTTTGTTTGGGGGGAATTCAGCCCATAGTAAGTTGTCAGTCTCTGTGTTAAACCCTGTGATAGGAAAACCCCTGTGGTACCAGGGACATGTGGTAGGGACAGCTGCTCCCTTTGAAGAAGACAGGAAGCCAAAAGCTGAGAACAGACTAGGGACCAGCTTAACCTTCAAAGGCATTCCCCAGTGGTAAACTTCCTTCAGCAAGGCCCCACCTCTCAAAAATTCCACAGCTTCTGTAAATAGCACCACCAGATGGGGGCTAAGTAGCAAACATGAGTTTCTTTGGTACCCACTTCTGACAAACTAAAGAAGCATTTTTTTTTTTTTTTTTTGAGACACAGTCTTATGTAGCACTGGCTCTCCTAGAACTCACTGGGTAGACCAAGCTGGCCTTGAACTCACAGATTCTCTTGCCCCTACTTGTCCCCATTCTCTATCTCTCTGCCAACATTTGTTTTGTTTTGTTTTTTATCACTTTCTTCCTCCCTTGTGACCTCATCCCTTCTGATTTCTTGCCACATGTAGCTCACTCCTGACTCTTTTCCATCCCCTTAAGTGGAGGTTTAATAGCACGTGAGAGAGACCCGTTTTTTCATATCACGTCAGCTCTGTTTTGCTTAACATGATGACTTTCAGTTTAGTCTGCTGATCCGCAAATGTCACATATCCAGTTTTCTTCAGGGCTGTATAAAGCTGCACTGTACATAAATTCCACCTTTCCTTTACACACATGTCTGCCCTTGGGCAGTTGGTCTTTAAGTTACAAAACTCTTGTTAAGTTACCTAGGGGTTTTCTTTCAACTATCAGTTCTGCCCTGTCCTGTGATTCTCTCCATAAACAATGTCAAAACATGGCCATTTGTTTCTTCAAGGCTAGGCAAGCCTTTTTTTTTTCTTTCCAGTTGGCAAAGATGGAGTCATGTCATACAAGGTAGTCATGGGAATGGTACATGTTTTACAACCCCAGCTTCTATTTGTACTCAAAGAAAGAAAATTATAGCCCTCCTCCTGACTCATTGGTAGACAACTTAGAGCATGTTCACAGATCCATTACTTTATCAGGTAGTCAATATTTTTCCATTATTGAATTCAGAGAGTTCATTATACATCCTGAATATGAGGTGTTTTTGTTTAAGTTTTTATCATTGCTATAGTTTTCTTCTGATATTTAGCATATCTTAACAATTCTATTAAAAAGTCACAAGGTTCATTTACACTTTGGTTTTTTGTATTCAATTATTTTTTCGTAGCTAATTGGCTTTAAGAAAATTTTTTCTAACTAAGGTCATGCAGGGGTTCTACTAGAAATTTTGTATTTTTACATTCTTACATTTGTGCCCAAGAAACATTTAACCTTCAGGCTGCTGCTTCAGCTTCTGCTCTGACTTCCCTCCGTGATGGAGAGTGACCTGAGAACTGTAATGGAAAATAAACCCTTCCCCCCAGGATGCTGTTGGGCACAGTTCTCCCAATGATAGAATGCAAACTAAGACAAGGACCTTAGAGGCTGTTGAAAAGTGCTTCTTCCTTAGTTTTTGGGAGACTTTGTGTAGAAGGGATAGTTTTCTTCCTTTAAATAATGGTAAAAGACACCAGCCAACCATTAAGAGTCTAGAATTTGTTGGAAGAAATTTATTTAATGGTTACTGATGTCATCGAGTTCATCACTGAGCTTCAACAGTTTTCAGATTTCAAGGAAGATAATCATCTCACGTAAGTCGCCCAATTCTCTGACGTAAAACATTTTACAATGCTCTCTTATTATCCTTTTAACACCTGTAAAATCCACAGTGGTGGAGTCTCACTATCATTCTTAGTATTGATACCTTGCCATCCTCTCTCCTTTTCTGATCAGCCTGGATAGAAATCAATCAATTTTATTGATCTTCCTCACCGAACTATCTTTCAGCTCCATTGATCTTTCTGTTACTTTCCCATCCCCTGTTGTATTGATTTTACTCTGGTCCTTATTGCTTTCTTTCTTTCACTTGGTCTTTAGTTAGCTGATCTTTTTCTGGTGTTCTAAGGGAAGAAACCCAGGCCCCCAAGCTTCTATTCTTGTAAAAGAAAGAAATTAGTTTAATGCTACAGTTTCCCCACAAATAACCTGGCACTATCTGAGAATTTTGCTTTGCTGTCTTTCTATTTTTATGTAGGCCAGAATACTTGATATTTTGATTTCTTCTTGGAATTGTGGGCTGTTTTGGAATGTGGGCTAACATCTGGGCAGTTCAAAGAGATGTTTTTGTTACTGAATTCTAACTTAATTCGATGTGATTAGAGAATGTAATCTGTATGACTTGAATTCTTTTAAATTTATGAAGACTTAGATTTCTGGCTCAGGATATGGCCTGTTCTAGGAAATGTTCTTTACGTGCCCCAAAGCAATGTGCATTCTGTTTTTTGTTGCATGCGTGTTTATTTCCTTAAGTATCAATTAGGTCAAATTAGTTGGAAACCCGTTGTGTGTTTTCTGCTGACTTCTTTTATCCATGACCAAGAATGAGGTGTTTGAGTTGTTGGCTCCTTTGTGCACTTGTCATTGTTCTTCAAGGTTTAACTCACGCATCTTTAAGGATTTATTAATCATGCCACTGCTTGAAGACTGCTGTGTCTTCATGATCCAAGGAGTCCTTATCACTTGGAGCACTGTACCTCGCCTCTGCCATACTCCCTGCTGTGACAGCAGTTCTGTGTAACCCTGGAGCCTCTCCAGGTTTCTTTAGTGTGTTCTTTCCCATCTGTTTGCCTTTAAATTTATTTGTGATTTTTTTTTTCATGTAAACTTTCTCATGGGTAGCTTTAGCATTAGTTTTGTTTTTTCACCAATCTGACAAATCTCTCCTCTTTTCTTGGGGTTTACATTTACTATGGTTAGCAATACCATTAGGTTTAAATCTGTTATTTGGGCAGTGGCTTCCTTTTGTACCCCCCTGCTTATAGTTTCACATCCCTGTTTCTTACTTCTTTTTGGAAATAATTATTTTTTTATTGTTTCATTTGTAAACTGATAATCTACAGCCCTTTGTTTTTGTTTAAGTGTTTCTATGTACAGATTTCATATATCTGTCTGACTTCCAGTAGCAAGTCTTTCACTTATTATATTGCAGAAGAACCATGTATACATACATATCTATGTTTCTCTGCTAATGTCCATTTGTGCTTTTACTTCCACATGTAATTCCCCACACAACTTGTTACTTTTTGCAAAGTATTATCTCTAGAAGAGAGTAAGGAATAAATGCTACATTTCCCACCATGTTTACCATAGCCAAAGCACGTCGTTTCTCTTTGACTCATCTCTTTTTCTATCTGATATCACCTTCTTTTCACCGTGGGCCTTCCCTCGACATTTCTCACGCTATAGGCATGGCTGAGGATTCATCCTTCCAGGTTTTGTATGATTTTTGAAGTCCCCTTTTGCTTCTATAGGAGTCTACATAAACACATGCTTGTTTCAGGAACACAGCGATGCTGCTCCATGGTTTCCTGTTGGGTTGTTGCTCATGACATGCCGCTGTCATGTTATCCTTGATTCTCTGGCTACAACATGGTTCCCCTCCTCATGCTTACAGAGTTTTCTCTCTGCCATCAGCTGGTGAACAATTTAATTGTGATGTCCTTTAGCTTAACTGTCTTCACATTTCCTGTGGTTGAGTTCATTGAAAGTCTTGAGACCTAGGGTTTATAGCTATGGAAAATTTGGAAAAATTGTAGCCATTGTTTCTTTGGATATTTTTTCTTTGGAAATATTTTCTCTCCTTCCTTCCCTCTCTCTCTTTCTCCCTCCCTCCCCCTTCTCTCCCCCTCTCTCTCCTTCCTTCTTTCCCTCTCCCCCCTCCTTCATTCTCTTTTTTTATTTCAAACATAGAAACCTGTTCTATACATAGTCCCCATTTTAAAAGTTCTTTGGATAGTTTCTACGCATATGTAGTCCATGTTTAGGAAATTTTCTTCTGTAATGTCTAAAATGTTATTAATCTCATAAAATTTAATTTACCTTGGAATATTGTAGTTTTCATCATCATAACTCCATTTTTTGGTATCTTTAATGTCTCTGTATTCAGTTTTTTGTTATAGTCAGAAGAACTCTTTCCTGTCCTTGTCTATGGATTCTAATGTGTGCCAATTTGAGTCTATTTCAATTGGATAATGTGGGGAGCCGTCCTCACAATCTCCATGGCAAGACGGCTCTGGCATCCGGTGTTCTAACTGGTAAACAAGTGGTCTGCGCATGTGCCGGGTAAATTTCCATCCCTTGCGCCCTGCCTGTCCCGTGGCGTCATCTGGGCCGATAGTGAGCAGCCAACCAGGGCGCTACACGTCATAGGTGGAGAACATTTCCTATATAAGGGAGAGGGTTTTTCACCTCGGGGTCTCCGCTTTCGAGTAGCTTATGCTTTGCCTCTCGAGATGCATTAAAGCTTTACTGCAGAAGGATCCTAATGATGTGTCGCGTCGTTCTTGCTGGCGAGACGGTAGCGCGGTACAGGATAACTTTAGTCTTCAACATGGTTTGTATTTTCTTTTTCTTTGTTTCTTTGTTCCTTTGTTTCTTTTTTGTTTCTTTGTTCCTTTGTTTCTTTTTTCTTTCTTTCTTTCTTTCTTTCTTTCTTTCTTTCTTTCTTTCTTTCTTTCTTTCTTTCTTTCTTTCTTTCTTTCTTTCTTTCTTTTTGAGACAGGGTTTCTCTGTATAGCCCTGGCTGTCCTGGAACTCACTTTGTAGGCCAGGCTGGCCTCAAACTCAGAAATCTACCTGCCTCTGCCTCCCGAGTGCTGGGATTAAAGTTCGGTTTGTATTTTCTTTCTTTGTTTCTTCCCCCCAGTTATAACGCCTAGTGATATTTGGTTGAATACCAATTTTTTCCCCCTATGTTTCCTTTTTGGGTGCTGGATATCTTTGTTATCACTTAAATGTCACTGAGTTTTGGTCTGTGTTGGTAATGTCTTGTACTTAGGACTAATTTGTGCTCAATGTTGGGCTCCTTATCCCCAACTATTGGAACTAGAGTAGGAATTATAGAGTTTTACAGCTTCATGCGTTCTAATGACTAGCGGCAGCAGGCATTCTTTCTGGTCCTGTGCGACTACTGGGCACTGTACCCTTCAGTCCTTTCAGACAACTCTTTCTCTGGCCTTGGATGTTCTCCCCGGTGACACAAACACTTCACTGACCTCTCATGGGGGCCTTTTCCTGACTTCCAGGTTTCTTTTCAGATAGTTTTGTGTCTGTTTTATCTTAGGAACTCCAGTTGTCCTAATTTTCACGAACTCTAAGCTCTTTTTTCATCAGCAGAAGGGATCAGCTGGGCTCTACATGCTCCCCTCCCGGGCTTTGATCTAGATACTCTCTCTAGTTTGGATGGGTTCAAGACTGCTTGTTTGTTTCTTGTCTCTCAGAACTGCCTGATAGTGGCTGCCCGGTATTTGCTGTCTTATAAACCACTGCATTCTACATCTTGTAAATACATTAACCATTTTAGATAGGAGGGCAAGGATCCTGACTGGAAACCCCTCCCCTATTATACTTTTCATGATAATTTTCTACACCAGATGTCATATTTATTATTTTCCCTCTTTCGTCCTTCGGTGCAAAAAAGGATAGTGGGGATTTTATTTATTTTTTGACTGTGTTCACTTTGGAATATTCTTTAAGTAGAAAACTGCCTGGCATGTAAGAGCAGCACAGTAAGTGTTTGTAAATAAATGAAAGAAGGACTCACTGTGTACGTGCACACTAACACTCAGTTGCAGAGTTCTCTTTGCCCTCTTCATCTGCAGCTCTCTGTGCCTCTGAAGATGCTCATCACTGTTTGGTCAAATCATCTATTTTCTTTCTGAAATGTATGCTCATTGTTAAAGCACCAGCTCCCTCCTTCTCCATAGATCCTTCGCTAACTGTTCCTGATGATCCAAGTCTCTTTCCTTCAAGGTGTTTAGTACTAGAGCCAATACCATCTGGGTGTCTTAAACAAAATTAATTTGCTTTCCTATGCTACAAATCCAAATGGTAGCATAGTTAAATTCTAATGAAGTCCCAATGCCAATAGAGGTACATTCTAATGCAAGCTCTCTTCTTGAATTTTCTACACTATGGTAGGGAAAGGGAGTAATCTGATAGCCTTGTGTTCTGTTGCTTGGGTTTGGTTTAGGTTGGATTGGTTGCTGGGCTGCAAAGGATGGATAAGCATTTTACCACTGAGCTGCATCTAGCCCATTGGTGTCTCCTCCATCACATTCAGTTGACGTCAACATAGATATTTCAGAATATTGTGCCTTAGGATGCTTGGAAGAAGGAAATCCCACGCCTGAAGACAACATGGTTGTCACTTCCCAGCTCCCTTGCCCTATCCCTGGGGCCAGTGTTACCCTGATTTGGATTGTAAAAATAAATTAGATGGTCCCTGGCCTTTCAGCTCTAGACAGTTCTTGGAAGAGGTTTCTTTCTTTTATTAGATGGTAGGCACAATGCTTTATACCCTTAAAGTTCAAGGTCACCTGTGAGAGTGACCTGCTGGATCCCTTGGCTTACTGCCCTAGAGGATCCGTCCCTGGAGGACAGCTAACTACAGTTGCCTAGCCACACTCAGGTCTCCATCCGGTCTCCATGGAATTCACACTGGGAAACATTCTCCTTTTGAGGTTTCTCTACCAGTCAAACCAGTGTGATCTCCCGTTTTTCTTTTTCTGCTAGCAAACACAGAGATGTGGACCCTTGTTCTGCATTGTTCCCAGGAGAGATGATCTTGTCACCATCCCTTGGCCTTCTCTACAAAGAATGGACTCCGATCTTCTTGGTAATAGCTACTGAAGATTGTTCTTTGCCTTCTCTTAAGAATTTCAGGGCCATTGCAGTCCTTAAAACCTTGGCTGGGATCTTCTCTGTGGTGTGCAGAAAGAGAATACCCTGGAAGGTGGCCAGTTGAGTAGAAAACTAATTCTAGCATTTATAGCTTGGTGTATGTCTGGGCTCAATTTTCCCAGTGTGTATGGTTTCTTTCTGAGGACATGGCTTCTTGGGGGCTGTCAAGAAATAATACCAGCGTGACGTTTTACTTGATTCCACTTCTTCCTTTAAAATGTTTTTTTTTTCTGTTTGAAAAAGCCCCAGAGTTTATGAATTCACTTTTTCATATTTATGGTCTTGTATCTCTCCACCCATCTGAGAAAGAATGACTTTGGCAGACGTAAGGGTGGACTGGTCACTCTTATCTCTGTCAAACGCAGGGGAACTGTTGTCAGATAGCCTGGCTTGTGTGACAGGGAGGTTTGTCTTCCAGCCTTGATCCTGCTCCTTGCCAAGCTGGGTGTGATTTGTCTTAACACTCAGACCACCTGCCAGGGCGTGCATGGCGTGTGTGGACACACAGTGTTTAGAAAGAGTGTGAACTTCACTTATTCATTCTGACTCAGGAGCGGATGGTTCAGCTAGCTTGAGCACCAAGATTAGCAGCTGCATTGCTTGGGAAATACAGGAGGGAGGATGATCACTTCTCTTTCTTTAGGGATAGTTGGACCAATCAAAAGGGGGGTTCAGTAGCAGGAATGTTCATGGCAGAAGTGACTCAATCTAGGATACTTACCTAAGACAGCCCAAGGTAACTACAACAGCTGCCAGACTATGTGCTGTGATCATGAACTCACTTCTGTGTAGAACCCAGGGTTGAATGACAGCTCCTGGAATCCATGGTAACAATTTAGTCTGTATCTCTCCTGTATTGTGTTACTTTAATACTCTCCTCTACAGTGATCCACCTTGCCTTTACAGTACTTATGTGAAAGTAGGTGACCAGAGGCCAGCAAATGAGATAGGATGCTTGCACAATGGGGAATGGGGCTTTAAGGGAGAGAAGAGGTGTGTAGCAGACAGATGATAAGAAAGCCTAAGGCAAATGCTGGGGTAGAAGAATTTAAATGTGGATAAAGGATGGGGACCTGGTAAGAAAAGGGTGTGCAGGGTCAACTAAAACCTCCATAGGTCTAAAAATGACAAAAGGAAGCCTGTTAATCCATATAGATGATTAGAACTTTAGATTAATCTAAATAAAAAGATTAAGAAAGAAACACAACTTTTTTTTAACTTTGGCTTAGAGCTGCATGAGCATGTCTGGTTCCCTGAAAGTGAAGCTTTATGTAGGTGGTTGTATGCTTCTGCTTAATGGGGAAGCTGGGGACCTCGCTCAGCTCCTCTGCAAGATCCGCAGCACACGATTTTAATGGCTGAACCACTTATCCATCCCCTGACCAGAACATTTCAAAAAAGAGAAAGAAATCTGAATTATTGAAGACTCATTCACTCAAACAAACAAACAAACATCAGAAGGATCCAGCCGATGCCTAATAAAAGCTAACATGTTTTAGGTTTCACTGTTCCTGGAAAACATTTGGTTGTAATAAAATTTAGTGAGCTGAGCTGCGTGTGGCTGACAGATTTGTAATCAGGACAGATTTTATGACAATTATCCGAGGCACAAGCCTGTGGTTAGGACTTGGTCTTCGGATTTCTCGCTGGCTCATGCAGCCTCCTTTTCCTCATTCCCCAAAGCTCCATTTTGTAGTCATCTGTTTGCTTTGGGTAGATCCCTCTTGCTCATACCTTTAGCAGCTGGAGTGACTGTAACCCCAGGGAAGAGCATTTGCATCTAGTGCTGTTAACAAGTTCTTAGGAGGTGGATAGCCAGCATCACTAACTGGCCAACTTTAATTGACTTTGCAAAAATTTGTCTATTACGTGAGAAAAGATTATAGTTTTTCCTATGTTAAAGAAAGATAACCCTCTACTTGCATTCAATCTAGTTTTATAAGTTTGGTAACAGTCTGAGGAAAAATGTGTGATTGATGAATTAACTGAAGGTTGATTTTTTCAGGTCAAGGTTTTCTGTGCGAAGCAGATAGGCTCCTTTATGCCTTGTCCAGCCATAGTCCATGATTTTAACCAATTGCCATTTGGCAATGTAGCCTACTCAGGCCAATACTAGATCATGTCTGGCTTCTATTGATTCTTTCTTAGCCTTCATATCTATTGTCAAGCTTGACCTTGTCGAATGCTCACATTTTGATACTTATCTGTATTTGTTACTGAAGTGTCACATAATCATGGGCAAGGTTGGTAGATGGGGCAGTACCAGGGTGAAATATTTGTAGCACCACCATTTCAGCTTCTTATTTATTGTTTAATACCATTACCTAGATGAATGATCCAATTATGAAGAGTAGAAAGGCACACATTGTTTTTATTACAGTTTTCACTTGTTGCCTTGAACTAGAAGGCTTCTAGTGCTCAGAAGAGATAAAGGATCTTGAAGTGCCTTCTTCTAGAAGAGGACATCCAGAAAAAGGGCCACAGAAAACATTTTCAATCTTGGTGAGTGATCTTGATCTTTTCACTGTTCTTTAGGGTGAAATACTTTATGATTTGGAACACATTGGGTTCAACTGCCTTCATGCTTCATTTCTGACTTCTACCTTCTCCCTGCTTTGACTCCTTTTCATTCTTTGCTATGACTTCTAAACCCATTGTCTTGTTGCTCCAATCCAATCCTGTTGTTATGGCTGAATATGAAGTGTCTTCTTCCCTTGCTTGTGAGTTGGGAGCCTGTCCCCCAGCGGGTGGCGTTATTGAGAGCTGATTGGATTGTGAATGCACTAACTTCATCAGTGGATTAATCCATTGACAGCTTCATAGCTGTTAAGAGGTGGGGGCTGACTGGAGGAGTTAGGTTGCCAGGAGTACGCCTTTGAAGGGTCTTTCTTGTCTCCAGATCTTTCCTTCTCTCCCTTTCCCGCTTTCCCTCTTCTTCCTCTTGCCTCCATTTCTTTTCTCTCCTTCTTCAGCCTTTTTTGGCCACAATAAGGTGACTTGATTTCCTCTGCTATGTCTTTCTGCTATTACATTTCTTCCTTACCATGGGCTTAAAATCAATGGAAACAGCTGACAGTGGGCTAAAACTGTAAGTTAAATAAATTTTCCCTCTCTTAGGTTGTTTATCTCTGTCTAGCACTTTTTTACAACAATGAAAAGCTAATGAACACACCCACACATCTCTTTAAGATTTGTCTGTACAGAGTAAGGACTCACACAAATGAATTATTTCTTGGGCTGGGCCCGAAGCTCAGTTCTTAAGAGTACTTGCCTGTCATATAGGAGGCAATTGATTTGATCTACTGTACCTCACAAACCAGATTCCGTGTTTTCTGTGTATCCATAATCCAAGCACTTGAGAGATGGAGACAGAAGGATCAGGAGTTCAAAGTTACCTTCTACTACAGAGGAATGCCAGACTACATGAAACCATGTCTCCAAAACCAAGAATAACAGCAGCAGCAGCAGCAGCAGCAGCAACAACAACAACAACAACAACAACAACAACAACAACAACAAGAATAACAACAAAAATGTATGACCAGGCTGTAGGTATTGCTACTCCATTTGAGAGATGAGCCAACTGAAGCCATGAGGACAAAGCAGTTTGCCTGGTGTCATAAATCAGAGAGGGCATGCTTGGGGGCAGGGGGGCAGGTCTGATCTTCAGCCTGCTTTCTTCTTTTGTCCTCTTTCTCAGAAACATATGTAGAAAGATGTGTGAGGATGTTTGGGAGATCTGGTGGCCTATAAGTGATGGGGTGCAGCAGCAACACTTCCATGTTACATTCAGGAAGGACATATTTATGGACCTGTGTTCTCATTAGGGTACAAGTAATCTGTAGAGTCAATCCCACTTGCCCTGTGATCTTGATTAACTGAGACCATTTCATTTGGATAATTAAATTGTCAAGTGAACTGAGAATTAACTCAATAGACTCAATTTTCTATTTGACTATTGAAATTTCTTTTTGTTTCTGACCATATTCCTACCTCAGTTGCTATTATGCAATGTACATCTTGGAGCCATTATTATAATTTTACAATAATATCCATGAGACAGTATTATAACAAGTATAATATTGTAATACAGTTTGGTTCTTCCTGCAACATGTGATACAGAGCTCAGAACATAGTAAGTCTTCAGTCCTCGATCTCACTGAAGAGAGGGGAGCTTTCTCAGACATGGGAGTCAAGCATGTATTGATTAGTTCTTTCTGAGAGGGACAGTAATGGTCACACAGTCATGGCAGAGAACTGACTGCATGGCAAACATTCACATACTCCTCCATCCACCACCAAGAGCCTCTCTAATCTATTGACCTGAGGGTGGGTAGATAGAAGTCTTGTGCTGTGATTTTCCTGCTTAAATGCAAATGAAAAGCTCAATGGTTTACTTAACTTGAGGGTTCAAATTGGCATATTCTGGTCATGCAAGATTTTGCTTGCCTGTCACTTTTTGATGATCTCTGGGTGTTTGCTCAACATCTTCTGTGTACAGAAAATAATGCTCTGAGTTTGGAAGATCCAGAGATGAATAGACTCCAGAGCCTGACAAATATAGAGGCAGATATTCGTAGCCAACCATTGAACTGAGCGCAAGATCCCTGATGGAGGAGTTGGAGAAGGGACTGAAGGAGCTGAGGGGGTTTGCAGTCCCATGGGGTGAGCAACAGTGTCAACCGGCCAGACACCCTGGAGTTCCAGAGGCCTGGACCACCAACCAAAGAGTACACATAGAGGGACTCATGGCTCCAGCCCCATATGTGGCAGAAGATGGCTTTGTTGGACATCAGTGGGAGGAGTAGCCCTTGGCTGTGAGGGGGTTCAATGCCCAAGTGTAGGGGAATGCCAGGGCAGGAAGGTGGGAATGGGTGGGTGTGTGGGGGACTATCCTCATAGAGGCATGGGAGGGGGGATGGGATAGGGGGTTCTGGAGGGGAGACCTGGAAAGGTGATAACATTTGAAATGTAAATAAANAAAATATCCAATTAAAAAAATAAAAGAAGCTTGTATCCCATGGGACTAAACAGATCAAACTGCTGTTGGTTGACATGAATCTCCTTCTGGAATGTTCTAGAAAGAATGTTCTAGAATGAAGTCTTAAACATCTTCACCAGCTTCTGTGAATATTTCAGTAGCCTGTTTGGCTACTGTGTGATCATCTATAAGGTAGAGAGGCTGATGCAATTCAGAGTTCAGTAAGAAATATCAGAGACCATATATGTAATATTGTGGCAGTTAACCAGAATACAGTAAATGACTGTTGGTAATAGTGTGTCTTCCTTTCTATCAGAGAAAACATTTTCTTCCTATTTATTTCAAAACTGTTCAGAGACTGGGTGGTATAATTTCTGTGAGCCCCCTTTCAAGCACAGGCGGGAGGCTAAGGCCACTGTAAACTGCAGGCTGAGCACTCTGTAAATGTGTCCAGCCTAGCAACTACACAATGGAATGTAAGCACCTGATCATATGTGTGGTTGTGCACAAGTTGTTGTCAGGCATCGTGTGGCAGCCTGAATTTGCTGTGCATGTTCATGCAGCCACACAGCTACCCCATGGAAAGGTTTCTTAGCAGCACTGTTCCACACACTTGTGTGGAGCAACAATCAGCAGCCAAAGAGAAATGATGAGTTTTCTCTGTTATGGAGAGGGGTGAGGGCTTTAAGGTGGCTCAGGGTGTATGGTGGCTTTAGGATATGCATATGGTGGAAATGCTGAAAAGTCTCTCTGCCTCATTGTCTCTGTCTGTCTCTGTCTCTGTCTCTTTCTCTCCATCTCTCTGTCTCTGTCTGTCTCTCTTGTGTGTGTAAGATGGACACATGAATGTGTGGGTTGTTTGTGTGTCTGTTTGCCTGTGAGCTAAAGGACAACCTTGGATATCTTCATTCAGGAACTATTCATTTTTCTTTTTGATACAAGGACTTTCACTTGGCTGGTATTTGCCAAGTAGGCCAGGCTGCCTTGCCAGCAAGACTAATGGATCCAGTGTTTGTACTGCTCCAGCATTTGGATTACAAGTGCACACAGCCTTTAAAGTATAAGTTCTGGGGACACAGCTAAGGGCCTTGTACTTTTGAGGGTCTGTCCTGTAAGTCACTAATGTTGACCTTCCAAGTGGGATCCACGCCTGTTTGTGGTTAACATCATTCTCCTGCCATCAAGTCATGCATAAGTACATCTTGCCTGGGAAAGTGGACCTGTGTTTCCAGAGGTGTATTAGCATTTGGAACTAAGGTAACCTACACCGGGTGTAATGGAAGAACAAAGCCAGGAAGAATGGGCCTGAGATGATTTCACATCTGTGCCATGGCCTGGCAAGAGCTGGACAGGTAAGGTAGTATGGGTTCATGCACTGCAGAAGTAGAATGGACCTAGGTTGAGGAAAGGGGGAAGAAGCCAGAGAATATGGGAAGAGATTCTGTACTTCTGCTCTGAGTATTCAGTATTCTGATTCCTAGGTTACATACTTGCTTGAGCCTTAACTCTTTTAGTTTAAAAGGTAGGTGCAGTGATTTCCCCAGTCTATTCCTCATGGGGTCCTGATGAGGCTCCAAGGAATAAACTGAGATAAGAGGCACCAAACCATTCCTGAGTTCGAGGTGTGGAGTACTGTTCCCAAGGGATGCTCTCACGGAACAACTCTAGTGGGCATGAATGAGACTTGTCTCCCTGTCTTAGAGACTAAACTGTCAAGACAAAAGACTATTGCTTTTTAGTGAGACCTCTGTCCTTGGCTTGCAGATGGTTACTTTCTTGTTGTGTCCATCCATGAGCTCTCTGCGTTAAATGAAACAGGAAGATAGATAGATAGATAGATAGATAGATAGATAGATAGACAGATAGTTAGATAGATAGATAGATAGATAGACAGATAG
>NC_034597.1:61874853-61913498 GCF_900095145.1 Mus pahari
TAGACAGACAGACAGACAGACAGACAGACAGATAGATACATAGATACATAGATAGATAGACAGACAGACAGACAGACAGACAGATAGATACATAGATACATAGATACATAGATACATACATAGACAGACAGACAGACAGACAGACAGATAGATACATAGATACATAGATACATAGATACATAGATAGACAGACAGACAGACAGACAGACAGATAGATACATAGATACATAGATAGATAGAAGAGGTTGAGGGAAGGAGAGACAGAGACAGAAGGGTGGGGGGAATATAGGAAGGAGGGAGGGAGAGAACAGACAGAGATATTTTGTAGGGCCTCTTTCAGAGTTAGGGCATTATCTTATGGTACCCTCTACCTTACTTCCTTAAAGGTATGTATGTATCTATAGTCGCGTTAGGCATTAATGTTTCATCATACATGTTTTGAAGAGACACTTCAGTCCATCACAATCTCTGCACCATTGAAAGCAGCCAGTTAAAGTTTTCTCCTGTTCTGCTCTCCAGACTCTGACACTCAAGAGGAGAACAAGAGGAAGAGATCTTCAGGTGGTTCTTATTCTTCCATCTGGGATTTTCAAAGGCATGAAAATAGAGTCAAAGGGGGCCCAGATTACATCTTCTTGCTTCAGAGATGAGGTTCATCCCTTGGGGAAGGGAAAAGGGTAACACGAATCCAGATTGAAGTTCAAAATGAATTGAGGTTTATTAAATGATCAACACCAAGCAGAAAGGTCTAGGCAATGATAGAGCAATGCCCAAGGCAATGCTCAAGGCAATGCCCAAGGCGATGGTCAAGGCAGTGCTCAAGGTGGTGCTCAAGGCGGTGCTCAAGGCAATGATAAAGCAATGCTCAAGGCAATGCCCAAGGAGATGCTCAAGGCGATGCTCAAGACAATGACAGAGCAATGCTCAAGGCAATGCCCAAGGCAATGCCCAAGGCAATGATAGAGCACTACGCTGCCTGAAAGGAGCTGTATGAAGCACCTTAAAGAGGTCAGGGTACTCTCAAGGCTCTGTCATTGCAATAGTTGAAGTGTTCGGCTGTGTGAAGGATGGTCCCTCATCCATGGCCATCTCTGACAGGCACCCTGGAAGACCATCCCTTCACAGTGCTGCTGCCAGAGTGCAGAACCCTAGGGGAAAGGTCTGCACTGCCTCCTAAGGGAGGAACCAGCAAGCAATGAACATCAGTTGCAACCCAGGTGAGGGCAACAAAAGCAAACCTTGCTTCCAGGACAATGGTCTAGAGGCAAGGGGCACTTGCCTTTTTCTGAAACCGCAGTTTATCGCAGGGTCGTGGTTACCTGGCTTTGGAGTTCACAAAGAGGAGAAAAATAATCGTTGGAAATCAATATGGGGACCAGCTTTGTGTTTTGCCAAGAAAAGATACGAAAGGAAAACCCTGCTGTTCTTTGTCACTGCTCTTCCTGAGTGGAAGGGATGTTATGACATCCCCACTCCAAATGAGAGACGAAGGTCACAGTCTCACAATGGCAGGCAGTCCTTTAACTCGAATCCATCTGGCCTCAGTGGCTCTTTCCACTAATTTTGCTGAGGCTGACAAAATAATTTGAGCTGAAACTTAGTTTATTCTTTCTCTCCCTGTTTCTGTCTCTCTGTCTTTCCATCTCTGTCTCAAATTTGTCTGTCTCCTTGACTCTGTCTGTCTGTCTGTCTGTCTGTCTGTCTGTCTGTCTGTCTGTCTGTCTGTCACTCTCTGTATCTATGTGTGTGAGAGAATGTGAGTGAGTGTGTGTGTGTGTGTGTGTGTGTGTGTGTGTGTGTGTAGGTCTCTCAAGTGGGTGTGTATTGGCAGTGTCGTAAGTAGTGCATGGGTTATAAGCAAAGGTGCATGCAGGCATGTCCATGAGTATCTGGAGGGGAGAAGAAGGGAGTAAGAGAATGTGTGAGGAGCTGAGTGTGTGAGGAGCTGAGTGCGTGAGGAGCTGCAGGTGTGAGTGTCATTAGGGGAATGGTGAAATGAGTGAGTGTGTTAATAAGTATGAGTGTGAGCCCAGTAGAGAAGGGAGGTGAGATATTCGAGTTTTGTAAGCAGATATGCATGCTGGGGGAAGAAGTGAGACATGTTTGTTAGAAAGTAAGTGTGTGTGTGTGCACACACATGTGAGTGCATGCAAGTGCACATTATTCTCAGAACCTTTTCATAATGATTTCTGGGGACACTTTAGTCCCTGTCATCCTCCTCTAACACCCTGAGCACTGTCCTCTCTGTTCCCTCTGATAACCACCATCTGCTGACCGTTCCCTGGTGGAGGGCAGCCCAGTCGTCACCCCACAGGCAGCAGCTCTCACATTTCCTGCCAAGAAGCATCTGCAACAGCTCCCTCACTGCCTCTGACACCTCCTCACTTTGGGGAAGCAGAACTGGGCCAAGCCTGTCCAAGGCAGCAGAGGACTGGCTCCCTAGGGCGCTGGTCCTTCTTAAGCTCCTCACATGGTCTCTGACCTTGAGTCAGTGGCACTGCCCTTCTGGCCTTCTGCATAGGAGGCAGCCATGACTGAGCTCTGAGCTTTCTGGAGAGGGCTTTTGACTCTCCCTACTTGCTCTCAACTGCATCTGAAACTCCTTGAGTGAGCCTCAAGTTTGCCCTCACTGGTCCCCAGTGCACCATTAACCCTCCTTGTCGTTCATTGCCCATCAGGAGAACAACTTGCTATACTTAATTGACCACATCTGGATCCTCCCCTCCTGCACCTGGTCATCTCCCGGCCGGATTTAGCATCATCTTTCATCCCTGTCATTCCACTTCGGGTTTTTGCTTGTTTTTGTTTCTTTTTTTCATTACTCCTCTTCCACTAAAACTTTCTCTCCATAGAGCCCTTCAAAGGTCAAGTACAAGGCCACCTCCCCTAGGAAGGCTTTCTGCTTAGCACCCAGGCCCTAAGGCCTCCCCTCTTTTATAAAATTCATTGCTCTCTCCTTGCTCCCCAACTTGGCTTCTGCCTTGCCTTTTGGCTGAGGTATTAATGTTTGAGCTTTTAAAATTCAAATTAATCTCTTCTGGCCCCCTGTGCTGACTTTGCCCAATTGTTTTTGAGAGCTGTACTTTTTGTTTTTATGGTTTTTAAGTTTGTCTTTTTATGGAGTCATTTTTAAAAAACACTTATTATTTCTCATTGATTTTACTTCCTTGTTTAGTGTTTTCTATAAAAGAGGGACCAGGAAGCCGCTGCCTGGTGCTGGCTGGCTGGGCACTGGAGGCAGAGAATTCTGTATCGGTTCCCTCTGCTAGTAGAAGGGAGCTGGACCGGGAGTGGCACAGGTAAACTCACTCTGCCTCTCTGAGCCTCAAGTGTTCCTTTTGAAATGGGGCTGAAAGGTCAAGGTCTCAGGGTTGTCATGGAATTGTAGTGGGTGGTTCAGTCAGTAACAACTGATGATCTGAGTTCAAGTCTCAGTAGACACATGGTGGAGGGGAAGCTCAACTTCTTCAGTTGCACATTTGTGCTATGGCTAGCTCTCTCTCTCTCTCTCTCTCTCTCTCTCTCTCTCTCTCTCTCTCACCCTCTCTCTCAATGTAATAAGAAACAAACAAAAAAGGAAAACATTAAACATTAAACTACAGTGGCAAATGGAAAATGTTCTTAGTAATTTGCATATGTACCACCTTACACTTAGAGTCACTCTTAGTGATATTCACCAGTACCCATGCCTCTTTGTCTAAACTTTGTCATGTCACCTTGTGGTGCTAGTGAATGTGCACTTGACCACTCCAGAATTCTATGTGAGCAGCTACTCCGACTGGCTCCCCGTTGGCCCACATGCATTCCACGTATGGCTGGTATGTTAAAACTCTTGCCCGTGTCTTTAGCCTTACATTATGCATGCCAGTAAAATGGCTGCTCGTGACAGTGGAGACGCTTTTTATGAAGGGGGGGGGACTGCCTCTCTCATTGATTTGGCCATTTCTCTCTGTCTTTATGTTCTTATCCACAATATTTACTGTTTTCCATAACCACGATGAAATACCTGAGCTTGGGTATGGTCTTAATCAGCATTTTATTTCTGTGAAAAGACACTATCAGGGCAGGAAGCACGGTTGCATGCAGGCAGACAAGATGGTGGAGAAGTAGATGAGAGTTCCACATCTGATCCGGTTTCCTAAAACCTCAAAGCCCGCCCCCACTGACATACTTCCTCCAACAAGGCCACGCCTCCTAATCCTTCTAAGTAGTGGCACTCCCTGATGACTAAGCATTCAAGCCTATGAGCCTATGGGTGCTCTCCTTACTCAAACCCACACAGGTGTTTTATAAATATCAGTTCTAGAGATATGGCATCTAATAGTAGGAACACGCATGAAAAATAGAGATTACATGATGCTCCAAGAGCCTGATGAATATTGGTTATTCTTTTTCTTATTATTATCATGAATAATTGATGGGCATGGAGCGATCGCTGCAGCCAGAGGGAAGGAGTGCCAGCTGGGAAAGCGATACCTGGGTTGTCTCCTATCGCCCCAGAATGCCTGGCCCTGTCCTGGGGCTGTCATGTGCTTGCTGACACCCCCCCCCCCCCTTGGGGTGAGCCAGGAGTAGAACTGGCTCAGGCATGTCCTATTTTTCAATGAGAACACCAAGGTTTTGAAAGATTGCACCTTGTGCCCAGAATTACTCTGCTTTTGGGCACCAGAGCAGATTTTGCCAGCGGCAGCTGTTTCTCATTTTTTTCCCCCCTTCTTCTGTATTTCCCTGGATGAAAGTAAACAAACAAATGGAGGCCTACAGAGGCCCAAGAGGTCTTTCTCCCCCCTTCCCTTAAAAATATTTAAATTATTTCCCCCGCATTTTAATAAAATTATATTGACTTTAATTTCCATCATTTTCAGCAAATGTTACGAAGCTACCTGTGAACTTTTCTCAGCCCATTAGTTGCTTGGGTAGTTAATTACTAGCCATTAATTTTGCTGAAGCTTTCTGCAAAGTGACAGCCCAAAGAGTCATCTACCTATTTATTCGTACTGTACACCAAAGACCTATTTTTCTTGGCAACAGCCTAGTATTAAGTAGGTGGCTCCTTTTATTTATTTATTTATTTATTTATTTATTTATTTATTTATTAAAAAAATGCCTTGCCCTCTGTAAGCCCCTTGCTTTTCATCCTGGATTCAGAACAATTCATTCATGTCTTTTAGAAACTATGCAAATGAGTTTCCCTTGATTTTAGAGGATTTCTCTGGGATTGATTTTGGGATTCTGTATTAATTACCACTACTCGGGCGCAGGGGCTGTCACATAATGGATATATTTAGCGAGAATGACAAGGCTGATAATTATGTACAAGGAGCCTCAGAAAACGGATTGTTTACTTTGATGTTTAATTTCAGCAGACTCCTTTAGTTTGTTAAACTTAATCAAAAGCAATCAAAATACACTGGTGTGAATTACAGCAAATTAATTTCAATCCAATGGAAAATATCATGTCTTTCAAATTTGTACATTGAGCTGGAAGTTTTGAATGATCCCATCCAAGTGGGGAAGCAATGCATTTTTTTCTTGTTGTTGTTATTTATTTATTAAATAAAAAAACAGTAAGACAAAACAAAAACTAAAACATTGGAAATGGACAAAAGAAACAAGCAGAAAAAAAACAAAACAAAAAGAAGAGCCCAAGAGAAAGCACAGGAAACACAGAGCAGACCCATTTGGTCACACATACTGAGGAATCTCATAAAAACACTAGACAGGAAGCCTTACTATACACATGTAAAGGACCAGGCGCAGACCTGCGCGGGCCCTGCGCATGCTGCTTAGGTCTCTGTGAGTTCCTAGGGGCTTTGATCATGTTGATTTAGTGAGATTCTTTTCTTGATGTCCTCTATCCCCTCTGGTTCTTACACTTCTGCCTCCCCTTTCCCAGGGTTCCCTGAGGCCCAAGAGGAGGGGTTTGATGGAGACATCCTGTGTTAAGGCTGAGTGTTCCAAGGTCCCTCACTATCTGCAAAATGTCTGGCAATGGGTCTCTGCATTTATTTTCATCTGCTGAAGGAGGAAACTTCTTTGATGATGGCTGAGCAAGGCACCGATCTATGAATATTGCAGAATAGCATTAGAAGTCATTTTATTAATATTTTTTTCCTTTTTAAATAATAGTAGCATTCAATTTTACCCTAGGTCTACGGGCGGCCTTGTCTCAGGTTCTTGGTCACCCATGCAGTGTTGGGTATGGGTTCCATCTTGTGGAGTGAACCTTAAGTCAAATCGGATATTGATTGGTTGCTCCCATAGGCGTCGTGCCACCATTGCCTTAGCACATCTGGTAGGCAGAATACCATTGTAGATCAAAGCGTTTATGTCCGGGTTGATATTTACATTCCTCTTCGGATAGTGTGCACAGTCCATTCCCACACCAAATCATACCTAGAATGTAGGGGTGAAGGCTTTATGTCTGCACCTGCTGGGCTCCTCTGATTTCAATGAGTTGTGTAGGTGTTGTGTCCAGCAGTGGGGCCTTGCTGTCAGTTTGTGAAGAGCAATCCGTAGTCTTCGCAACAGCCTGGGTGATTTGGCAATTCCCAAGGAACCCATTTGGCCAACAACTCTATTAGATGTAACCCAATCCTTGTACTGCGAGTTTCATTTGGTGACAAAAATGTCCATTTGGGGCTCTGTTTCCCTTATTATTTGGGAATTTTGTTTAGATTACTTTCATATATGTATATAATTTAGTAAGCTGTTAACGTATTAGGTTGCCGTACTACCTCTCAGATGTGCTCAATTTCAGCTATTTTCCCCCGTATTTTCTCCCTCACTATCTTCTCCCCTCTTCCCCTCACTTGATCTTCCCATTTCAGCATCTCCACCCATCCAACCAAAACTGTTTTATTTTTCTTTCCTAACAAGATCTATCTGTCTTCTTAGTCCCTTACCCTATACCTAACCTTTATGAGTCTACAGATTATAGCGTGGTTGCCATTAATTTGACAACTAATATCTTCATGTAAAGGAATGCATATATTATTTGTTGTTTTGGGTCTGGGATACCCCATTCAGAGTAATTTCCCCTCCTTGTCTCATCCATTTACCTATGAATTTAATGATTTCATTTTCTTTAACAGCCGAGTAATACTCCATTGTGTGAGGCATCTTGGTTGTTTGCAATTTGGTGATTGTATAAGGAATGGATCCCCAGGTGGGACAGTCTCTGGTTGGAACCTTATTAAAAATGGGGTACAGAGCTAAACAAAAAACTCTCGACTGAGGAATACTGAATAGCTGAGAGGCACCTAAAAAGATGTTCAACATCCTTGGTCATAAGGGAAATGCAAATCAAAACAACTCTAATTTTCCACCTCACACCAGTCAGAATGGCTATCAAAACCTCAGATGACAGCAGATGCTGGCAAGGATGTGGAGAAAGAGGAACACTCCTCCATTGCTGGTGGGACTGCAAGCTNGTACAACCACTCTGCAAATCAGTCTGGCGGTTCCTCAGAAAATTGGACATAGTACTTACTACTTGAGGACTCAGCAATTCTACTCCTGGGCATATACCCAGAAGATGCTCCAACATGTAATAAAGACATATGCTCCACTTTGTTCATTGCAGCCTGATGTGTAATAGCCAGATTCTGGAAAGAATCCAGATGTCCCTCAACAGAGGAATGGATACAGAAAATGTGGTGCATTTACACAATGGAGTACTACTCAGCTATTAAAAACAATGAATTTGTGAAATTCTTAGGCAAATGGATGGACCTGGAGGATATCATCCTGAGTGAGGTAACCCAATCACAAAAGAACATACATGATATGCACTCACTGATAAGTAGATATTAGCCCAGAATCTTGGAATACCCAAGATACAATTCACAAACCATATGAAACTCAAGAAGAAGGAAGACCATCCTGTGGATACTTTGATCCTTCTTAGAAGGGGGAACAATAAACCCAGATGCTTTCTATGGGTAAATGAGGGCCCAGGGCTGACGCTCACTTTTGGCTTCAGGAAAAATGTACTCAATAATGGGGGAAGGCCCCTGGAACTCAGCTTTTAAGATCTTAGTGATGTCTTTGACAGACTAATTCTTATTATTAGGAAAGATAACTTATTCATATCATCTTGGCTGAATATGTCCTCTGTTCATGTAAACCTAACAAAATGTTGTCATGTTGATAGCCTTGTGTAGCAGGTGGGACTCATCTCTAAGACACTCAGAGCCTCAGCTCTCTCACCTCGGATTGCTTCTCTAGGGATATTATGTTTAATTTCAGACGACTCCTTTAGTTTGACAACTTAATCAGAAGCAATCAAAATATGCTTATGAAACATATAGAAAATTAATTTCAAGCCAATGTAAAAGATTATATTTCCAAACCGTGGAGAATAATGTGAGAGAAGGGATTGCAAATATTATGTAAAATGTTGATGACTATGCTAATGAGCAGTAGTAAAAGGAAGAGAGCCAGTCTAGTAGACTGTGCTACCAAGCCAGTTACACAAAGGCACCCTGTCCTCCCAGTTAGTGACTCATCACATCAGGCTGAGTTTGCTTCATGAGATTTGTGATTCAGCAGAACCTGTTGAGTCATTCAAACAGTGAGTCATTGAATGAATTTTCCAAGTATCTACCTGAATTGAGGCATGTAAAAGGGAATGCCGAACTCTATTATGTGTCATCCTGACCTTTGAGAGCCTATGGTGTGGTGAATGCAATATCAAAATTGCTCATGGGAATACAAGGAACTACTGAGGATGGACCAAAAGAGGCATGTGCTTAAAGCGGTCTTAGAGATATCTTCCTTATCAATGTGTTTCTAGTATTTGGCACACAGCCCCAGTAGAGAAAGCAAATGAAAACTTGTATTGAATGCATTGCAGGTGCATACTAGATATGAGGTGGATATCCAAATGACTCCCCGTCTCCCCCAGTAAGTACATCCAACAACAGATATGTAAGCTCATTGAGCTATTATTGTTTGTGTGAATGTGAACTATCTCCCTAGGCACATGTGTTTGAAAACTTGGCCTCCAAGTGGTGGTGATGTTTGGGAAGGTTGTAGAAACTTTCACACTGTAAAACGTCAAGCCTTGATAGAAGAAGTGGGTCCTTTGGGGGTGGGACTTGAAGTCTTATAGCTCATCCCTATCTTGTTCACGCCACGCTTCCTAATGGCAGATGCAATGTGACCAGTTGTTGCTGAAAACATCTTCCTTATCTTTTGTATGTCTTCCCCGCCAAGATGCACTGAATCTGTTTGAGCTGTAAGGCAGATTAAACTATCTATACTAGGTTTCTTCTTATCAGTTTGTTTGTTTGTTTGTTTATTTATTTATTTGTTACAGGAAGACAAAAAGTAACCAACACAACCACTGACCGCTGATGTCATGCTCTGCAGACATTAGCTGAGAATATAATAAATTCATTTCATTAATGGCATATACATTGATTTAACTCCTGTGTCATCTACATACAATTAATGCTTGAAGGGTTTATTCCCACAAGGTCCTTTGACTTAAGACACCAACCCAAAGTACAGGTTACCTATAATTTTGACTATTTGGTTACAAAGTAGGGGCTTACCATACCCTCCATCTGGGGCTTGATAATTTGTTAAACTGGCTTATACAAGGCACGGGAATACTTTGCTATGTTTACGTAGGAAACATGTTTACTCTGTTAACTTTGCTATGTTTACCAGCCTTAGGAAAGGACAGAAAGGAGCAACCAATTGAAGAGCGACCCAGAGTGAGGCCTAGAAGGGTCTCAAGTGCAAGACCTCTGTTCCTTCCTAGGAATTTGAGGTTGTAGAAGTTCCTTTTCTAGTCCCGTGATAAAAGCTAGAACCGGGCACTTTATAGAAGGAAGGGTTTATTTGGGCTTTCGGTTCTGGAGGGATAAGTCTGTCACAGCGATAAGTGGCAGGTGTGGTGGCAAGATATGAATTCAAGGGCTTGTAGGAGCACTAAGGAGCTCACCGACGTGCGATAGGGGAACCCGGAGTGTTAAACAAGCAGGGTTATCTCTTCAAGAGAAGAAATGCAAAAATCTGTTTTACACTCAACGGGCTGTAGTAAATGTGCTTTCTAGCCTGGTGACTTTTGCACAGTCTGGTGGATAGACACTTTCTGACACTGGACCCCTCTCTAGACCCTTCTGTAAACTTGTTTCTTCTCTGTTAATTTATAGTACCTGTCTTTTTGAGAGGTGTCATGGGTAATTTACTAAGAGTTTCAATGTCCCATTGGATCTGTTTTTAGCTTACTTTGTTCTTCAAGGACTCTTAGGTACCCTTTGTGGTACATGCAGGGTTGAGTTAACCCTCACAAGAATAGTTTACACCAGATTGTGCTGTGTCAAAGTATGCCTAAAATAAACAACTTGGGGTCAGACTCCCAGTGACATGTTTGAACTGGTACCAGCTACAGCTACTGAGTTCTGTTGGGCTATACTGCTTTATTGCTTTCTGCAGCTTGTCACTGCTACCCATGAAAGTCACAGAGGACCCCTTCCCCTCAACACACCTAAGAGCTTATATCTTGAATCACAAAGGTGAAGAGATGGGGGAGGGGCTGGGACAGGTACAAATTATTAATCGTTCAAAGCCTGTCTCCAGTGGCATATTTCTCCCAACACAGTCACAGCTCCTAAACTCCCCCAAAGAAGATCAACAGGGAAAAAGTGTTCAACTAAGTAAGCCTGTGGAGGACATTTCCTTCATCCCACCCCATGCCTCTATCATGTGGCTCTGTTCACCTTTTCTTAGGGTTCCTAGTGGAGTCTCCACCATTGGACACAGGAGACCAAACCCAGTCTTTCTCCTCTCCTGGGAGGCTGGGGTGAGGATGAAGGCTCGACCCTCATTCTCCTCTGAAGCCTTCTCTTCCTGAAGCTGTTGAGGTGGCTTTTAGAGATACCAGCCACCTTAGCCACCTTATTAACAGACACTTCAGTGGAGGTGAAAGGAACTAGTTTATGAGTCACAGAAACAGCTCCCATTATCCAGTACTCAGGGAAACTCCAAGGGTTTTAGAAGCTCAGCATCTGGAACTGCTGACAAAGCCAGAAAGCTGTAACAAAAGGTGCCCCATCCCCTCTGTCACTCAGGACATTTCAAGAGTCTTAAAAGCTCTGTGCAAGGGACTTGAGATGGAGGCCACAGGCACCCTTCTTATCCCATCTCCATGTCAGTGCCTTTCAAAACAGGTGACGATCAGCTGTGTCTTGTACAGATGGCTCCGATATTAAGGCAGGGGAGGTCCAGAAGGGTCCCACGCCTGTCTGAAAAAGCAGTGTGGAATTGTTAGTCACATATGAGGCTGGTGCAGTTGATGATCTAGGTTAGTCTTTGATCAGCGTCATGCTACAGATGAAGTGTATTCTGTAGGTTTGGGAGGAGGGGAGTGACCTACTTCTGAGAGAGTTGGTATTGTGCCTTCCAGCACAACGCTGTCCTAGATCGCATGGGCCTTGGATCTGTGTCCCACTCTTGGCTAGCTTATTTGTATTGGGCAAGTTACTTAACCTCTCTGTATCCACATCTATATTGTCAGGTGCACAATGGCATGCTTATAGTCTATTTCACCCGTTGTGAGGGGTCTGTTAGTTGTCACATGTAAGAAGCACCTGGAATGGATCCAGCATCTTCTAGTTGTGGGTGGATGCTAGCTGTCCCTGTTAGCTGATACTTCTTCATAGCCCAGGCTTGCCACCCAGTCTATAGACACCCTGTGGTACAAGCTAGACTCTGTGGTCCTTGCTTTTCTCATGTTTACAAACGGGAGCGATAGAGGTGTCTCTGTAGAGCAAAGTTTTCATGGAAATGCTTGTGAAATCCTATGTTCTGGTCTCACCTGGGAGACTACCAGGGAAGACACTGTACTGAGTTGAGGCAGATGACCTGCAAGGAGAGGAGGGCTGGGAGAGACAAGAGAGGAGGAGGTGGCTGTTTAGAAGATGTTTAGCTCTGGGAAACCAGAAGTGAAGCATACCTGGAGGATGTGGGGGACTTGAGAGCTGGAGAGTGGGTAGGGAGAAATGTAGATGGTGGACATTGCTGTCTCTAACACAGTTCTCCAGGGGCGGGACTGAAGGCTGTGGGAGGTGGCGAGCTCAGCAGCAGCAGGGTGGGGATGGAAGACTGGGGTGACAATGGAAGACTGGGGTGACAGATAACTCAGGAGGGAGACAGATGTGTGGAGAGAGTTTTCAGACAGCGTCTCTCAGTAGCTAACTGGTAGCTTTGAGCAGGGAATCTCCTTGTGACCCTGCATTTTTGGTGGATGAACTCGCCTCTCCCTTTTTTTTTTTTTTATTGTGCTGAAATACACCTGACATAAACTTCACCATCTGAACCATTTGTAGCTGTACAGTGCAGAAGCAGCAAGTGCCTTCATATTGTTGTATAACCATCACCATCATCCATCCCCAGGACACTTTTATATTCTGAGGCTGAGACTCGGAGCCTGTTAAACATTAACTCACCATCTCCTCTCCCCCAGCTCCCAGCAACTACCATGCTTTTTTCTCTTTTCTTTTTTTTTTCTTTTGCCCATGAGTCTGGCTCCTTTAGGGATCTTATATAGTAGATATGCTTTGTCCTTTGTGACTAGCTTACCTCACACAGCTACACTTTGTGGTTGGTTGATGTTATGGTGTATATTTGAGTATCCTTTTGTTTTAAGGATCATGGTCCATGGGGGGGGGTAAACTGTATTTGTCTGTTTGTTCTTTTGACCAATACTTAAGTCACCCATATCCTCTGGTCTTTTTGTTAATCCAGAGCACTTCAGTTCCTCCAGAACCATGCCAATATTTGTTTTTGTTTCTTCTTGCAATTTCCCTCTTTTCTCTCCTCCCTGCTTCCTTCTTCCCGTCCTCTCCTCCACCCTCTCTCCTTCCTCTTCTCTGCACCTCCTCTCCTATCTCTCTCTTTTAGAAAAATATCTGTGGAGTCCTGTGTCCATTTTTAAGTTAAGACTTCTTATTGTCGTTGTAAATTGTAGCAGTTATTTGTTCTGGATTTTAATCTTTACCACATCTGCAAATACTTTGGCTTTCTCATGTCCTTTGATTTCATGGTCTGCCGTTTTAGCTCTCTGGACAAAGTCCTTGTGTGTGTGTGTGTGTGTGTGTGTGTTTTGTGTGTGTGTGTATGGTGTTGTATGTGTGTGGTGTGTATGTGGTGTGTGTGTGTGTGTGTGTGTGTGTGTTGTACACAAGTTTGGGGTCCTACAAGGCAAGAAGAGGGTGTTTTATCCCCTAGAGTTATAGTTACAGGTACTTGCGAGCTTTCTGATCTGGGTACTTGGAACTGAGCTCCCATCTTCTGAAAGAGCAGTCGGTGCTTTTAACTACTGAGCTACCTCTACAGCCCTGTCTGTGTTGAGGCAGTGTCTTGTCATGTGACTGAGGCTGACCTCAAACTCATGGTCCTCCAGCCTCAGCTTCCTGATTGCTGATAATTCACACATGGAGCACTGTACTTATCTCATAAAGCTTTTGACACTGAAGTATATGTTACCTAGTTTTTATTGTGTTGCCGCTGCTTTTGGTCACTGCTTTTGGTGTCATGCACAAGTGGTATTATATCCCCAAAGTGCCTGGGATATGCTGTGACTATACATTTTAGCAAAATCTCTCCCATTATTCTCTTGGGTTATTGTCACTATAGACATATGGATGAATAATGTTCAATTCACAGCCCTTGAGCTCTTCCTTTAGAATTTTCGTTTGTGTATCAATGGTCCCATCAATCTTGAAGTCCCTAGGCCTGAACATAGTCACTCTTGACTTCCCATCCCTTCTCTCCATTGTCAGCTATGGGAATTAGAAAATTGTTCTTCTTATGTCCTCCCAGCCTCCTGGGAGAGAGAAGAATGAATACTGGCTTAGAAAAACAATGGGTGCTTGCTACCTTCAGGCCTGGCAATACCGGATGTATGCAGCTCTCCTTGACCTTTCTCTGACTTCACATGTTGGCCTTGCACATAGGGACCAGTGGATGACTGTGTGGACTCTGTTGGAGCCATAAGGCAGAGGCCTTAAGGGACCTGGTGACTGTAGGGGTCAACTCCCTGTCTCCCTATACATTGTCTTCTAATGTGCATGAAAAGAATCACTTTTTCTGTGCTAAAATACTTGCATTTTTGTGATTTTTTTTAAAAAAAATAGCAATTGGTCTGTGCATATGAATAATTCAGAACTCTCAAAGCTGACCTTATGGCTTTTCTTGGTATCTTCTGTTTTTTCATGTTCACTGATGAAAGTTTCAGACTTCTTGCTGGTCCCAACAACCTTAGATTCCTGGAGTAACTTCTGGTTACCTGATCTAATTGTTCCTCTTCTCACCCCCCATCCTCAGAAAAGAAATATTTTAGAGAACATGAAAGCTGTATATGATTTTATTAACAACGTTAGTTATCAAAGGTCTTCCCATTAAGGGAGCCTTCTTTCTTCTTCTGTTGGAAGGCTCCACCTTTCCACCTTCCTTTTGCTTTTCTTGCTTCTCATTGGCCTCTTAACTACACTCAAGCTCAAGTTCAGGTATTTCTCCCTTTCCTCAAGTCCCTGGGGGAAGTCCCGCTGCACTCTTGAGCATATAGTTAGAACTGATCAGACTTTGTTCTTCATTTATATACTTCTAGTTTACTGTCTTCTGTTAAAATACAGATTCTTAGTGTTGGACTTATCAGTGGGACACAAGAGCGTCTAGAATCAACTAGCCTGGGCCCATAGGGACTCACAAAGACCAAACTACCAACCAGGGAGCATATATGGGTCTGACCTAGGCCTTCTGCACGTATATAATATTTGTGCATCTTGGTCTTTATGTGGGACTCCTAACAGAAGGAATAGGAACCGTCTCTGACGCTGTTGCCTGTCTTTTCCCTAACTGGGCTGTCTTGTCTAGCCTCATTAGGAGAAGATGTCCCTAGTCTTACTGCAACTAGATATGCCAAGGATGGTTGATAGCCATAGGAAGCCCCTCCTTTTCTGAAGAGAAAGGGGGAGGAGTGGATGGGGGAGGGGAGGTGGGAGAGGACTGAGAGGAGAAGAGGGAGGGGAAACTGTGGTTGGGATGTAAAGTAAAGTGATTAATTAAAAATAATGTGCTACTTCCTGGAGTGGTAGTGGTGGCAGAGTCTTCGTAGTAAGCAACACTTTTCACCCTTCTGCTGTGGTAAGGGACAGTGTCCAACTTTTGTATTGTTTTACAAAGTTATTTAAATAACTGAATCATTTATTTAAAAACCAAACCCAAACCCATGTTCCTACAGTTCTGGAGTCCGAAGAGTTCAAAGTCAAGCACTCTATATCTGCTAAAGATCTTTTCTGTGCTTCACCTTATGGCAGACATCAGAAAAGCATGAGAATCCATGAAAGAGGAAGAAGAAGGTGGCCACACTCTTCTTTTCACCAGGAAACCCCTCCCCAAATGATCCAGCAACCCCCAGCAGCTCCACCCTCATGCCCTCGTCGTCATCCTTTAAAGGTTCCATCACTTGACTCTGCACATCAAAGGATGAGGCTTTCAATTTCCAGTTCACAGGCAAGGGGCAACTAAGAACTTCTCCGGTTACCATGATGAGGGTTGAAGACTATACTTATCTGTGGGAGTAAGGATACATGTTTATAGAGTGTTGTTAAGAATTATGCTGGCTTAGTAAGCTAGTGGTGGCAGATTTCCTTCCAATAATTATCATTTCACCAGTACTGAGAAGTTAGGTTTGTAGTCCCAAGCATGGTCTCCCTCTTGTTGAGCAGGTCTCAAACCCAATTATAGAGCCCTTGGTCACCACCAAGACATGTGTGCCTCTGCTGTACCCTTAGGATTATCAGGCCCCGGTGGCTGTTTACGTGGTCTGTAGGCATCATAACTGTGTAGAATTACTGGTTGCCTCCTTCCTTTGGGATCTTGCATGGAGTCGTCTGGTACCCATGAAAGCCAGTCCTCAGGGAGGAGGCATTCATGTCAGTTCCTGCTCAGGTGTCTTCGAGTTCTGTTTCTGAAGTGCATGATGTCTTCAGCTATAGGGGCTTACCTTGTACCTGTCAGGGGCAACAAAGGACAACAGTGATAGCCTATAGATTTGGGGAGTATTTTTGCAGCAGATAGAGAGTACAAAACAAACAAACAAACAAACAAACAAAAAAACCCCACCACTAATCAAAATCCAGAGTTGTGGATCTCAATCCCAGTAGATTCATCTACAAAACACAGGCTCAGGTACCATTGCAGAAAAGGGGTGGTAAGAATGTAAGAGCCAGAGGGTCAGAGGGTTTGCTGTGAGATTGTGTTTCCTAATAGCATCAGAATCTACACCCACAAAGTCTTAACAACATCATTAGCCAAATGTGAGCAAGGAGGACACCAATGGACATGCCAACGTGAACAGGGAAGAGCCCATGGGGACTCAACACTACACAAGAAACTAAAGGCCACTGAGTAAAGCTGAAACCAGGAAAGTTGATCATCTCTAGGGAAGATGGCAACCAGTTGGTTGCCCAGTGACAAATGGTCAACCTTGAAAACATACATATAAGTAACATTAAATAAACTGAACAAATTGTACTTAGGAATATATATGTGTATAAATATGTGCATGTGTAACAATTCGTGAGGAAAAGAGGCCATGAATTTGAAGGAGAGTATGAAGAGATATATGGAAGGGTTTGTAGGGAGCAAAGGGAAGAGCAAAATATAATAAAGAAAAAGAACTTCATGTGAGAGACTTATAAAGTGATATAAAGCCCCAGGACTGTTTGTGCTCTAACAGCAGAACTTTAGGATTCCCTAGAATCATCTCACCATCTCCATGGTACCTTGACCGCCCTCAGAGCTGTCACAGTGATGGCTCGTTCTTGCCCAATGTTAAGGCAGGACACGTTCCTTATCTTGGTCATGCATGATGCTAGCTAACAGATTCTGTGCTGTGGTTTTGTCCCCACAGTTATAAATCTCATAGATTCTTACAAACAGCATGCCTGAGATCCAGTAGTGCCTGATGTTTGTCCTCCCCAGGGAGGCGAGTGAAGCCCCTCGTTGGATTCTTCTTCTCTGTCACTCTTAGTGTTTGCTCAGCATCCAGCCTTAGCAGCCAGCAGAATGCCTTGCTGGCTTTTTCCTCCACAGCTCTTTGAATGTTTAATAAATTCTTAATTAAAAGCCGGGCACCTCATCTATTTCTGTCAATTGCTTCTGTGTTGTGAAGAAGAGAGGCCTACAGGAGGGAAATGTCAGGCCCACCCTCCGCCCTCTGCTCACACCCACAACCCTACACACGCATGTGCGTGCATGCACATACAACCCAGGACTTGGTTCTGTATTTACATAATTCTATTGACATTTTGAGGCTAAAATTATGTATGCTACTTTAATTTGCTGTTAAATTAAATTATGAATGTTTGGAACGTAGTAATTTCTTTTGTTCTATGAACAGATTGTTTTATATATCTGCCTATATTACCAAGTTATTAATTTAATGATTTCATAATAGCAGCTCATTCCTCTGGGTAATATAAAGACTGAAGTGTACGCTCCGTACAGCACAGGCAGAAGCTGCTTGCCCTATGTGAATTGAAGGTTTTTGGAATAAAGATATTAGTTTTGGCAGAATGTTTAAGAGTGCATAGGGAAACTGGAGGGATGTGTCAGGTCAGTTCTGGTTTCCCAATCTCATTTTTAAAAGGCAAGACATAGTCCATTGCCCATGAGACTGCAGGAAAAATAATTTTCTTAAGTAAAGTCAGGTCCTGGCTGAGCACTGACAAGTTTGAGAGCTGTGGATGCCTCTCTAGTCCGTTAGCATTGGATGCTGCATGGGTTCTGCTTGAGCTGAAAGCAGGAGGGGTTTTGTCTTGAGGGTCTCTTGGGTCACCATCCAATCTGCACTCTGGAGATATGTTGCTATGGTAACTTGGTATTGGCCACATTACTCTGCTCCTTGTTGGTACCTGACCCTGTTTGAATAAAATGCCAACAGCTAGGTACTGTGTGTGTGTGTGTGTGTGTGTGTGTGTCCTCTGGATTTCAAGGGAGTTTCCTTTATGCTAGGAAGTTGTGACTTCATGTTTTTGTGCCTCAGTTTTCCAATCAATAAAATGGAGATATTGATAGTGGCTGGCTAATCAATGCAGGACTGAGTAGGACTCCCATCAAAAAAGTAGATGAGAAAATGCTTTTGCTAAGTTATGTGGCTGAGTTATGTGGATTATGAGGGAGTGTAGCACAATCTAGCACATACTGGAGCAGCGATGGTGACAATGACCATGGCTGTTCCTTTTGCAGCATTAGGTGATTTATTTTCCATCATGTCTCAGATTCTTCAGGTGACATTAGAGATTTGAACACAAAGGCTTCCAAAGTCCTCATCACCTCTCCTAGCTTTTTTTACTGTTATTTTTCAGAAAAAAATCCAAAAATCATGAGCTTTATTTGAGAATACCATGCTGAAAACAGAGCCTTACTAAGTGATGTGTTTTCTTCCATAGCTGAGTCCCTTTTACTCAACAAGGACTGACGTATCTCCCAGGCAGACATGGCTTCTGCCTTCTCCCTGGTGACACTCCTGTGGGATCAGATGACTAAAATACATGAACACATTCTGTGATTGTCGAGGTGTGACCAGAAGAGGGTAAAGGAAGCTAGCCTGAAGGCAAAAGATTGGCTGTGGGTCCACCAGGGCTAAGCTCTTACAGGAAGAAGCAGCAACATGGAGGGAGATGGAGTGGGAGAGAGTTGTATATGTATAATACAGATGGAATATAGAGTCTGGGCTTGGGGCAAGAGTGGTGAACATAGGCTGAAGTATAAATAGGGTCTAAACTGCAGCATAGATAGTCTTGCAAGGCCAAGGGTCTTGGGAACCATGAAGGAGGGAAAGATTCAATGTGGGGAGCCTCTTGGAAAAGGGTAGAGCTAGAGGCAGAGAGATTGTTTATGGGACTGTTACAGCAATCAAGATGAGAATAACGACATGAAGAAAAGCTTTAGAGAAACTTGAAGAATTGCTTAGGGTGGATGGGGGCAGTAGCATAAAGGGTATTGCTGGAGGTGAGAAACTGGGGGACTGTGAGATCAACCTGGGATCTTTTTTAAAGATTTATTTATTATTTTTATGTATATGAGCACATTGTAGTTGTACAAATGGTTGCAAGCTTTCATGTGGTTGTTGGGAATTGTATTTTAGGACCTCTGCTCCAGTTGTCCTCCGCTCACTCCGGTCAGCCCCCTGCTCGCTCTTGCCCAAAGATTTATTTATTATTATACGTAACACTGTAGCTGTCTTCAGACACACCAGAAGAGGACATCCGATCTCATTATGGGTAGTTGTGAGCCACCATGCGGTTGCTGGAAATTGAACTCAGGATCTCTGGAAGAACAGTCAGTGCTCTTACCCACTGAGCCATCTTGCCAGTCCAACCCTGAGATCTTTTAGTTCTTCCTTTTCTGGATTTTCTATGATGTCCTGGAAGGTATTCATACCAACTACCCTCCCTGTGACTGACATATTCTTGCATAAACACTATGGTATGTACCTAGATGTGTGCACACACATGCATGTGCAAGCACACACACACACACACACACACATACACACACACACACACACACACACACCTCTCTACAGATGTGTGCTCTATAGGATAAGGCAGAATGTTTCTTTGTGTATTCCAGTGTGACAGTTATGTGAACCATTCTTGACACTCTGCCCCACAAGAATAAATTCCTTTCTTCTATGTTTTATCTACAGTCTTAGATATCATGTCTTTATCTTCATGAATCTCCCACATTAGAGTGTAGCTTAATAACATCTGGATTCCTGGTGCCTAACAACAATTCAAGCAAACTCTAGTCATTGCTGTGAATGATTGATGTATACAAGACACTAAGGGGTTAAGATTTGAGCCTTCTTGAGGACGATTAACTATGCTTCCTGTTCTTCCCAAGAGGAGACCCAGATCTCCTGTCTTGAGAAGTGAAGTACTAACAGGGGCACCCGAATATGGTGGCCAGTATCCTATTCAAATACCAAATCCATGGTTCTTTGTCACCAAAGACCAGAGTCACAAAAGACTTCATAAATGTAGGTAAAAGGCTAGCTCAATAGCTGGAGGTAGTCAAGAAGGAAAAAATTGAAGTAGGGTTGGCTTTGGCTCAACATGGGTAGAGGGTTAAGATAAATAACAGAGAAATAGAGAGATGGAGAAATGTGCATAAAGGCCGAGAAGGTGACAGAAATTATCCGAAGAGCCAGGGGTGACCCAGGAGCCAGAATTCAGATGAAAATCAACAGTGGAAGCAACTGTCGTGCAGGGGATAGGGGAAGAAGACTGGAGAACTTGTTGCATAAGATCCAGGGATAGAGAATGACTGAGGACACCGGAAAGGACAGAGAGTGGGGAAGAGTTTGGATGGGAGCTCCAGAAGCACAGGCAACATCACATTAATGGCAATGTGCCGAGGCCTGACGCTTTGTAGGTCGTTCACAGAAGTTGAATGGAGTCCTTGGGAATCATGACAATGGAGCAAAAGAAAGGAAGTGCCAGGAGGCTGGAGAGAGGGACTATATCCAGGATCTGGATCTTAGAACTTGCCTTCAGGTAAAGTAGGTGGAGAAAGAGCTGGGTTGCATTTAAGATATTTCCAGCAATTACCTCCAAGAAGCTTTCTTTAGTGGTAAATTTCTGGGTATGCACTTACAGTTTGGTCACACACTGATATGGTCTGCACACTCCTGTTGAATTGGAATTCTTACATTGAAATCTAATCATCTCCCCCCCCCCCCAAAAAAAAAGAAAAAGAAAAAAAGTATCATGAAGTGGAACCTCTGGAAGGTGGATAATTTTTTTCCAGCCTTATATATAGGATAATAGTTTTATGAAATATTTTTGTGTTAGGTGCTAAATACCTGAGTTAATACCAGTTTAAATGAAAAAAGAGTCTGTTGGATTCACTGATTCAGGGGTTCTGTTCCCCATCTCTGAAGCCCTGAGATATGGAGAGCATCATGGCAGTGGGATGCATGACAAAAAAGGTCTGTAACTTCATGGCAAGCAAGGAACAGAGATTAAAGGGCATGCCTGTGTTAGCTGATTTTCCCCAGCTCCCCTCCTCCACAGTCCAGCCTATGGAATGAATAGCATAGCCTGAATTCAGAGCGGGTCTGTACTTATTCCTCTCCACAAACACCCTTACAGACACATCTGGAGGTGTGGATTATTAAATACCTAGGCACTGTTCAACCTAGTCAACATTCACTCTCACAGCTTTTGAGAGGGACATGGAAGGACACGTAGAAGATGCCAACAGACGCCAAGCATCTTGCTAGACTCCAAAACCTTGAGCAGTGTATCTTCGTTGTTTATAAATTACTCAGTATAAGGCATTTCATTAAATGGCTCAAATTCACTAACATATATACTAAACTCCATGGGCTAGGTGATATTGCCTCAGAGGCCCATAAAAGGTGGACCCAGGGCAGAGGCCAGGGTCAAGGGGGGTAGCTCTGTAGTCTTCCAAGTAATGCTTTTGGAGATGGAAGTGGGATGGATTTGAGAAAACTGCTGAGCATTCCACAGAGAGACTTTCTCTGTGTGTGAATAGTGACTGGTGATGGCTAAAATTCAGGAGGGAAACAAACCTGGCTCAAACAAACAAACAAACAAACAACCCCAGAGACGTGTGAGAGGCCATCTGAAGCAATTTGATGTCTGGAGCCCTGAGCTATTTAATGTTTCCCCGAAATGAACTAGACAATGAAACAGAGAGCACGCTCATTAATTTCATAGATGACACCCAGCTGAGGCTGGAGGGGGCACCTTGGAGGATCCGATTAGAATTCAAATTGACTCGAGTAAGTTTTAAAGATTGGTCAGAAACCAACCAAATAAGATTGGGGAAGGACAAAGGCAGAGAGAGGGGACGACAGCCTTGGGAAGGACTAGGAGAATGCATTGCTATGTTTTAATCCTGCCTGAAACCTGCTGACTCTCCTGACCTCACTCTCCTGACACATCACAGCTGACATTTGCACACAGCATACGATGAACTTTCACAGTTCTCTCCTTGGGGCCTTGGGTGACAACACCCTTAGAGAGGGGACTGTTAGGAATAAGTTCATGATGGGTTCAGAGATGTTAGAAAATCCGCCTTAGGCCACACAGCTGATAGGTGTCAAAGCCAGATGCAAACTCATTTAGCACTTTATACAGCTCATTTGACACTTACCTCAGAGTGCTTTACAGTCTTATCTGATATGTGACCTCATTCGGTGGTAGAGTCCCAGGATCCCGCACCTTGGCCCTAGGCAGGACCTATTTCCATCCATGTCAGGCTAAGATCCCATGATGTACCCGTCCAACACAATTCTTACCAGCCGCTTCACCCACTTGGATTCAGTCTAGCTGCGCCAGACCCACCAGCTCGCTTTCACACTCTGATGTCAGTCCAGGTACCTGCCAGTACTCCTCCACACCTGGCTTGTTGAGAACCACTGGAGAGAGTAGCACATTGGGGTAGAAAGAGCCACTGTGGAGTTATCAGGAAAGCCGTTGGTTCTGCTCGGCCACCAGTCTTTCCAGTCTCTGGTCAGTTGGCTCTCCTTCAGTCCTAACCTCATTACTGGCCCACTTACTGTTACTGTTATCCTACTGAAGAGAAGACAGGTCACCTGGCAAGTGGTCCCTCAACTTCTAGTTTTCAGTATCTTCCACTTTGCCCAACTCTATAGTAGCTCTCATCTCCAGCCTCCTGGCTTGGAGTGAGGAACGTTGTGTCCTTTTCCTCTTCTGTGCTGTTCTTTCCTGTTTCGCTCCCTCTTGCATGTATACTACATGGTCCTCTCCTCTGTGTGCCCTTAAACTTGTGCAGCCTGGTCCATCTATGAAATATTCCTAAAGGGAAGTTACCAGGGAGGAGCCAGGGGTATACAACATTTTCTATCTGTGTTCCGATTCTTAGGCTAAGTAGAGTGTTTGTACGTTCCTTATACAGAATCTACCATACGGCTTTGAGTCATCAGAAATGAAAATAGTCCTCCTTCTTGCCATGTGAATGGCAAAAGTTGTCCATGATCCTTCACATTTCCTGTTTGCAGTTTACATCTCACAGCCTTCCCTGACATCCCTTGTCACCCCTTACCACCCCACAAACCCACGGTTTTTCTTCTCTCTGACCCTGACCTCTCTAAGGCTCTACCAATCGATCCCTGGCTTTCCCCCTGACCCTTCTGTCCCATTCTTTCCCATATCTTGTGGCTGGAACTTCATGTCTACTCACTATCCCTTTTGGTCTGCCTTGGTCAGAACTTGCTCTTTTGTCGTGGATTTTATGTTGAGCTGACACATGCTGGATCACAGGATGGATCTATGTGGTTGCCCCCTTCCCAGAGTTAATCTTCTCTTGCTGGCCAGCCTCTGAAAGTGTTAGACGCCTGCATTTTATTCTCTTTCTTCATAAGCCGTCAATGATCAAAGCTTTGTCCCAAGTTGTTGCTGCTATTCCTGGCTATAGTCTCCTTATTGATGTCCTGGTCTCTACCTTGCCTCCTCTTAACCTAAATGCACCATGCTGTTTCTCTACTTGAATGCCCAGCTTCTTACTGAGTGCCCATTCATCTAAGTCTGAATCCATTGTCCGTGGTCTACCACGATCTAGTGCAACTTGCTCTCAAGAAGCAGCAACTCCTGCCCTCGCCATACCCCACGACTTCTAGGTAATCAAGCATGCCATCCTGTCCTCACTATGCCTGGCTAGGTTCCAAGGACTCATTGAGATCACACCCCTGAGTCTTTGCACACGCCTTGCCCTTCTCCTGATGTTCTTCACCTGGCAGCTCTAACTGCAATGCTCTGGCAGCTGTAACTGCAATGCTCTGGCTTCTCACTCTGGAAAGTGACATGGCATCCTGACTAAGAATGTCACACCTGGAGTCACACTGATTAGGTTCACGTCCCAGTGTACTCTGATAGCGCTGTGACTTGGGATCTATACCTCAAGGCTTCCTTTTCTCCTCTGTAAATTTACAGTGAGGCAATGGCAAGTGAGGACAATGTCCACCTTTTGGGACTGTTGTAGAGATTAACATACAGGATGTGCAAAGTGCGTTCTCCAGGGCTGGCTCCATCTGAAATTCTTGCTAGAGGCAGATCCTCATGATGCTAAAGATGCTTCCATCCTTTAAGATCCAGGTACTTGCTCTGTGACAATGACTTGGACTTTCCAGATGGATACACACAGCATCACTTACTTACTTAGCATTTGATTTGCGTCTACCTCGACCAGTGTACTGTCTATTATTTTAAATGTTGTCCTCAGTATCTGACCCAGTACCTAATGTTACACAATCCCACCTCCATGCCTTAAAGACAAACGGCTTTGTCCTTCATCTTTGCTTGATCAGTGGTGGGCCACTGTGATGTGCTCACTGACAAACTGAGGTCACCGCAGTTGTATCCTGATTTTTTTTTCCTGAAGGAGACTCACCAGAAGTCAGACCCAAAGGCCAGGATAAATCCTTCACTGACTAGGATGGAATGTTTAGAAATGTATCCTGGCCAGTGGGATTGTCCATCAGCAGTTATAGCTGCCGAAGGGAGAGAGGAAACTGTGTTACATACTTGATGGGTGAGTACATGGGATCGTCAGCCCATGTCCCTTGGCTGTCAGTGAGTGGTGAGTTGGATGATAGTAGCCTGATTGTTCTCTGATCCTGGGTGGTAACATCTGGGCTGGCCATTCTCGCCAACAGTGATCTCAGAGGGCAATAATCATGTTGATGCGGTAGAGAATGCAAGATTGGGGCTTTTCAGGGCAGTGTGAGATGCTTTTGTGGGATCCCAGTTGCTGCCAGATGCCTCATAAGCTGCCAGAACATTCTTATGCCTTGGCGTGGTCGGAAGGCAGATGACTGGAGCCCTAGGTGGGTGCTGATGAAAGCCAGGGTACTGTTTGCCAGCATCTCCCCAGGATTGAAGTGGACAAGGTTGCATGATGGGTAATCCTTGTCCTAGTTCCCTGGAGTGGAGGAAATGGAGACATGAGGCAGAGAGCACTGGCTCAGGCTCACAGCTGTCCTGGCTTTGATTTTCTCATGCTATGTCAGTATCTGGCCACATGATTTTGTGTCCCTGGTGTCTCTTCTCTCAAGTTCTAACCTTGGGCTACAGACCAGAGTGGGAGATGGTTTTAATGATACGTTTCCAGCTTTGGTCCTTCTTTGAGTATGGCTCTTAGGGTTCCCATTCTAAACCTTGTTTGCCATAAGTCTCTGGGGTCAGTACTAGGGCTCTTTCTTTACTGGCCATTTTGCTGTCTGTCTATTGGTAGACCCTGGGGGGGGGGGTGTCACTGGTCATTTTGCTACTTCCGATCTTCATCTTCATCTTCACATTAGAGGCATTGATGTTCACACCCAGAGGCCTGGCCAAGGAGACTCACAGTCTTCTTAGACTGGACACTCAGCATGGTCTTTGCCCTATACCTGCTGATGTTGCGAGCTCTGTGACTCTGTTTTGTTAGGCATGTTGTTATGTCCTGGTCTCTTGTTGCATGAGCCGGTGTGTTGTTTTTCAGGGGAGGAATGAGGTTTGATGGGACTCTAAATATGGGGCAGCACGGGGTTGAGAAAAAGAGGGATTTGGGGGGCTTCTGTGTGAACACGCTTTGGGAAATGGTGTCTTCTGTGTAGTCCCACAGCTACCAATTAACAGTACTTGTCAGTAAAGGCGGCCTTTAGAAGGAGAACAGTACCCCATGGCCATCAGAGATGCCCACTGCCACATTGGAAGCTGAGCCGCACTCAGGCCAGCTAACTTGTCATCTTCCATGTGGCCTTGTGGGATGAAGACATTGAATCTGCTGTTCCCATAATGACCTTCAGTGGAGAACCAGGTCAGTGTCTGAGGCTGACATGTCCCCGCTTTGGCCCGCTGCCACCCAGGCAATTAACTTCTGCTATAATTCTGGGCCTCTGCCCCTGCACTCCCCCCCCCCTTTCTAAACAACCATGTTGAACAAGTGACTTACAGGAGGAGGGAAAGGGACGGTCTAGTCTGGAGGCTGAGAGATGACAAGGGCCTGGGCAGAGAGCTGCATGTTTTGAATCACTGGAGTTGCTGTTCTGGGAGCAGATGTGAGGCTGCTGCAGAGAATACTCCAGGCAAACCCTGAGGATAAGTGAGGGTGACATGCTGAAGACAGGAGACTCTCCCAATCACTATCCCCCTGGGGCTGGCCCCAAGCCCTGCCAATTACCTCCCTGGCTCACTTGGTTCTGCTCTCTGGGTGGGGGGAGGTGGGGAGGCGTGAGCTAATTCTGTTCTGGGCTGCTGGGCAGTGAATTTGGGGTTCAGTGGCCCCTGGAAAGAACAGGGTGCTGAAGGAAACTAGGGAGTTGCTCTGGGACCTCATTGCCTGCTGTTCTGGTGGGACATCCCCTCCCACCACCCCCCAGCCTCACCATCTTCTTTTTCTACCTTGCAGTTCAGCAGCAACCTGGGTTAATCAGAAGCCGCTGACCCTGGGAAGATGGTCTCAGAGGAACAAACCTATTTTAAGCTGGTGAAATGATTAGTGATACTAATCACACATCTTCAGCCCAGACCCTCTGGCCTACTTTACTGCTCCCAACTTTCTCTGGGCCTGCACACTTACTTCAGTCCCCATCCCTCCTCTTCTCTAAGCAACGAGTTGCCCTCATCTCCCTCTCCTATTTCTGAGGCACAGGAGGCCATGGAAGCCTCCAATGTCTCTATTCTGCACCTCTAGGAACCCTTAATACTTTCGAATGACCCCAAGAGCCTTTAGGGTTAGATTATTTAGGCTATAATCTGACCCAGACCATTCTACACAATGATGTTGGTAGGTACACAAAGGTGTTTGGGCGCTTCTGTGCCCAGGGCTTTCTTAGGACCATAGAGTCTAATAAAGGATACGAGGGAAGAATATTTGCTGGTGGGGGGAAGCTGAAGGGGGAAATCCTACTCAGAGGAGGATCCTACTGTTGGCTATGTGTCACAGTTTCCTTGGGATAGTGGGGCTTGCTGAGAGGTCAAGGGTAGAGCTCTGCTCTCAGGGTGATTAGAAACATGTTATGGTTTGGATGTATCTCCCAAAGTTCATGTGTTGGAAATTTCAGCTGAAATGTAATAGAGCTGGAGGTAGCACCCAGAAGAAAGAATGAGATCATGAGGGTCTGGCTTCCTGTATGAAATAATGTCACTATCATAGGGGCATGTTACTTGTCTTGGAAATGGGTTCTTGGTGGAAGGAGATCTGCTTGGTACCTCCTCCCCCACATGCACGTGCCTGGATACTTGCATCTGGAGGCACACATGCCATCTACGCCCCCTATTAAATTTCCATCTAGAGGATTATAACTGATTTGGGAGTAGGAAAACTGGCCACTCTGAGGTATAATGCATAGCTTAAGATAGGTGGATACTGGCCGCGTAACTCAACTTCATATCTTGAGTTTTAATCTCGGTGCCATAGGTCTACACTCTCTGGGGGCCAAGTCCTGGATACCAGGCTCAGATGGCAAAGCTCAAGGGTGTGGTTCTCAGGGAAATATTGAATCTGAATGGATGCTTCCATGTTATTATGTCTCAAATACAAAATTGCCACCATGAGCTCATGTGTAGCAAACTTGGACCCCAGCTAGTGGCACTCTTGGAAAACCTTTGAGACGTTCATTGACATCACCTCGCCGTAGGCAATAGGTCACTGGGGACATGTTCCTGTGGGTTCTTGTTAACCCTTTACTCCTTCTTGTCTGTTTTTCTCTGATTCTTGAGTGCTATTCCCTTGGTTAGAACATCTTGGCTCACCACAGGCTTATAAACAATGATGCTGGGAACCATCGCTTGAAATCTTGGGAAGTGTGATCCAAAATAAATCTCTCCTTTTAAAAGCTGTTTCTCTTGTTTACATGTCAAGGCAAGAATGAAAAAAGAAAAAACCCAAACCAAAAACCAGTATGATGAGCACATCTCTGATAGATTCTGTGATGTTGAGTAAGTCACAGAACCATTGTAAGCCTCAGTTTGCCCATGTACTAAGTGGGGATAGTAACATCAGAACCTGGGTTCATAGGGCTTTTCTGTGATCCTGTAAGACAGTGCCCATGAAACTTTACCAGTGTCTGGTAAGCTCTTATTTAAGACTAGTCCTTATTCTTTTTCCTATATTTTCCTGTCTTTCCTGACCCAGGAGTCTAGCAGATGGGACTGGACAACTAGATCCCTAGGAAAGGTAACGGTCCTTTCTGCTTCCAGGAATTATTAGGGTCTAGGTAATCACTTCTGAAAGGTCTCCTCTCTAAAGATGCCTTCCCTCTCTAGGTTGTCTGCCCGGGGATGTAGCTATTCTGTCCTTTGAGAAAGCCAGTCTCTCCTTCCTCCTGCAATGTCTTATGGAGAACTCCTGGTGCCCAGAAAAGGCTTAGCCAGATGAAATTAGGTCAAGAATACCAGACCCATGTCATTAGAGCAATCTTAGGCCCACAGAATGTGAAGTGGTCTGTTTTTCTTTTAATTTTGAATCTCATCAAAAGATGTGTATACACACACAAACACACACACACACACACACACACACACAAAACTAAAACCAATGACCCAGTTACAAACCTCAGTGAATTGTTGAGCCTTGAACAATTTCCGCCAACTGATGAAGATCCCAAATAATTTCCATTTTAATCTATGTTGCTTGACTTCTAAGGAGGTAATGGTCCTTTTGGTGACATGCTGTCCTTTCTGTACACAATTTATTGCCGTTCCTTGTCTTTCTGAACTGTTAAAAAGTGTGGAGGAAAAAAACAGCTTGTGAATTACGGCTACACATTCTCAGCTGAGATGCTGGGCCCTGGCTTCTGGCTGGGACAGATGTGGTGGCACCTGGACTGGAAGGAGACAGGAAAGAATGGAAGAAGGGGAGAGATGGAACTGGAAACCAAAAAGGTGGTTGCATTATTGTTAGCAATGATAGCAGTGACCATGGGTGTATTTTATAACTGTAAGGAACATTTACAAACATTTTGTCCATTTAAACTCTCTGTGTGTATGTATGTATGTATGTATGTATGTATGTATGTATGTATGTATGTGTGTGTGTAGATGCATAGTCACAGCAAGCCCCAGGTCTTCCGGTTGTTGGGCAATAGTTCTGATGAGTTGTGGCTGATGAGCAGAGTCTTTACTGGGTATCTAGCAGTTGGCTCAGGAGCTTGTGGTCTCCCTGGATGGGTAGAACACCATTCAAGGTCATGCATTTTGTCCTTCAGCAGATGATTCTCTGGCTCTGAGCTGAGACTGGTCAGGTCTGGCCAGAGAGTCCTCAGCTGTGGTTTCTGGGGAGGTGGGAAGGGCTGAGCGAATTGATTCATGCAAGTGTGTTATTTCTGGAAGACGGTGCAGAGCAAGAGCTTTGCTGAGTTGGGAAGTCTGACTTACTCGTAAATCTCAGCTCTTCTCTGTGAATGAGTTTGCAATAATCAAATTGTTGTGAGAACTAAATGAAATAATATCAGATCATTAATAATCACAAATTACCCAGTAAATATTCAGGCATCTGTGTCTTTAATCAAGGCTACCACTGTCATTATCATCTTATCTTCGTCTTCCCATTGTCATTGGTATCGTTGTCATCATCACCACCACCACTGTCCTTGCCACCCTCGTCGTTGTCATCATCATCATCATCATCATCATCATCATCATCATCATCATCTCCATTTACAAAAAGGAGAACATAGATTATAATTGCTAAATTGTGAAGTAAAACTGAATTTTCTGCATCATGTAAATGTGGCTTTCTGGACACATTGATTTGGGATCTCAGTGGAACCTGGAGGTCTTTCCTTTGAACAAGCTCCTAGGTTGATTTTGTATGCTTTGTTGGTTGGTCCTATTTTGAGAACCATTGTTTTGATAGTGTGTGTGTGTGTGTGTGTGTGTGTGTGTGTGTGTGTGTGTACAGTCTAGAGCCTTGAAATTGTTCATGAACCCAAGTGAGATGATCAGCTTTGTCGTCCATACATCAACATTCAAGGAAAGAACCTCCCTGGGTTTTCTGGTCTTGCTCTATCTAGTTTTAGCCACTTGGGGTGAGCTGCTTAGGGGATATGTGTCTAAACACCCATATGAACTTTGGTGTTAAGACTGACACAGCAGGGTTAATACAAAAGGAAGAAGTACTTATTTATGCCAACAGTGTGAAGCAGCTAATCTACTTTATTGCTGCAATTAAATATCTCAAAATGAACTTGGAGACTGAACCTATGAGCTGGAGCAAATCCTTCTCTGGAGCTCCCTGGAGCAGGCGCTGTCCCCAGCTGCCCTTGCCCTGCCACAAAAATCTCAAAAGAGCTCCTTAAGTGGAGATTGGACACTGACCTTGTAGGCTGCCTCATTTCACAAGACTGCGCTCCAAAGGGTCTTCGGAAGAAGAAATCCAACTAAGCAAAACGTATAGCAGGTGTCCAGGTGGCCACCAGGTGAGACAGACCGATTTTTGTGCAAGGAATTGTGATGACTCTGCTGCAGCTCAGATTTTTATCCTCTTTTCTGCAAGATAGCTAGGAGAGTTATGGGGGTAAATACTCTAGCCATGTCTACGTCTGGGGTTCAGAAGTAGTGTAAACGTGTTTGGTAAACAAACAGGAATTGGGCAGCAAGAGACACTTTTCCAAGAGGGATTGAATTGGTGTGGAAGAAAAACTTGCTAGTGGGACTTCAGGAAGGGACCCAGAGGCAGAGCCAGGAGAATATGGGGCAGATATTTGAGAAGTTCTAACCCTACCTCCATGGGGGCACATGCTTGTTCTGGGAAAGAAGGATGCCTTGAGATATTCCCTCAGATTCTCCAGCGAGGGATACTGAAAGATAATGTAGCTGCAAGTAAAAGTTTTGATAAAGTAACTGGGCTGCAGAATGTCTGGGCAGCAGCTGGCTGCAGTGTGGGTATCCCCTATGTTCAGGCTTGTAGCCAGAGCACAGAGGATGGACAGCAGAAAATAGCAGGGACCCTATGGTGATGTCTCAGCAGGTGAAGCCCTTGCCACTCACACATGGGGGCTGGACACCCAACTAAATCCTGGGTGGATGCGGTGACCTTCGGGAAATTTCAGGGTTCAGAGTGCAGAGATAGGCAACCCTCTCTGGATCAAGCTGGCTAGCATGACTAGCAAATCGGCAAGCTCTGGATTCAATTGAGAAACCCTGCTTCAATGAATAAGGTGGAGAGGGACAGAGAAAGACACATGTCATCAATCTTCAGCCTCCATATACATTCACACATATGCCCTCACAACTCTCTTATACACACTTATGCACACACACATTTGAACACACACACACACACACACACACACACACACACACACACACAGAGAGACATATGCATGCACATACCACATGTGCCACACATAAGAATAAAACCAAAACTAAAAACAAACAAACAAACAAACAAAATCAACCTGAGGTCTGATTCCAGAGGAGTGTGGAGGGAGGCTCAGATCTTCAATAGCAAGTTGAGAGGACCAGGAGATGGAGGAGCTTGAAATTATTTAGGTGGAAGAGGACACAGTTTGGTGTAGGGTAACAAAGCTTGCTTCCTAACATGGACATGGACAGCTAGCCTGCTGGGATTACCTTAGTGATACTGTTGTGGGGCACTGGATATGCCCACATTGCCATCACCATTGCTACTGGACATGGGTGTCTTGAGATTCCTGCCTAAATCCCCACTGGGCTCCTCTCCTCCCTTCCTAGACACTATTTTCTTTTTAAATTCTATGTGCACACATGGTGGTCTGGGAGGTAGGACTGTAGGAACTACTCTGGTGTCTAGGAGAAAATAAAACCCAGACAAAGTACCATGGTATTTTTATTCAGTGTGTGTGTGTGTGTGTGTGTGTGTGTGTGTGTGTGCGCGCAGATCAGAGGTTGATGTTGAGTTCCTTCCTCAATGACTCCCTACCTTAGTTTTTGAGACAGGATCTCTTATTGAACCTCCTGGAGTTTATCAATTGGCCACACCAGTTGCCTAGTACCTTCCAACGATCCAACTGTCTCCTCTGCTGGATGATTATATTTGCATGGCCACACCCATCTTTTCCATGAGCTCTGGGGACTGAAACCCATGTCTCCGTGCTTGTATGACAGACAATTTAGTGATCCATCTCCTCAGCTCATTCTTCAACTTTTCAGCCCTCCACAAACCTTTGAAGAGTGATTTGTGACTTTATGTTGAAATATCTGCAGAATGCCTAATTTTATTTTGAGGAAAGAGGCAACAAAGGTGGTCTGGGCATCTTGCTTGGAAGTTGGCATCTCCGCCTTGTTTCTTGGCTGCTGTCCTTTGTGGGCCAGTGGGGAATAACCAGGTGCTGAGCTTCACTTAGGAGCAGAACAGCAGGTGCGGTAGCTGTTGGCAGTTCAGGCTGGGACCAAATCTGCAGGAAGAGGCTCACAATTGTCCTGTGCTCCTGCCTTTGTGTCTACGCCACCTCTGGAGGTAGTGGTGACTGCCTGCTTCAGAAGTTTGTCCAATGTGACACCATGCTTAGCATTGTTGCTGAACATTTTTGTGGAAGGTCATTCAGTACACTAGCCATCTGTCATTAGAGATCACAGTTCTCAGGAATCATGCTATCTAACAGAACAACAACTTAGGTGACGATGGGCATCTGCAGGCATGGGATTCGGAGTTCTGCGCTCTCCGGCCATCTTGTAAAGTTTGAAGAAGATTGGATCCACTTAACTTCTCTGATTTACTCAGCTGGCATTTCCAAGTCAAACTTTTACTAAGTGCCTAACGTGGTGTTTGCTATTGTTGGGGAGAGATGAAAGAGGCAGAATCCCTCCCTGGTTTTGAGAGCTGTCTATCGAATGAAGGGCATCAGCAACAGACACCAGATCCTCAGAAGGCTGTGTAACGTGGTGTTTTTTCAGAAGACTCTCAGTGGGTCTTGACAGTGACAGTGATCATCTGAGCAGTGTAGAAAGTCACACACTACATAGGATGCCTCCCACCCATAGGCAGACTCATCCTCTATAGGACTCTCCACATACCATAGGAAGCCCCATGCATCATAGGACACCACACACCTAAGAAGCCATGCACCTCATGGAATGTTCCATAACCTGTAGGAAACTCCATGAGAGACTTTGTGATCCCCAATATGTCACTCTATTCTTCACTCCTTGCAGTACATGGAGGCCAGTTTTCAACTTTCTGGCTCTTAAAATTTCCAGGACTAATTTACTTCCCAGGCAGATGTATCTGACCAGGGCTTGCACCCCTCTTTAGTCATATCTCATGTTACCCTCCTAACATCTGAGAAGCTGTCAGCCATAACCCTCCATGCTGAGCCATGGCTCTGGGAGAAAAGGGACTTGAGACAGTATGAAAGTCCAAACTACAGAGAATAAAGCAAGGTTGGGGGTTGTCCTCTGCTCCAGGTAGGCACCTTTCCCATTGAAGACCTCCGGGCCTGGTTGCCTTTTGAGTGTAGATTTGCCCAGGTGTCTCTTTACCAAGGCAGGGAGACAATGGTGGCACCTTAAATGCTGGCAATGGAAGCAAGTGCCTTCTGGGAACCTCAGGATATGTCAGCACTTTTCCCCCCATGGGAGTAGCTTTGGAGCAGACTGTCTGCCCAGATGAGAGAGAGAGGACAATGGAGTTGGATGGGCCTGTCTGCATCCCAGGCCTGCAGGCATCCTGCTTTCAAGAGTTGTCACAAGGATGGAGGCTGAGGGTCAAGAACTTTGGAATCTCTGCCCAGGTAGAAGGGTAGACAATTCATGTGACTAATAACTGGAAAGTTGCCAGCTCTTGCCTGTGGGTCTGAAGCAAGCACATGAAGAGGGACAGATGGGCCCCTCTATGTCATTTGCCCACTGTCTCATTCATTTACTCAAGTACATATTCACTCATTTCCATCCATCTATCCACTCACTCACTCACTCATTCATTTTCTTATTAATTCATTCATTCTTTCACTTATTTATTCACTGACATCAATTAACTTATTGATTCCTTCATACACATCCACTCAGTCTCGTTCCTTCCTTGCTTCTCCCACTCTTATTGCCTCATTCATTCATTCATTCATTCATTCATTCATTCATTCATTCATTCATCACCTCTTACTCAATGATTTCCTCACTGACTGATCACACACTCCACCTGCCTTCATCTGCTCTAGCTTTTAATCTGCATTATCTATGACAGCTGCTAGCCACTGACTACTCAAAAATTAGATACATTTTCTAGTTGAAAATTAGATAAATCACAGATGTAAAACAAACACTGGATTCCTCAGTCTTAATGCAAGAATGTAAAATTCTTATGAAGAATTTTTCAAAAATACTGGCTACATGCAGCATGTAGATATTATAGCATTTAGAATACTTGAGGGTAAAATAACATGTATTCTATACTTCTTAGATATTTTTAAAAAATGTGTATGTTTGTGTGTGTGTGTGTGCACACACGCGTGTGTAGTGTATGTACACTACATCAGTTCAGATACCTTAAGAAACCAGATAAAGGCATTAGGTTCCCTAGAGCTAGAGTTACAAGCTTTTGAGCTACACAAAGCAGATCCTGTGAACCTAACTCAGATCTCAACCACTGGGCCACCTCTCAGCACCTATGCACCTTACTCTTTAAAGATGAATAAAAAGCATACAAGTCTAATTTCTTCTTACTCGTTTAAAATGTAATTTCTAGAAAACTTAAAATTATCCTATGTGGTTGACAGTATGTTTCTATTGTCCAAAGCTAGATTACCCTGAAGAACATGAAGCCACTAGGTTGACAGATCCAGCATCTGCTCCCTTAAAAATGCCAAGGAGGGTAGAAAAGAGGAAGGAAAGATGGCTCCCAAGTCCTCCAGACGGGGACAGGGTACCCGGACCATGAATGGAGGATTTATTACAGGCCTCTCCTAGGGGACTTAGCACAATGTTTATGATTGATAAAGGCACTAAACCTGTTCATTAGTTATGCTTGCTACCTTGTACTTCTGTGCCTCTCAATAGTGTGGGAATAGACGCAGAATAAATTACCAAGTGATCTGGGAATACTGCGTGTGTGTGTGTGTGTGTGTGTGTGTGTACATTTTAATGAGATGCAATTTTGTTTCAATTTAGGAAGTCCCCAAAGCTCTCCTGTTTTGTTTTCTCCAATTGGAGCCTAGTAGCTCTGGAGGCAGCTGCAAATGTGGAGATGAAATGGAGACAACCAGGCAGAGTCCCTCTGCAGCCTTTCTGCACTGGTGACTCTGCTACTCGGTAGCAAATGCCAACGATGTGCCCTTCTTACACTTCAGAACTGCAACCTCTGTTCTCTGCTTGTCTTTGCTCTGCTTCTGGGTTGAGGACAGACACTCAAGCTGGAGTACAAGCCCTTGTCCAGAGTGAGGCATTTGCTGGGTCCCAGCTGTGTGCAACTGGGCAAGCTAATGACAGGTGCAGGTGTGGTGCTGGAGAGGCTATACCAGAGAGTGGAGAGAAATGGTCACTGCAAAGGACGAATCACGGGCACTTAGGCATGCTGTTCATTCAAGTGACAGGCATATGCTGGACACATGATCATTGCTAAGTGCTGGGGAAATAAAAGTGAGCAAGGCTTGCTTCATGCCCTTGAAACATTCCAGTGAATTAGAAAATTATATAAAAATGAAATATCACTTGATAATGCCATATCTGGGAAGAGAGAGCCGACTGGGTTTCTTATTTGTGTGTGTGTGTGTGTGTGTACAAAACACAACCCTCTGAATATGTATGTAAAAATGAACACAAAGACGGGGAGAAAGGAAGGCACAGAGTCTAGGTGGCCCATGACCCAAGAGGAGACGTGATTGTAAATGCTCTGCTTTTAAAAAGTGGACTCAAATTATGAACAGGGCAGAGAAACAAGAACTCAAGATCTCCAATAGAAACACAGGAAATTCTGAGATAATGGCTTTTCCTCACCAACAGACTGAGGTGGGGGAGGAGCCTAGACCTCTACTGTGACCTGAGGAGATGCTTGGCTTCCATTGTCCTGTTGTTAAGGACTCTCATCACTGCCCAGTGATCAGAAAGCCAGCATAGTGTCAGTAGGCATCATTTCAGGGTGGGTGAAAGGAACATTTCCCCCCATCCATTCTTCTGTCCATAGTGTCCGAGGGAGGAAGAAGGAAAGGAACTCCCGTCTGAACATCAGGAAGGAAACAGACCGGAGAATGAAAGCAACCTCAGTCCTGGGGGATTTAACAAGTGAGCTAATATTTGTGTCCTTACAGTCCCAAAATAATAGAAGGAAGATCATGGAGCTGAAGAGCGTTTGAAGAAGTCATGGCTGCAAACTACCAAACTTGCTAAAATTTGAATTCTATCAACTCAAAGAATGAAGTGAATCCCCAACAGTATAAACCCAAAGAAACTGCACAAAGATCCAAACCATATAGGTAAAATCTCAAATGACGGAGAGAAGGAAACTCCGGAGGCAGCAACCAAGAAACGACTCTTGCATGAGTGGGTGGGAGAGGAATTTAAGTGATAACCTCAGTGGTTGCCAGGAAGTGACACCATAAACACACAGACACTCATGCACATGCATACACACACACACACACACACACACACACACACACACACACACACACACACATGCATAGCCACATCATTTGTCAGGTCCCGATGAAAATACCCTACAGGATATAAGCATGAATAAAGGCATTCTCAGATGAAGGTAAACCGAAGCAATTCACAGCCTTCACACCTGCTCTAAGAGATTGGCTGATAGGAAGTCTCTAAACAGGGAGGAGGTATAATAAAATCAGCAACCCTGGAACACTAGGAAAGGGCATGATGAATTGACCACATTTACTTTTTACTCTTGATTTTCTATATTATGTTTGGTGAGAGAAGCAGAAATTATAACAGCATGATGTGGGTTTAATATGTATGCTGCATGTATTCAAGACAATTATAAACAAGAGAGGACAAGGAACTGTAAAAGGAAGTCAGATTTCTATACTTCAAGCTAGCGAAATGTCAACACAAGAGGCTGGGCAAGCCATGCAGGCATAATGTAATTCCTACATTGAACGGAGTGAAAATACCACATATCAAAATCCGTGGGACATGGTGACAAGCAACTCTGAGAGGGGAATTTTATAGTGCTAAATTTATACATTAAAGAGAGAGGAAAGGTCTCATATAATCTAGATTTCCATCTCAAAACTCTAGAAAGAGGGGGAAATGGGACCAAAAAAGTCAAAAAAGAGGATTCTAAAAGGATAAGAGGAAATGAAATAAAATACTTAAAAAACAGGAAAAAATATTAAAAATCAACGAAATGAAGATTCACTGAAAAAAAAAAAAAAAAAGCAGTGACATTGGCACATCTCAGTAGAAGATTGAGGAAGAAAAGAGAAGGTAGAACTTGCCAAGTTTGAGGCTGAAATGGAAGACAGGATTACAAACCTACAGGCCCTATGTCTGTGAGGGAGCCAGCCTAGGAACTGCATACTCACAAGTCCAGCAAGTCAGGGGAGACAGATGGCAGTATACCGCAACAGTTCATTCAGTAGTAAATAGATAATGCAAATAGCCTTACAGCTAAGTTTTTTTGAACATTTGGATTTGAATTTCTTTAGTTTGAATTCTTAGGTATAAAAATCTCTCTACAAAGAAAAATTTAGTCCCAGATGTATTTGTTGGAAAGTTAAAATAGCATTAACATCAATTCCATACATTGTCTTCAGAATATAGAAAATGAAGGAACAGGTTTCATGTCCTGCTATTAACCATTAGACTAGTCAAAACCAATAAAAAGGAAATTATAGAACAGTGCCTCTTGTGAATATAAATACGATCTCTTTTAACTAGTTGCACATGGAATCTATCAGTATCTTTAAAGAAAAAAACACAAGGAAGGTATCTTTACTCCTGATCAAAAAGTTGGTTCAACATTTAAAAATCAATCAGAATGTAATATCAAGCAATTAAAGACAAGACAGTAATGTGGCTTTTACCTATCATTGCAGAAAATTATGTTTGCATTATTGACTTAAAATAACTCAGCAAAATAGGACTAGATTTTTTTCCCCAACTAGCTAGAGATGCTATGCTCAGTCATGACAAGCCTCAGAGCACTGTCCCTCTGACAGTGACAGCAAAGCAAGAATGCTCACTCTCGCCAATCTTACTTGGCACGGTACTAGAAGGTATAGCTATGATGCTAAGGGAAGAAGAGGAAGCAGATCAGGAAAGAGGAAATAACACGATTTCTCACATTTCCTAATTATATAATTGTGTAGATATAAAATCCCAAGAACATCACAAAATTCTTAGAAGTGATATATAATTCTAGCAAGTTTATGGGGCAAAAACGAACAAAAATGACATTGAAATAATACAAAACAAAATACCATAAATGACAAATCAGAAATAGAAAAGGGAGAAGGGGGGGGGGAAGATGAAGAAGAGAAGGAGGAGAAAGAGAAGGGAGGAAGAGGAAAGAAACACTGAGGCATGAATCTCATAAGACAGACAGAGGGCAGCCGGGCGGGATGGCACACGCCTTTAATCCCAGCACTCGGGAGGCAGAGACAGGCAGATTTCTGAGTTCGAGGCCAGCCTGGCCTACAAAGTGAGTTCTAGGAT
>NC_034597.1:61913563-61924701 GCF_900095145.1 Mus pahari
AAAAAAAAAAAAAAAAAAAAAAAAAAAAAAAAAGACAAATGGCCTGCATGCTGAAAGCAAGAGAATGTCGATAAGAGAGTCAAAACAGAAAGTCAAAATAAATGGAGGTGTACCACGTTCATGGACTGGGATGGAGGTGTACCACGTTCATGGACTGGGATGTTGTAAAGGTGTCATTTCATTTTAAGGCCAGTGAATGAATGAATGAAATTCTTTTTAAACTATAAGGATTTCATAGAGGAAATTTCTTCTAAAATTTATATGAAAATGCAAAGAGATTAGAGTAGCTAATACATTTTGTAAAATGAGTCAGTGGGAAGGTAAAAAGATACAGCCATTTTGAAAAAAAAGTTTGGAAGTTTCTTAAAACAAACAAGCAACAATCCAGTATAAAAGGTACAATCCAGAGTTGTACTTTTCAACATTTATTCTAGAGATGAGCCTCATAGTCACACAAAAATCCTGTTCATGAAAACTTGTTCATAATGGTCAATAACTAGAAGCAATCTAAATATCTTCAATCAATAATTGATTAAATTGTGGCACATCTGTTGTGTAGAATAGTGCTTAACCATGAAAAGGAAACTCTACTGATACATGCAACCACTTGTATCAATCAGTGAAGGATTTCATGGAGAAGGAGGTTGGGCTTACTATATGGTTAATTTTTGCAACAGCGGTTAAGAGCACTGGCTGTTTGCTCTTCCAGAGGTCCTGAGTTCCATTCCTGGCAAGCACATGGTGACTCACAGCCATCTGTAACGATGGGATCTGATGCCCTCTTCTGGTGTGTCTGAAGACAGCTACAGTGTACTCATATACATAAAATAAACAAATGTTTAAAAGAAATAAAATGGTATTTCAGGATGGAGTTGCTTACTGGTTGCCAGGTGATGAGATGTAGCTAAAGGAGACAGGAAGTGATCGAGTTTCTATCCGGGTAGCATGAGAGATCCTGTGGATGTCAGAATTGTTCTGTACCTTGATTGTAACACTGAAAACATTCTGTCTGGGGCAGTATACTCTAGCTCTGTGAGATGCTACCACTCATGGAAACCTGAGTTTTGTAAAGGATATGTGGGGTTTCTCTGTGTTCTTACAAGATGTGTCAGAATAGTCTCAAACTAAAATGCTTAATTAAGAATGTATTAAAAAATGAAAGAGCATAACTCAATTTGCAAGTGATAACACAGAATTATATACAAAACACTTTGGGATCCTGGGGATGTGCAGTTACTTTTGCATGGTGCAGTTAGTGATGGTTACATATGCCAACACATGCACAGAGTCTTCAGGAAAGAATTTTCATCCCTCCTTCTACTTATGATTTTGCCTTTCTGCTATATCTTGAGTCCTAAACATCCCCTAGGGTCAATGTCTTAAAGGCTCAGCCTCCATCTTGGTACTATCTGCAAAAAAGGGAATCCTTAGGCTATAGGGCTTATAGGGAGGTCTTGTTCATTTAGGATCCTGGCCTCTCTTCTTCTCTGCTTCCTGGCCACCATGTCACCACATGTCTATAGCTGCCTCTATAGACACATGTTCCTGTCATTGCACTGCCTTATCATAGACCCAAATGCAACGAGCTCAAGCAACCATGGGCTGAAGTCTCTAAAACAGTATGCTCAACAACCTTTCTTCTTTTTAAGTTTATCATTTCAGGTACTGTGATACAGTAACAGTAAGCCGATCAACTCAGCTAAGGAGATGGCCCAGTGGTTAGGTGCTTCTTTTGAATATGAATACCAAAACCACAGATGCCAGGTGGTCAGCAAACCTATGGGAACAAAACGCAAAGAAAAACGTCATGAACATATAAAGCTGATGAGAACCTATCTCAGAAGTCAGAGGCAAAAGTCACATGACACATGGCAGAAGAACAATAAAAATCATGGCTGATTCTCATCAGGAGCAAGAGAGATGCCTTTAACTTTCATAAAGAGGAAAACCATCTTTAACCTAGATTTCAAAGCCAGTAAAAAAATGTTTAAAAAACCATAAAAATAAAGTAAAATATCTGCAAGTCACACTACAACAAATCTAATGGGGGGGGTGCTCAAGCTCAGGGAATGATTCCAGCAGGACATTTGGACTTAAGAGTTGACTTAAGATGAAAACAGTAGATTTGGGGTGATATCTAATTTTTTAACTTTGAATTTTTAAAAGAAAAAGGAAACTAATGCTGGTATATATGGGCTTGTGAAGTGAATTAAGTCTGCGATGGCATAGAACAGAAGAGGCTGGAATGAACAGCTCAACTCTCTTCATAAGAGTAAGTAACGAGGTGTGACATCAGTTTGGGTAGACTATGATCAAGTTAAATGTGACTATTAGAAACCCTCGACAAATGACCTTTTAAAATAAAAGGTATGGCAATAAATCAAGTAGAAAAGAAAGAACAAAATATTCTAAATGATGTTATGAGCACAAGAAGATGCTGGAGATGAAGATACAGAGAAAAATAACAGATTGTTTTTAAATAGCCAAAAATGATTTTCAGGAGTCACCACCCTGAAATAGACCAGAGTGGTGCTACCATTTGTCCTCTGAGTGACCTAGAGAAAGTGTCTGGACCTCTGCAAGCATGGGTGTGCTTGTCTAAAATAATAGCACCTGCCTCCTTGAACTGTTAGACTGATTTTTAAAACGTGTATAACAATTCATAGCCTTAATAAATTATCAATAAACAGTAGGAACAAACCAGAAAAAGTCAGTGCTATTAGTGTTCTCTCTCTCTCTCTTTCTCTCTCTCTCTCTCTCTCTCTCTCTCTCTCTCTCTCTCTCTCTCTCTCTCTCTCTGTGTATTTGTGTTGTCTATGGCTCTATATCTATTGGCTGTTTTAATCCTTAATTAACATATTTCCCCACTCTTTGTATTTCTAGTAATGTGTTTATTTTATGTATATTATGCATAATATAATCTAGGTGGTCTAGATTAAGTTTTCTTACACTGAAGAGTGGAAAATTCCTTTCTCTACAGGAGTGAACTCCTGAACTTATTACTTTTTTAATTAAGTAAATTTGTTCTTTCACAATTTCACACACATAAACAATATTTACTCCCCCACCCTTTCCCCACCTCCCTGCCATCCTGTCTGTCCATGCTCCTCCCCTAAACCCCACTTGCACATTCACTCCTTTGTTTTCTGTCTCTCTGAGTTTAATCAGGACCATATGGGTGGCTATGCATTTGGAGCTATCTATTGGAGCCTGATAGGCTGAGCAGTGGGTATACAACCATGGACAACATGTCTTCTTCTTCTAGGGCCTACCAACAGTCAATAAGTCAGCAGTAAAGAGAAAGCAAAACACTCAAATACCTAAAATTAAAACAAACAAACAAATAACAACAACAATAATAACAACAAACAAGCAGAAAGGACGGGTATTATTGCTTATCCCTGTAGGCTCACCAGGGCTTTGCTGCAGATACTTTAGCAATCCAATACACTTTGTGTGTTAGTCAACTTTCTGTCACTGTAGCATATGGTCAGCAGACAATCAGCTTATGAAGAGGAAAGGTTTGCTTCTGCTAACAGTGATGGAGATGTCAGTCCATGGCTGAGAGGCTGTGCCATTTGGACACTTGAAAGGAAGAGAGTATGCCATATCAGGGAGCACATGGTTGAGCAGAGCTAGTCACTTCTTATTGGGCAATTAAATGAGAAAGGACAAGACAAAGGTCCTATGATCTCCATCAGGGGCACACCTAAAGTAACCCAACACCCTACATTCTAAAGGCTGTACTTCTGATAGCACCATGGATTGAGGATCAAGCCCTGGAATAGACCCTATCCAAAACCTTTAGCACCCCCTTCATTATGCCATGGAATCTTCACCTCCTCTTGGTCATTCCCCATCCCTTCAATCCCTTTCATAAAACCTACTTTGTAAGGCTGGGGAGTTTGGTCAGTCCATAAAAGACCTGCTCTGTAAGCATGAGGACCCGAGTTCCAGAATCCATAGAAAACATCTGGGCACAGTGGTGCACATTTGTAATCCTAGAGCTTGGGAGTCAGAGACAGGTAGATGTGTGGGTCTTCCGGATCAGCTAGCCTATTGTAGTTGGTAAGCCCCAGCCCAATAAAAGACCCTGCTTCAACAAAAACACTGTGAAGGACTCATGTAAAATGATACTTGGGATTTTCCTTGAGAACGCACATATATGCTCACATGTAGCCCCCTCCCCATGCACACATGTGCACATACAAATATTATGTAGTGTTAATGATTATGTAGGGATAATAGACACTCTTCTAAGGCATGTGACCTACTTCCTCCAACTAAGTCCTACTTTCTCCTTTTATCACCTCTTTATCATGTTACCAAGGTAGGTACTCCAAGGGAGCCATCCATTGCTTAGCTCGGAGTTCTCAGGATCCAGTCACTTCCTAGCATTTGGCAACCATGCCTCCCAATACAGGAGCCTGTAAGAGACAATTGATATTCAAATCACAAGACTGACTTTACCTGTATGGACTTCTGCAGCTCACTTCTATGCATATATGTTGGTGCATACATGCATATATATGTTTATTATCCACTTAGGTAAGAATGCAAACCATGCTCTTTGTGTTTAATAGCATTTCAATTTTCCTTGAGGTTGTCACCCCCTGCCCTGTCAGTCACCAGCTGAACACATCTGTAACTTGTTCAGCTTGGCTGACTTGGCTGTTGCTTAAATCTCCTGGAAGCAGCCTTGAGGAGGAGCTAGGAGAGTTAGATCAAAGAGCAGCAGACATCTGTCCTCCTAGCCTCTCCTCTAAGCTTGGTCTTTCTGGTGCATTCTATTAGGAGGAAGAGACAGGCCATACGGCATTGCCCCAGCTTCCCAAAATGTCTTTTCAGAAAACATCCATCTAATATTTGCCTGCAGTTTCCATTTTTGTTGCTAAAAGATGGTGGCATGAAGGATAGTCTGCAGGTTTTGTGAAACCACCATTGAAGACACTCTTCACTACATTGTTCCATATCTTTCATAACGGCCCACAAGGATGCTGCCCGTGTCTTTTCCTTTTTAATCACAGAATCATTTCTTCAAATAAAAGATTATGTGGAAACTTAATGCCTAAAGCAGATCAATGTGGTTGAAATAGAAACTGGAGGCTCCTGAATCTTACGGTCCTATATTTTTTTCTCTCTACATATCCTTCTTAGCCTCATCTCCCCCCCCCCCCCAAGTTCCCCTTCATGATCTCTTATGAACAATATTCCAAGAACATAATATTAAAACAGCTAGTTCAAGTCTAAGGCAGAGGGCGTTCTGAGAATTTAGTGCCAGCAGAAAAATTATCTCATTAGATAAATGGCTGTGTTCATTTTTATATTACCCAGACTTATAGCAGTTTATTTTTTTTTTTCTTGCCTTAAATGAGAAAAACATTGCATCCATTGGGTACTCACAATGTGGTCTTTCTTGTCTATCATTTCTATGTAGACCAAAGGCACTGCTTTAGTTTCTTTTTCCATCAAAGTAACAAGTTTATCATGTTTCTTGTTTCAAAAGTATCATTGGGTCAGATGAAGAATGGGCGTCCACGAACACGTATTTATTCTCTGTGACCCATTAACTCTATTCCCACTGACTGCCTACCATATTCTACAGGACTTGATGTCTAACTTATATTAGGATGCGTTTAGTGAACATGTATTATTTTGAACCCATCCCCACACATAGACACTCTCACTCCAACACAGAAACACAGCCACACGCATACCATTCACTATCCACTCTGGTGGCACTCATCTGCATCAATGTGTATTAATTTAGCCCATAAATTCCAACCACAGCATTTTCTTGGGGAGTAATCGCCACCTACATCGCATGTGTTCCCGTTTCCTGTACTGTATTGTATACTCAGGTTGCCTCTAATACCTGACATCACACTATAAATAAAACTGAAATGTACATCCTTAGACCTGTGCCTCTTTGGAGTTGTACAGCTATTCATCAGAGAAAGAAGTGTGGGGGTGGAATCTCTGGACCATAGCATATGTGTGCATTTAATTCACCCAGGTATTGGCAGATTTGTTCCCTGGAATGGCTGCATTCATCCGCAGTGCTGAGGGTGCCTGCTTCCTTAATTCCCCAGCAACTCTTGGCATTATCCAATTTTCTGATTTTGCCCAGCTGTAAAATATTTTTTGTTGCTTTTTCAGTTGGCGTTCATTTTGTGCTTAATTATTGTGAGCTTTCTTTGTGTTTTTTTTCTCTCTGCAGATTGTGTATACTGCTTGTCATCTTTCCACTGGGACTGCTGCCTTTTCCTTGTTAATTTAAAAATATTTCTTATATATTCAGGATTTGCCTGTAGAATTATGATGTGGGCCTCGCACAGATTAAAATGTTCTACCAGTGTGAGGGTTTGAATGTAGAATGTCCCCCACCCTGACAAGCTTGTGTGGTTGAATACTTGGTTCCCAGCTAGTGATGCTGTAGGGAAAGTTAGCATGTTTCTTTGAACATGTATATTGGTGGTGTACACAGGTCACCAGGGCGGACCCTGAAGCGTCTGTTTGCCTTAAGTTCCACATGAGCACTCCATTTTCTGTCTGTGCCACCATGAACATGTTCCTTTAGCCATCACATGTTTGCTGACAAGAAATTGAGCCCACCTCCCAACTCTGTAAATAACTTTCCATCAGTATTTCAGTGATGAGAAAAATGGCTAGCAACCTGAAAAGAGAGTTTTAAAATAATTGTTTTCAGGAATATTTTTCCTTAATCTATTTTATCTATCCCACCAACCTCAGACATTATCATACCAACATGCAGTCAGTGAGCTTTCCACAGATCCTTTCACGTTGTGTACTTTGTGTTTCTAGCATCCCACATTTCGGGTCAGTTACAGTGCAAGTGCTCAAGGACCACATGTGGCCTGTGATGACCATACTGAAGCTATCTTTCCACATTACTTTTTGGGTTCTGTGTTGTGCTAATATTTTCCCCATTTTACAAGCTCTCATTTTATGATTCTGACTAATTGATGGTCTTTATAGATGTCCTTAATTATAATACTTAACATGCTAAGTCATCTTAAGTTTTTTACTCAGAAAAACATATTTCTTTTCACCCAGCATCTCTTTTTTCTGCTCTTATCTTTGTCAGAGGCTCAAATATTCTCTGCCCCAAAGTCCTTTAGAATATTGCCTAAAGTGCTTATGTCTCTTGCAGAAAAAATTATAACAGGGCTTCTGCTTTGATCATTATTTACCTTTTTAGCAGAAACAAAGTTAAAAAAGAAAAGAAAGATATCTATAATCACGCATAAACATCTATGCACACACATATATGAACCTATGGATGTCTAGATGCATACCAAAAACCTGAACATAAAATGAAAACCAGAGTTTTGAAATGTTTTGTTTCATTGGTTTATCCCTGTGTATATGTGAGTACATGCTCACCGTGACATGCATGCAGAGGTCAGAGGACAACTTAGAGAAGTTGAATCTCTCCTTCTGCCATGTGGGTCCACTGGGCACACGTCAACAGATTTAGTAACAGATGCCCTTGTCCTCTGAGCCGTCTTTCTGGCCTCACAAACTGCAGTGGTTGAGAATGGACACCAAGCAACAAAGGACAACAGACTTCGAGATATGGGAAATAGAAATTTGATCTTTATCCTGGAGAAGAGAGAAGAAGAGAGGGGAGGGCAGAGGGAGGGATGGGAGCAGGGGAGGGAGCAGAGGGGAAGAAAGAAGAGGAAGGCGGGAAGAGGGAAAGGAGAGGAGAGCACAGGAAAACCTTTTAAGGCTTTTCACGGGTCCCCTAAGAGCAGTTGAGTGCTCATTGACACACATGCATGAGGAGATGGTTGACACTGGGGCAAGAGAGACTCTCAAAGCAGAGGATGAGCATAGTCAAAGCCCAATAGAACCAGGCTTAATCTGTCTTCTTCCTACCAGGCCCAGTCTGGAGCTCACTGCATATCAACTGGGTAGTTGCTCAGGGAAGACCTGCTTCATTATTTTGGGAATTCCATTTACTAATAAAGCAGAAAATACATCTTTAGGGTATTTAATAAAGCTTCAAGTATCATTGGGTGTGGTGGCTCACTCCTTTAATTCCAACACCCAAGAGGCAGAGACAGGTGGATCTCTTTGAGTTTGAGGTTGTCCTTGTATACATAGACAGGTGTAGAATAACTAGGGCTATGTAATAAGATCCTGTCTCAAAAAACAAAACAAAGCAAAATGAAACCAAACAAATAAAAACCTTCCAATTCCTTTTTATTTTTAAGGTATTGAGTTTGTTTTTTGAAAGCAACCTGGGATAGCTACAAACCCCATTAGAGACAAAGGCATAGATAGAGAAAAGTTACTGTCTTGCCCAAATTGTCTGGGTATGGAAATGCACATTCAAGGACTCAGGAGCGCAACATAGCAGAAGTGTTTCTCCCATCACTTGGCCCTGAGGAATTCTTCATGATATCATCCTTTCTCTTCAATGACGCTGACAGGGAAGTTTATATAGATAGATATTATTTCTAGTCCCTTCAGTTTGGTTCATCTCACCTGGATGGCAAGAACCATAGGTTCATATGTGACATTTAATGATGCACCTTAAAGTGTAGAGTCCTTGTAGAATGCATATAAGCAAAATCAGCCTATAAAATTCCCTAGAACCACACCACATTGGAGGTCTCAAGCATTTAAAACGAGTTGCAAGGTACTGCTTTTAGGGATATCATATTCAGTATGCCCTTGATATGAGTGCTTCCTATTTCCTTAACTCACCAGAATTTCATTTATTATAGTAGACACTTGCAGCAGAAAATGTATAAGAATAGAGAGCCTGCGACCCCTCACTCAGGAGGATGTTACTGCCAGGTGTAAGGGTGAGTAGATTCAATTTTAAATTGATCTGTCTCTCTTAATTTTTGCAGAACCAGAATGATTGCATTTGAATGAATAAAAGGTACTTGTGATGTGATTCCACTGTATGCAGCCTCAAGCTATCTCTCACCCATTGCATGCCTATAGGAGACATCACACATTAACTCCAGCCCTTTTCCACACAGGACCTGAACCTGACCTCAGAATCCGTCCAACTCAGTTTATCCCAGGCAGCAAACAGCCTGTCAAAGTTGGCATGGATTGTCGGTACTGAGATGGTTAATTTTGATTTTTCAGCTTGAGGGGATATAGATTCAGCTATGAGGCATAGCCCTGGGTGGCTCTGTGAGGGCATTTCCAGGAAGGATTGGCTGAGGGCAAGACCCTCCTCCAGAGTTGGTGGCCAAGTATAAAGTGTTGTTTTCAAAGTGTTATGATGTGTTTCTGGCCTGCCTGCCTTCACTTCTTACTTGTATATTCATCCTTCCTTCTCTCTCCTTCCCCTCCTGCTCCTCCCGAAGCTCTTCCCCTCCCTTTTCGACAGTGCTTCACTGACATCAGACTCCAGATTTTAGCCTTCGAACCTTGACTGTCAATGCCAGAGTCAGATTAGGACTGAAGAAGTATCCAGCTTCACGAACTAAACATTTAACCAGGTTCTCAGCTCAGCACCTCTAGAGTGCAGATAGCTATTGGTGGGCAATTAGTCACCATGGTGTCTAAAGCTTTAGCAAGTCTTTTTGTACAATATTCTACCAGGTCTATTCTTCTACACACACACACACACACACACACACACACACACACACACACACACACACACAGGAAAAGAAGAAAAAATGATAAGTGGTAAAGACAGATATGAATGAACTGTCACTCCAGGTTGACTCTTGGGGACACTTCTGCACGTGCTCCAAGGATTTATAGCTGAATATGTGACTCAACAACCAACCTTATTCTTTCCATCCCTCAGACCTGCATCCTCAGAGGGTCCTTCCTGGCTGGTGCTTCCTTACACCAATCTGCCTTCAAATAAATCAGTAAGTGGACAGATGAGCCAATGCGAGTATTAGAATATTTGAAAAGGGTGGCTCTCAAGACAATGGACACATGCAATAATCCATTTCGGCATGGGGTGAATTCACTCTAACCAAAGGGCTATCACTGGTGTCAAAGGCAGTTAGCATCACACTGTCTGTGTATCTATTTCTTGTTAGCTCTCCAACACTGAGCAGTAAACACATTTCCCTGTTTTGTAAACCTCTCCTAAACAAATATTCTGACAGCAGTGTTAACTATTTTCCTTCCCTCCCACTATTCCTCCCATAGATTTGTCTTGCCTTCAGTCTTTCATTCCCAGACATTTCAAGTTCAAGACCCTAGGAGCCTGCTGAGCTCAGGGGCAGGAGCTGAGGTAAGAACATTTCCTCTTTTGATCTCTTTTCTTTTCACCACAGCTAAAAATACACATCTCTCCACCCCATCCTGTCAATTCCCCTGTAATTAGAAAGGCCTACAGAGTCTCCCCTACCAAGACTGTATCCTAGAGTCGAACTCAGGGAGCAGGTAGGGCAGGTGGGTGATGAGGGAAGTTAGGTCTGGGAGGCTGCACAGAAGGATATCAGGATTTTGTGACAAAGTTGAGTCCATCAGAAGGAGGAGGCTTATGTAGGAATGACAGACTTCTGTCACTGAGGGATGTGAGGGTTGCAAGGAACCTTCTATTCTGTGAGATACTTAATGCTTTTTCTCAGATGATGGGAGCATGAACAAGGCGAGGGCACATCCTACAGGAACTTGCTGCCCTGAGTCAGAGATGGATCAATGACAGAAAGTTTGAATGCATGCTAGAACATGACAGCTGGTGATGGCAGATAGAGGCTAGGGTACTTTGAGTAAGAGTTTGTATTTTTTTTTCTGTATAACTTGCTGTTTTTTTTTTTAAAAAATATAAAGCATGTAAACATTATAAAAAATGAAATGCGGGTGTAGAGTTCTTGATAAGCATATACATGAGGCTATAGGTTCAGTCCCCAGTATTGGCATAAACAAACAAAAAAGAACTGTTACATTAATAAAAATCAGACTATAAGAAAGATGGTGAATTTTTTATGAGTTCCTTATTTTAACATGAGGAGAGCCTTCCAGTTGGAGATAGTTTCTGAACCAGAGTATCATTAGCTCGTTTAAAAAATTGGGCCTTGCCAGGCGTGGTGGCACATGCCTTTAATCCCAGCACTTGGGAGGCAGAGGCAGGTGAATTTCTGAGTTCGAGGCCAGCCTGGTCTACAGAGTGAGTT
>NC_034597.1:61924741-61932634 GCF_900095145.1 Mus pahari
AGCCTGGTCTACAGAGTGAGTTCCAGGACAGCCAGGGCTACACAGAGAAACCCTGTCTCGAAAAACCAAAAAAAAAAAAAAAAAAAAAAAAAAAAATTGGGCCCTGTTAAGAGTCTGAGGAAACTGAAAAAAGTATTGCTGGAACACAGGATGAACTGGCAAGGGACGACACGTGTCATAGAGGACCAGATACAGGCCCCACTGTGAGGGTATTGTGTGCTAGTCAAAGGTGCTGGCATTTCTTAGTTCCTCAGCCAGGGGAATGGGTACCTGTGGCTAATGTGAGTTGGCATTTTCAGAGAGAGCTCAAATCTGCCAGATATCAATATAGTATAATCTTCCTGGTATACTATCTTTGGGGAAGAGGTTGAACGACTTCTTATTGGTTGGGAAGCCATAGACTGGGGAGGATCATGGGAGATCTTGGTGAGTGTCAGGCTTGGAGGAGGCCTTCTGTGGCGACAGGAAGTGATGGGACTATGCTACTTGTTTGTTATAAGGCTCTCCCAATAGCTTGTGCTAAATGAGGGGAGGGAGATTTAAGGCGGGGAGACCATTTGCAAGCCTCAAGCGATTTTTCTGGGGAAATGAATGGCTGTGGATTAGAATGTTGCTGGGGAGGGGAAGAAGAATTGATGTTGCAGTTTGCACAGCTGGATGGCGTTGATTGAGCATAAGGCCACTCAGGCGACAAGGTCTCAGGTGAGAAGAGGAGAGAGACAGGGATCAACCATGCGTGATAGATAGTGAGACTTCAGAAAGCTGGCTGGGGAGAAAGACAAGGTGACACCACACACTTCCTTCCTACTATTCTGAGCAAGCCACTAGGCGCTCCAGCCTTGGCCCCTTCGGTTCCTCCGCCAGGAGTGCGCATCTGCCATTATCCCTTCTTCAGTGTTCTCTCCTAAGAGAGAATTACAGCTCCGTTTGTGCTTCCTCTGAACCACCTAAGCTTCTGGCAACATATTTATAGCACTTTGTAGAATGTTCTAGTTTTTGTGGGTACCTTCTTCCACCAGGCTGTAGGCTCCGATGTCCAGTCTTTCATGGAGAAGGTGCAGAGCGAATGTGTTCAGGATCAGTGAGTAAAGTATCCAAAAGCAAAGAGAAAAAGAGGAGAGAAGGAGGAGACAAGGGAACCAGGGAGAGGAGAGACTGGGAGAAATAGAGGACTCTCAGTGAAGAACACTAGGCACACAGAAGAATAATATCAGATAGGAGCTGAGGAGTTTGCCTTGGCAATTGGGAGAGTCTTTGGAAAGAACAAGTTCCCTGGCAGGGTGGGAGTAGAAACGCTCTGTCAAATTTACATGAAAGAATGGCTAGGAGATAAGAATGTGGAGACCCAGAGTGGGGGGTCTTTCTCTCTTTTCCCAAGAAGCGCCAATATTACAAGTGATGGATGCAAATGTTAAGATGTGAAGAGAAGGATGTGGCCAGAGAGATACTGAGAGAGCTGAGTCACAGCTGAGAGGGGAGGGGTGCAGATGGAGCTCAAGAGCTCCCCAGATCTACTGAGCTCCCCAGGACCTGCACATAGCCTGCGCATCCAGTTTTACTTTGCACTATCTTCTTTAAGTCATCTCTCAGCCCATCCATTCTTGTCACCTCCATACAGTAATTGTCCTTCCCTGGAGAGGTAGCCACTATCATGTCCTGTCCTGGGTGCTTTAAACCCTTCACAGTTATGAAACCTGGTGCCACCATAGCCCCTGTTCTTCAAGACTTCTCTCTGAGCTGCACTCATTTTAACAGGTAAAGGGGACCTGCCCTGAATGGCTATTTGACAGGTCCTCATGTGCTAGGACCTGTCACAACAATGCAAAGCTCTTGTGTTAGGGCAAGTCTCCCTTGTCCTGTATTGATAATCCAGAAAATGCTAGCTCCACAGGATGCTTGGCCACCCAGAGCTCTGAGGGGAGTTGTGTCTGGACTTCTGTTGTGATGTGCAGTACATGTTCTTGTTGTGGGAAGTGACTCTGAAACTCCCAGACTCCATATTTTTTCTTTTCTTTTTTGAGATTATGATATAATTATATTATTTCTCCCCTTCTTCTAAAATTTCCCTTATACACTTCTTTGTTCTCATTGATATATATGTATATATATATATGTATATATATATATATACATTATACATATGGAAATATATGGACATCTATCTATAGATATATCTCCAATGTATATATGTATATGTACACATATATCCAAATAAATATACATTTATACATTTGGAAATATATTATATATTTATAATACATACATTTACTATATATTGTTTATATATTACACATATATAAATATAAATATGTAGTTAAAATATATAAATATAAATATCTATAAATATTTATAAATATATATTTCCAAATGTATAAATACAACCTGCTCAGTACAGATAATGAGTGCTAATTGTGTGTATATGTTTTCAGGACTGACCATTTGGTTTTGGAGAACTAGTTGGTGTGTTCCTTCCTAGGGAAGATTATTTCTGTTCCTTTCATCATTCCTTAGTTCCCTGTAGTTCTTTGTGTATGTCTATTGGGGTCATCCTTATTCAGTTCACATTTAGGGAGTCATGCCGGTAAGACTTTGTGGGTTTAGCTTGTGACATTCCTAGCAGGCATAGATCGACAGCAAACTCCTTGATTCTCTGACTCTTACCATCTTTCTGCCCCCTCTTCTGCAATGATCCCTGGGTATGAGGTGTAGTAGTTGGGTTGCGGATAGTCTAGTTAGTACTGGCACCCAAATCTCTGCATTTTGATTAGCTGAGGTTTTCTATAGTGGTCTCTGTTGCAAAGAAAGTTTCCTTGATGTAGGGTAAAGACTACATTTATCTATGGCTATGAGAACAAATATAGGAATTGTACTGGTTCAGTGAAGTGGTGATTATTGGTTCTTGTCCAAGATCTATAACTTCTTTAGCTCTGAGTAGTTGGCTTCCAGTACCAGGCATGGCTTCCTTGTTGAGTGAGTCTTAAATTCAATTAGAAAGCTGTTGATTACTGCCAAGGTCTGAGTGCCAGTACTGCATTGCTGTGGTCCATAGATGTCATAGTCGGGTAGGACTGTTGGCTGCTTTCCTTACTTGGAAGCTTGAATGGTGCCTCTGGTACCATGAAAGGTAATCCCCAGGGAAAAGGCTTTCATACTGAACTTCATTTTAAAAACAGTTCTGTCATGCTTAATCTCGATCATCAACTTGAGAAGATTTATAATTACACAGAACCAGATCTCTGTGTGTAGAGTTTCCAAAGAGGTTTAATTGATAGGAAAATACTCACCCTGAATGTGGGTTGTTGCCTGCCTTGTTCTGGCTTCCTGGACTGAGAAACAAAGGTGAGTGGAGCCCTAGCATCTCTCTCTCTCTGCTTCCTGTGAGGGCACAATGGGAGCAGATGTCTCATGTTTCTGCTGCCCTGCCTTCCCCGTCATGATGGACCTGCATTCTCAGACTGTGAGCCATAAGAACTCCTTCTTACTAAACTGTCTTTCTCAGGTATTGCCTCATGGCACCAAAGCGCTAACTGAGTCAGGCTTGTTTAAGCTGGTATTTAGAGGGATATGTATACGATGTCTGAAGTTTGCTTGCTGACTCGCCATGTCGGGCTCTAGAACAGGATACCTGGCTTTATAACAGAATAGCGTATTTTATACCACTCCTCTTCAGTCAGGAGCCCTCCTCTTTCTATCAGATGCAACTGGTCTAAGGCTCACTGCGAAGCTGCCATGTAGGACTCTTCTTTTCCCTGTCCTTTTCCTTGGACTCACCAAAGTGTTCTCCCCTCTGTAATCCTGCTTCCCAAGACCCGCGTTTTCCTTTTTGAAACTTTCTTCCTCTTTACTCCTGCTACATAGACAATAGCATCCCAGGAATCCAAATGTGCCTTTTAGGACTAAAAATAGCTTTTATGTTTCCAGTCCTCACACTGGAATTGTAGTTCAGCTGGGAATTTAATTCCGAGTGGAAAATAAATTTCTCTCAGCGTCTTGTCTTCTAATGTCACATGTGCTTATTGAGAAGTCAATTGTTTTTCTGATTTTGTATCTTTTGATGTGACTATTCCCCCCCCTTCTCTGGAAACATTTAAGAGATTATCTTTAGTCCTGTGGTTTTAAGATTTCACAAGAAGCCTTGATGGGAGGGCTTTATCTATTTATTTTGTTGGGCAACCTGAGCCATTTCAATCAAGGAACTCATATGTTTCGATTTCAATTTATGGAAAATGTTTTTGTAGCAGGTATTGGATGAGCTCTTTCTGCTTTACATCCCCCCTCCGGTGTATATTAAATATCTGTTGGACCTCTTCAGTTGTCTTGCAAATACATTTCCTGCTTCCCTTCCTAGTCTCCATCTGGGGAGCTCTCTTTGGTTTGGTCTTTCAGTGGAGTGGTGCTATTAGAACCTTAACTTCAGCTCCCACCCTTTTTAAAGAGTGCATCTACTTTTTCTACAACGGCATCCTGCTGTATGTATGCCATGTTTTCTCACCTTAAAGACTCTGAAAAGGTCTTTGTTGTTGGCGTTTTTTTGTTCTGTTCTGGACTTTTCCTTCCTGCTTGCTTCTTCCATGTTTCGGTTCTCTTCTACATGTTGCAAAGCTATCATTCAAATTTGAGACTAAGAGAGAAGGAAGAGGGGTCAGAGGGAAGGGGACAAAGGGAAGTTAGTAAGAGAGAATCTAATAAAAGTCTCTGACAAGTCTGTGTGAAAATGTCACACAAAACCCCAAAAAGGTAGAAAAAAGAATAAGGTCTTTAAAATGTTCAGAAGTTGTGTGTGTGTGTGTGTGTGTGTGTGTGTGTGTGTATTTTGGGGGAGGAACACTTATTATCTGGTTTCAATATAGAGTGATCAAACACTAAGAAGAATGTACATCATTTTTTCTATTGGGTAAGGAGACATGGGAATTTAATTAATTTTTCCAGGAAAAAAAAAAAAAACCCTTTCTCTCTTACTATATTGCTACTTCTATATCTAGCTCTTCTGACTTTTGGAAATTGGGAGCTAAGAGAGTTGTTAGTTGTTTCTTTCTGTGTCCCTTGTCCAAGACACAATTTCACTGGCTTCTGTTTTTAACCTAAGACTCAACTGTGCTTCTGTTTTGTGGGAGACCATGCACCAGTGTGCGCCTTGGTGTTCCTAGTTCAACCTTACTAGAGGTCCTATCTCTGCTTCAGCACTTGAGTGGCAGCATCCCTGACCCTCCAGGGTGGGAAAGAACCCAGTCAGCAGTTTTTCCACACATTGGCTTCAACTTACAGTTTTCTCAGGGTTACCACATCCACTGCATCTGAGTCTCTTGGTAGTGCCTTCAGATGCCCTCTGGGGCTTTTGTTGGTGAGTCTACCTGTACCTCCTGGGACTCCTCTGCAGGATCCCCAAATGCTACAGCTTCCCACTCTCTGTTCACCTATCCACAGTCTTTGGGAAACATGCATCAAAATGGCTTCTCTCCAGTTACCACTGTCTGTCTCTGTACCCCTACTGACATTTACCATTTATTTACTCACAACAAAGGGATTCACAAAATGCTTAATTTAGCATTTTAATCAGAAAGCCTGGTGCATATTTTTGTGTGAAAAAGTATGGCTATTATGCACGTTGTTATAGTCCAGCAAGGCCTGGCCTAGCTGGTGTCCCATGAAGATCTCATTCTGACTTAGTGATTGGACTATAAGCCCATATCTACTGCTCTGTGCTACTGAGTCTATAGCCTATGCCTGGTGGGGCATAAAAACCAGATAATCCCTCATCATGTGAGGATAGGAAGCCTGAACAGAGGCTCCAAAAATAGGTGTTATGTTTAGATATGAGGTATGCCCCTAAAATGTTAATGTGTTGAAAGCTTGGTATCTAACCAGTGACATAATAGAAGGTTTTGGATTCTGAAAGTGGTAGTTCATAGCAGAATGGCCTGTTATGAGGTGGGATCAGGTTATAGAAAGAAAGCTATTGAGGGAACTATTGCACACATTCCACCATGATGCTCTGGGTCAGAGTTATTGGGTCAGTTGGCCATGGACTGAACTCTCTGAAACTGTGAGCTCCAATCTGACCTCTTTTAAGCTATTCTACTGTAATGTTTTGTCACAACCATGAAGGTATAGCTAACAGAGTATGAGCCGCTTGTCTCCTAGCCCTTCTTAGATCTCAGTTGTTGAGGAGTGACTGGAATAGTTTAGGGCCTTTTTATCTCTTTACCCAATTTCTGAAATTACAGAACTACCCAGTGAGAAGAAATGCAGGAGGGAAACAGTTTCTAAAATCACTGATCCTTAGTCACTGATCCTTGCTTTAGGCTCTAACATTTATAAATAGTGTGGATTGGCTCATTAAATCCTTTCAGGAGCCCGAAGGCCTCACTGGGGAGGAGCTTTGGGATGGTTAGGGATAATTGTCAATTTGACAGAATATGGAATCACCTAGGAGACAGGACTGGGCATGAATGTTGGGGGTTTGTCTTACTTTCATTGTGGTAGGAAGATTGTGCCACTGTGGGTGCCACCATTCCCTAGTTAGGGTCTTGAACTGCATAAACGAAGGAAACTGAGATCATTACTCTCCAATTCCTAAGTATGGATATAATGTGGCTAGTTGACCTCTTGATCCTGTTTAATATCAGACTTTCCCTACCATCATTGACTATATCCTTCCAGAATTACAAGCCAAAGTAAACTTTTTCTCCATTAAGTTGCTTTTATCAGGGAATTTTATTACAGTAATGATAAAGTAACTAAGACAAGCCATTTTACCACGATCAATAAAAAACTCATGGCCAAGTGTTAAGGTTGCAAAGGCCTCATGGGAAACCAATCAGACTTATGATTTTCTTTCTCTTGGGACTTCACAGGGACAATTGAAGTTTGGTGATGAGTCTTTGGCCACAGTTCCTCATAGTCTCTGTGGAGAGCAAAGTGGTCAGGTCTGCCTCCTTCATGATGCTGGGAAAACATTATGGCCAGGCTCTTAAGCTACTGACTTCATGTCTGTCTCCTTTGGGCACTGACGTCTGATTAGGTCCATTTTCTTCTGCTGTAATAGAATATAAGACAATAGCACTAGCTGAGAAAGACATGATGCCGGATCCACTTGTGCATTGGACATTCTGTCTGTAGTGGATTTTATTGGGCTCTTAGGCGCCTATGTAGGTATGACCTAGATGGAAGACCATACTGACACAAGCCGTGTCACATCTTCAGGCATCTCTCTCTGTCTCTGTCTCTGTGTCTCTGTCTGTCTCTGTGTCTCTCTCTCTGTCTCTGTCTCTGTCTCTGTCTCTTTAGCTATCTCTGCCCTTCTTTCCATCCATTGCCTCTACTCTTGCCATTGCGGTTTTCCCACCCCTGTCTCTATCTCAGTCTTTCGCCCTTTCTTCTGTTTCTCAGTCTCTTCTCCCCTTTGTGATAGAGATTTAATTTTTGGCCATCAGGCAGTGCTATCTATATATTTTTAAACCCCAGAGGCACATCTGCTAATTATACTTTGAGGGAAATAATCATGCAAGTTAAGATGATTAGATAATGAGTGTTTTCTGGGATTGGCCTCTTTTTGAAATGATGCTGAAATGGGATGAAGCTGGGCTTGTTCCCACCATGGCTAGTGGGATGGTAGGGCTCTTGCCAGCCACTTTGCTGACATTTGGATATAATCAGATCTCCCCTAAGTTCAGGGAGCTCATCCTGGGAACAGGATTAGGTAGTCTACGGCTGTTTAGAAAGAAAAATAATAGAAAGCTTTATATTATGTCTCAGAGCTTAGTACCCAGCCCTGCATGGTGTTCCTAGATTCACATGGAGATACTGAAAGCTTTTGGAGTTTTGAAAGTATTGCTGTTGCTGCTTCTCTCTCTCTCTCTCTCTCTCTCTCTCTCTCTCTCTCTCTCTCTCTCT
>NC_034597.1:61932688-61940431 GCF_900095145.1 Mus pahari
TCTCTCTCTCTCTCTCTCTCTCTCTCTCTGGGCTTGCTTTATTGCCTCTAGCTTCCTGCTCACTTGTGTTTGCCTAGGAAAGCACACAGGGCCTGTGCTTTCCTTTTGTGGCTTCTGTTCTTGATCCAGTGCTGCTTCCCTTGCAGCTTTCTTGGAGGACGGGTGTATTATAGATACCCATCATGCCCTTACACCTACCACTCTGCCCACGCCCCAGCACTAAGAGCTGGTGATAGTGGTGCCATTCTAAGGCACTGGGTGAGGACCTGAGGTGAGCAGAGACAGAGGCTCAAAAGGCATGAAGTGTGTGCAATACATGAAGTAGGTACAATATTGTACCTGTGCTGGGGACCTGAGGGGTAGAAGTATAATTTTGAAGGAAAAGGAGACAGACTCTAATTTTCAAAAGCATGCTGCTTTGTAGGGGGAAAGCTTGATGATCAGAGGGATTGAAATACATTCCCAACTCCTATGGTCAGTTAGCTCTGCACTAATTAGCTGTGTGGTGTTCAGCGACTTCCTTAACTTCTCTGTACCTCAGGTTTTCAACCTGTCATATGAACGGGATGAAAGCATCTTAAACGGTTTCTTGGGATTAAGGATGATTTTTTTTTTTTTTGAGGTATGTTCTGGATTCAAATCCAGAGCTCCTATCATTGATCTGATCTACCCTGCCAAGCAATGGGACTGCAGTATGGTGTGACTTAAAGGGACCATCACTTTAAAGGCCCATTGGCCAGTAAGTGCCCACAGAGATATATGCTGTCATCTGGAATTCGTGATCTACCACAGACACTGAGCTCAAAGAATGCAGAAAATGACTCCCTGGGTTTAATGAGTTCTCCTGCTGAGTTCTGAGCCCTTTGTCTCACCCCCTCCCTGTTTTCAGTCTGGTTCCAGTTGGTGAAAGTGTGTCTGTCTCAGGCCAGCATCTGTGGTGACAAGGAGAGGGCTTTACAGATGGAGAACAAGCAGAAACAGGCTGCTAGGAGTCACAGAAAGAAGGAAGGTGCTGTGGGTACCCACTCTTTACACTTCATTGTTTTTTCTTGTCACCCATGTCAGGCATATTTCCTCTATATCCTGTCCCCCAGCCCCCTGTTTTTTAATCCTCCCTGTCTTTCCCCTTTGTTCCATAGACAGTTTCCTTCTACATTTTTGGTCATACATATGTACCTGCTTTTACATATCTATATAATATCAGGACTCACAGATGAGAGACAACATCTGATATTTGTTTTTCTGAGATGGACTTAATTATCCGCATATATGATTATTTCTAATTGCATCCATTTTCCTGCGAAGGACATAATTGGGTTTTTCTTTGTGCTTGCAAAGCTCACAGTGGCTAAACTATAGAACCAACTTAGGTGTCCAGCAACAGAAGGATGGTGAAAAAAGTGAAATTAGCAGAATATTTTTCTACCTCCTTCTCTTCCTCTACTTGATCTCAGGCACTCAAGCTTGAGCAGGGTGACTCTCCTAAATGCAAAGTTGTCCTCCTTAGATGCCTCTGAGGAGGAAAAACAAGTGGTTGAATTCTTTGAAGTGATTTCCCCAACCTTACTATTTACCCTCTACCCCCTGTAATGGGCTTCCATGGCCTCTTATTCTATGGACCTGCCACTCCGGTTGAGAACTTTATTGATTAAAAACATACAGTTCCCAATTGCATGAAGGTTACATATGCAAAACAAAAACCTTTGTTAGTACATGTATGTCCCATGTGGTATTTAGAATACTTACTCTGTAAAAACATTTCCCAGAGTAGGCAAAGGTGAGACCACTAACAACACAGAGCCTCTGGAGATCATCTTCTTACATCAAGTCAGATCAGGGGTGCAGGAAGACAGGGGTCCTCGTGAGTTTCATGGCTCTTCGGTTTAGTTTCCTCTGCAGGCAGAGATCACCTTTTGAAAATGTCAAGGTGACCTCCCAGAGCAAGTGGATATGTGTATAGACATGTTTGATCTGTAAAGCTGTATGTATTTGAGTGTGTGAGGGTGCATGTGTGTAGAAACCAGTGCTCAACTTTGGATATAGATCCTCAGACACCTTCTACCCTGCTTTTGGTTGTTCTCTTCCGCTGATGCTTGGAGCTCACTAAGTATCTGAAGCTGGCTGGGTAGTGAGGCCATTCTTGGTCTACCTCCAAACACTGAGATTATAAGTGCCTGCCATGACTGATGCTTTTATGTGCATTCTGGAGATCGCTTGTGGGTCCTCTTGTTTGCAAGTCTTTGGTTCTGAACTATTCTGGAAAACACAACTAAATTGCAGCCCAGGTGGTATTCTTAAATGTCTGCAGAGTCTTGTGGTTTCTTCCCTCATTTTCTGGAACATTCCTCTTCTCTGCCTCCCTCCTCCTCCTCCTCTCCTCCTCCTCCTCCTCCTCCTCCTCTTTTTCCACCGTCTTAACTTTTTATTGGTTCTTTGTGAATTTCACATCACATACCCCACTTATCTCCCTCTCCCTTCATACCCATCCTCTACCCTTGCAACCTCCCGCTCTCCCAAATAAAACAGAAAATGAAATCTCGTGGAAGCTGTAGTTGTATCACAGAGTGTCCCACAGTATACCCTTTTGTCCACACTTCTTTGTTTGCAAATGTTCATTGCACTGAGTTATTGTTCTGCTTCGAGGTCCCTGGCTTCTGCTACTCTATCAGTACTGGAACCTCACTTGGACTCCTCTCTGATATCCTGTTGTTTTCCTGTGTCATGAAGATCCTGTAGTTTGGGATCTATAGGACTGGCTCTTTTGGGCAGTCCAGTAGTTCATTCATGGGGTAGATATTGGGGTGGGCCAATTGGATCTGGGCCTCAGAGGTGTCTAAGTTGATCAGCCTGCTGGCTCTCCTGCTCTCACACCCTCAGGGGTGGCTCACCAGCAATCCCCTGAAACCAGGACTAGCTCTCCCCTGCTGCCCAGGTGAAGTGCAGGGCTACTCTCCCAAGTGTTGTAGACAGTGAGGGATGTGGCCAGTTCTCTTACTCTTCTGAACCCAGGGTCATCTCTCCCACCTGCCCTAGGTGGTGAGGGACAAGGTCATCCGCACCACCACCCAGCAGACAAAAGGCAGGGGCAGCTCTCCTTCCTTATGCCCTGGGGCTGGCTCATCTATAACCCCCATGCCAGGGTCAGCTCTTCTGTGTTGCTTATTTGAGGTATAGGGCCCATTGTCCCAAGTGTTGCATCAGATGATGGACATGGCCAGCTGTCCTGCTCTCATGACCTTGGGAACATCTCTCCTGTCTACCATAGGTGGCAAGAGGTGAGGCGGGGCATCTCACCATCACTCATGCCACCACACAGAAGACAAGTGGCAGGAGAAGCTCTCTCATGCTTATAGCCATGGGTGAGCTTACCTGTGACCCCTCCACTAGGGTCAGTTCTACTGTGCTGCCCAAGTGAGGTACAGGGACTGCTCTCTCCAGTGCTGCAAATGATGAGGGACTGATAGATCTTCTGCTATCATGACTCTAGGGCCAGGTCTCCTACCTGCTGCAGGTGGTGAGGGGGAAGCAGGAAGGAGGGTATCTTTCTCTTGTCCATGAAACTGCTTGAGAGACGATACTCTCCCATGATCACCTGTAACTCTGGCAGTGAGCAGGGTTAGGGAGGGTATTGGGGGCCACTAGCAGCGGGGTCAGTTCTTCTGCTCTTACACCCCCAGGGCCAGCTATCCCATGATGGAGCACCATTGTTTAGAGGACTTCTTTTGTGACCTACCTCCGTGGTAGAAGAACCTAAAGCACATAGAAATCCAACAGAGGTTCACACCTTCCTGATTGCCATCTTGACCTGAATTAGAATCAACCAGAAATCAAACTTCTGGACATGTCTATAAAGAGGTTTCAGATTGAGTTAACTGGGATGGGAAGTCTAACTCTTAAAATGATAGTGCCCTAGCTGGGTGTGGTGGCACCCGCCTTTAATTCTAGCACTCGGGAGGCAGAGGCAGGCAGATTTCTGAGTTCGAGGCCAGCCTGGTCTACAAAGTGAGTTCCAGGACAGCCAGGGCTATACAGAGAAACCCTGTCTCGTAAAACCAAACCAACCAACCAAACAAACAAAAAACCAAAATAACCCAAATGATAGTGCCCTGTCATGGCCAGGCTTCCTGGACTGGACAGAAAGGAGAATGTGTGAGCCCCAGCATTCATTGTGCTTCTTTTCAACTGCTGGTGCCATGGGCCTAGCTGTCATGCTACTGCCACCATGCTTTCCTTATCAGGATGGGCTCTACCTTTGAACCATGAGCCAGAAAAAACCCTCCTCTTTATTAGCTTGCATTTGTCAGATATTTTGTCACAACAATGAAAAGGAAGCAATGCAAGATTCAATGACCAACCCCCTAGGAATGGACGTTTTGGGACATTTCATCCAGCTGAGCCTTTACCTGCTATGAGCCATGTTGCAGCCCGGCTTTTCTACAGAGTTATGAAAAATCATTGTGTTAGCTTTCTGTTGCTGCGATCAAATGCCTGAGACAAATGACTGAGAGGAGGAAAGTTTTATTCTGGCTATGATTTCAGGGGTTTCAGTCCATGGTTTGCTGGTTCCATTGCTTTGGGACTTATGTGGCAATGGTGGAAGAGCGTGGGGGAGGACAGCTGCTCAGCTCATGGTGGTAGGAAGCAGAAAAAGTGGATGAGCACAATCCTGGTGGCAAGGCACACCACTCAAGAAGACATTCCTAACCAGCCCTTACCTTGCAGTATTTCCATAACCTCCGAATAGCTCTATCATTTTAGCAACAAGTCATAAACACATGAGCCTTTAGAGAACAGTCCAGATCCAAACTATAGAACCCATAAAGTATACCACATTGTGAACAGGCTAGTGATGTACTGATAGTCAACCGACAGTGTATTGAAAAAATCTCCCCAAGATCCTGAATTTTAAACACGGACCAAAGGAGTTTCTGACTGATCTCTCATAATTGCTTCCAAAAGAAAAGGGAAATTTGAAAGCTTCCCTGATGGCTCTGATATGTTCCCTTCTTTTCGGAGAAGCTAACCGGCAGCCAGGTTTGAGCAATGGGCTGCTCAATCTTAGAGGAAGCTTAGAGATCAGTCATTCTGTTTGCTTTATAGATGGGGATCAGAGAGGTGAGGTGAATTGCCCAGGCCCCCCCAGATGCTGAATGACAGAGCCTGAGTCAGACTTTGACCCCTAGCTCAATGCTTAATCATGCGGTTTACTTCGAAAGATGTTTAGGAAACTCTCACACGCATATTTCCAAAGGCCTAATGGGAGTACGGAGAGGATATGGGGTCCTCAAGGCATGCGAGTGCTTTGAAAGTGATATTATGATTGAATATTACCTGTACAGTTTTGAAATCACAATGTGAGGACACAGTATAAGCTTGTCTTATGTTCATCTCCAGTCATGAACTTGGAGGTGGTGTATCTTGTTTAGTCAACTACTCCATCACAAATTACCAACTACTCCATCACAGTGTGTTAGTTATTTTCCTAATTGCTGGAAAATATACACAAGCAAAGCAACTTAAGGTAGGAAGGGTTGTTCTGGCCCCCAATTCGAGGATTGTGATAGGGAAGTCCCAAAAGCTTAAGACAGCTGGTCACCAGGCATCTGTGGTCAGGAAGCAGAGAGGGAGGGATGCTGGTGCGTGGGTTCTTTCTCCTTCATCTTCACATTAGGACACCAGTAGAAGAGTATAGCCCAAATTTAGGGTGAGATTTTCTACTTCAGTTAACCCAATCCAGAAACCCCCATGTGTTTCTAGAAACATGCCCAGAGATTCATCTCCTAGGTGATTTTAGTTCCTGTCAAGTCACTGATCAATTTCAACTGTCACACACAGGGAGCTGAAGGAGACAATGAACATGTCTTCTTGTTCTGCATGCTAGAAACCAATGCCGAAGTGCCATGTTGATAAACCAGTCTCCCTTGATCTTAGGCTTGAAAGCCATCTTGTAAGAAAAACAGACTAGATTCATTCCTGTTTATGAGTAAATCTGTTCTGCAAGGACTGGGCTATGCTCCACCTGTAACTTTAACTATAGATGATTCTGTAGTGTCTGCTCCAGGAAATGGTAGCCATACCTTTATTTCAAAAGGTTATTATGACTACCTTGTTATGACTATCTTGCTGTGGCTACCTTGTTGTGACTACCTTGTAACCATGTCTTTGTTTCAAGAGGTTGTTATGACGAACTTGTTGTGTTTACGTTCTGCTCGTATCACACACTTCTTTGTCAAATCCCACATTTGAAAACCCTTACTCTGGAACTATCAAAGCCCTCTCTTGAACCCCACCTTTAGGGGGTGACATCCTGTGAAAACAACTTTTAAAAAATCTGTAGAGACAAAAGAGAGAAGGGGAGAAGGGAGAAAGCTAGGGATTGGAGGGGTGGGTATGCTATCCAGGGTCTCCCAGGTGCTGAATGGCAGAGGCTGAGTCAGATTTCACGTCTCTAGACCCCTAGATGAGTGCCCTCATTAGATCATGCTGCTTGCTCTCACGCTTCTTGTTTTATGGGCACTGATCCTGTAGCAGGGGTTCCATCTTCAGGCCTTCATCACCTTCCAAAGGCTCCAACTCTTGAACCCCACACACATAGGGGTTCAATAACTGAGTGTTTAGAGCATAGAAATATTGAATGTTTTAAACCAGAAAATATGTTGCAATGTTCTCAAGTCAGAAGAGGATCCTCCATAGGAAGTAGGTCTCCTAAGGGCCAAAGTGGGCACTGCCTTAAGGGTACCCTGATGTCTCGGGATGAAGAAGGTCTGTCTAGAGCAAGGCCTGTTCTCAGGGTGGTCTTTGAATGAGCTCAAATTTCAGTGGTGGTGCTCTTGGTCTCTTGTCAGTCATCCTAACCTCGCATCTCCACTCCAAAGAGCCATGGGAGATAGTGAACCTAGACAGCAGCTGTACCACCCCAGGAAAGGGAACTAGACATCCAAGGAGCTCAAAGATGCCCCCCATAAAGATATCTATGTTTTCTCAAACTCCTGTGATGATATTCTCGCCACCACTGCTTCAAAGTGCGACCTTATTTAGAAGTAAGAGCACTGCGGATGTAAGCAGCTGAGAGGAGAGCGTGTGGTAGAGGGTTGTGAAGACCCTAGTTTCAAATAAGTTCCTTATGGGAAGGGGAGCTTTGGGTACAGACACACACCAATGGAGGGGGGACTTCAATTCTGTGGAACTGGAAGCCACAGAATGCAAAGTCTGTTAGCAACATATCAGAATGGAGGAAAGATGTGTGGAAGCCAATCTTCCCAGGCATCTCTCAGCAGGGACCAACCCTGCCCACATATGATTTCAAGATCCCAGGACTGGGAGATGAAGCCACCCAGTTTGTGGTGACTTGTAGAAGTTCTGCAAATTGAACCTCATATTGTAGAGTTTGTAGATTAAAGAAAAAAATGAAGTAAAAGGGGTCCAGGAATAACTATTGGGAGGAGAAATGGGTGGGATGAATTGGGCTTATGCAAACTTCAGTGGGAAAATCACCACTGGGATCCCTGGGGCTCTGGAGCAGCATTGTGCCACCTGCAGTAGGACACGTGTGCCCTTTGAGGAATAGCTCTTGGCACAGCATGGAATCCTGGGAGAGATGGAACACTTGGCCATGGGAAGCAAATGACAGTGCATTTTGTAGCTTTGAATTATGCACTGGGCTTTATCAGACCTGCCAGGTTCTAAAGTCAGGCAAATCCTGACTCTAGTTGTAGAGTGTGTGTGTGTGTGTGTGTGTGTGTG
>NC_034597.1:61940436-61950527 GCF_900095145.1 Mus pahari
AGAGAGAGAGATACAGAGAGAGAGACAGAGAGAGAGACAGAAACAGAGAGAGAGAGACACAGAGAGAGAGACAGAAACAGAGAGACACAGAGACAGAGACAGACACACAGAGACAGAGACACACAGAGAGATAGAGAAAGACAGAGGCAGGGAGAGAGAGACAGACAGAAAGAGAGACAGAGACAGACAGAGAAAGAATCAAGTGAAGGATTGGGACAGAAAAAGCATTTGTGATACGGTCGGTCCAAGTGGCCATGTCCTTTTTTCTGAAGTGTTCTTATTTAATGTATTAAAGTAGCCAGAGTTCCTTATTTCTTTGCCTTCATAGTCTGTACACTATGAAGAAGCTCTGCCTCTTTATTCCTTATCGCCTGTCCCGTATGCACCTTTTTATGGGCAGCCATGTACTCATGTTCAGTGAGAGCCAAGCCAGGGACCAAGACTAGATGGGAAGCCATGGAAAGCACTAGGATAGCCTGGAAGAAGGGATGACTTGTGGTTCTGGTTTGGAGCTATGGAGACTGAGGAAAATGAAACCAAAGTACCTCCCCATCCCCATTAGGACCCAAACGTGACCAGTAGTGTTCTTCAGAAGAAAGAGGGCAGGGGGAGGTTGCTCTGACTACAGGTATAAAACAAAGCAAAACACAGACATGCAGAATGCCAGGGGAATTTAGACAGGGGATGAGCAATTCACTGGTGTTTGAGACAGACAGTCTTTGTACTATGCTGGGGAAACCCCATTCTGTTTATTCTTTTCTTCCGCCTGGCCACATTTACTGGACAATTGCCATCAGCAGGAACTGCTCAAAGGATCAGGATACAATGCTAGACAAGATAGATGAAAATCCTCATCTCTGGGGCTGTTGCTAAGTGGTAGTGTGACTGCTTACAATAATTACTTGGCATGGAGAAGAACCTTAAATAAAGAGGATCCCCTTCCTTATATGTTGGGGTGTGTATGTCAGGGGGGGTGCAGATAAGTAACAGATAAAGCAATGAAATAAATAACCTGTCATGTCAGCAGTGGTAAAAGATAAGGTGTAAAGCTACACAGGGAGAGGACAAAGCTATGTATGGGTTGGAATAAGGCAGAAAGTGAGTGGTTTGGAGACAAAACAATATAGTGATTTAAATAATGTGAATGATAACTTGCATATTCCAGGCATGAGAAATAAAAACATCTTAGACTTGAGAGTAGGACACGCCTGGTACTCCCCTGAGCATCCCTGGGCTTGCCAACCTGTACACAGGGAAGCCATGTTTACAGTCTTCAAGTCTCATGGCCTTACATTCCCAGTCTATGTTTATGCTACCTAACAGTTTAACAGAAATTTGATCCCGTAATGCCTTACAGTCCATTCAGAAAGAGATACACTCCTGTGCATGTGTCTTAACCCAGAGACTTCAAACTCAAAAAAATAAATAAATAAAAAAATAAAAAGGAAAGATATCCTGGCTTTTAGATGAACATAATAGCAACACCCACAACACAGTCAAAGGGAGTTAAATAGGATGTGACTTAATATACTAACTGTTTTTTCTGTTTCTTAACATTTATTATGGATCCATAATCAAGCATATCAGGAATGAATGGCTTGAGTATCAATCTTCATCTGGATCAGAGTTCTGAAGAGTAGGCTGGGCTTAGCTGGGTGCTTCTTGTAGGATCTGTGATGCAGACTTTTATCTGATGCACACAATCCAAGATGGCACCAAGTGTGTGTCAATATTTGCATTCAAACATCCTCAGCTAAGGCTTGGGGGACCTTGTCTTGTCTCCTATCACACTGCTCTTTCCCTCTCCGTAAATAATCAGCTACTTTTCAAAGATAGCTCTTAGGGTTTTGGTGGCCCCTGCTCTGAAGTCCTACAATGTGTCTCCTGCCCCATTCAATTGGTTCAAAGCAAGTCATGAAGTCATCTTATATGTAAGAGGTGGGATGGGCTCCATCTTTCAGTAGGAGACATAAAGTTATGTCTTCTAAGAGTGTACGCTGAGAACGGAAATAAGAAGCTGTGTTTAGGACCAGCAGACCAAGTCTACCTGTTAGCCTCAGTAAATCACCCCATTTCCCTTCACAAGGCCCACAGCGGGTTTAATGACTATGGCATCAAGCCTGAAGTCTATGTGTCTTCCTCAAGTTGAGATGTAGGCGAGGCCTCTCGACATGGCTTCTTAAGCACACTGCTCCTCCCGACCCACAGGCTTTGTACTTAAAAAGCAAATATGTTTTTCCCCCCTACTTTACAGCACAGCAGTGAGAAAGGCATTTGATGAAGCCGGTAAACATTCCCACTTCAGATGGAGAGGACAGGCCTTACAAAACTGTACAGCAGTTATGAAGTTCAGCTGCTCACAGGATGGGTCTCTCCATGTGAGAAAGACAGAGAGTGTCTTGTGTTTGGGCCTGGTTTTTCATCCTGAAGAAGTTAACTGGTTCACTGTCTCTTGTAGATCCTAGCCCCTACTTTTAGGCCCCTGGTTTAACTCTCTGAGAGGATATTTTCTCTGTCACAAGAAATTGCCCATTTATGTACTCAAGTCGCCACGTTAGCCTGATTCTTGCTTGTAGGAAGTGGGGATTTAGAGGATTCTAGTCCTTTCAATTGTGTCTTTGCTTTTTAGTACAGCATTGTATAGCTCTCACAGTCAAAACTCTCTAGAACCTTGTGGTCCGCCTTTGAATATCACAGGAGTTCACTCCATGTCCCCAAACCCTCATGGAGTCCTTGCTTCTTTTGAGACAGACTCGTGCCTTGGGAATTGCTATTATTAAGATCTGAAATAGCTCCCAAGGACTTAGTTCCCAGCTTTGCACTACTGGGAGACAATAGAACCCTTAGGAGGTGGGGTCTCTAGGAGATCTTTTAGTACCTGGGTGGCCTTTGAAGTCAGGAGAATGGGATTCTTCTCGTTCTTTCTCTTTTTATCTTCCTGACCATTAGCTAATTAGCCTCCTCTGCACTGTCTCGCACCCTGCCACCACAATGGGCTGCCTTTTCATGGTTTTCAATGGCTGTGGACTCTGAATCAGGGCCAAGAAACCTAACTTTTCTTCTTTTTAAGTGGGTTATCTCAGTTACTTGTTGCAGTCATGGAAACCTGGCCGACCCAGGTATTCTGCTCTTCCATGGGACAGTTCTCTGAAGAGTTTTAAGACATCTCTGTGTCCCCCTGAAAGGATCTAGTCCCTGCCTTCTAAAAACACATTAGTAGGTTTTCACAAGTCTACCTGCCCTGTTTGATTTTTATGCTGAGACTTTCTCTTGTTTGAGGAGCACTGACTAGAAGCACTAGTTGTGAGGAACAGTTCATTTTCCTAAACTGGCACGCCGAGGATCCTCTGTATTTCTTTTAAAATCTGATTGAAAACTGAACAGCTTCCTGCTTAATTCTGGCAGTTCCTTATCACACACAGCTGGAAGCAGCCAATGGATGCTTTCAGCACTGAGTTGGAAGAATCTCTCAACCTAATCGACAAGCTCATTAAGTGCTGTCTCTCTTTCAAGTTTCAGTAGGCAACATTTATTTTTCAATCATTTCATCACTCCATAACCCGGGGCTACCCCTTTCCTAGCATGCACTATAAGATTTTTACACTACTCCCCCCCCCCCAGCCTCACTTACCAACCTATTCACTAATTCCACAGCTCCTCCTCTTTGTCATATCTCAAAGCCAATGCCACCCGGTTTGGAGTTTTGTTACAGTGCTAACTCCTCTCCTAGATCTGAATTGCTTTAGTAGCTATCCACGGCTGGCAACAAATCACTCCAAATTTTTGTGGTTTCAAACAAGATCCATTTATTTCCTCACTCTTTTGTGGTTCAGTAATTTGGGCCAGTGTAGCTTGGATGGCTTATCTCAGCCCCACACAATGTTGGCGGGGTTCAATCACACACTGGCGGTCAGTCTGTCAGTTCATCTGCAAGCTGGCTGATCAAGATGGCCTCACTCCTATTGCTTCCAGCTGGCTAGGGGTCCTAGCAGAGGCGCCTTGCTTCTCATCCATGTGTCCTCTTTAGCAGAAAGTCTGTGCTTTCTGTGTGCTGGTGGTGACAATCCAAGAGCCTCAGTGTACAAGCACTTCTAAATCCAGCTTGAATCACATTTGTTGATGTCCCCTTAACCAAAAAGAAAGTGAAGTTGGGTGAACTCAAAGTAGATGTAGCAAGGGGACTAATTCTTGCAGGGGTAGGGGGTCAAGATCCATTGGGGACCGCATGGAACAATCCCACAGGCTTGATAAACTCTTTGATCCACTCCTGTTGGCTTCCAGACTCTGTTTTAGGAAATTTTGGTGCTTAGCCCTATCTTAACTTATGCCTCCCTCTTTACAGGTGCATGGGAGTATTCCTTGTCCTTCTTTAGAATGGTGACATGAGGCCAGAGTAGCTATGGACAGTGGGTTGTAGAGGAAAAGCTTTCATTAGTTCCAGACAGAATATAATTGCAAGTGTGAGCACTGATAGTCTATTGTGTCTTCTTCCACTGGGCAAAGACATTGATGGAGTGTGTTGTAGCTTCCCTTGGCTGACATGAAGCATCTTGGTGCTTGGCTTTCTACACTTGGCCACTATATAAAGAGGTGACAATGGAGCTTTACAGTTTTAAGCCATGGAGCCTCTGGGTTTATTGGTTTCCATCACACAACTCAGTTCAGTTAGAGGGACACAGCTCTTCTGCCTCTCTATGCATGGTAAATTCTAGCTTCATCCCGAGGAATTTTTGTTGTAATTTGAGAAGCAGAAAGGAGAGGGTGTAAACCACGGCGTGTTGCATGGGAAAAAAAAAAATAGGAATGAGAGGAGAATAATTCTGAGCCAATGAGAAACCTGTTGGTGGGATTTTGGGAGGGGAGCATGCCAAGCATTTATCAGAGCTTTCTGTATGCCAAGACGGTATGAACTGCCTGGAGTGTGCCAAGATGCATAAGACACACACTCTGAAGAAAGACAAGCCTCCAGGTGAATCTGACATATTGACAACGAGGCATACTAGAGAGTGACAGGAACCACTGCACAGTGTGAATGATCTTATTTTCTTCTTGTAATTAGCTAATTGCCCCTGAGGCGATTTTCATAGGGAAAATTTATCCCTAGGGTCTGGGGTGGCAGGCTCTTTGGAGTAAGTATGTGGCCAGCAGAGCATGGTGACATCTTTGAAGGCCAGCACTCATCTGGATTCATAGGGTCTGTGGTTTGTTTAAAAGCCAGTCTCATTACTTTATAATCGCATATCAAATTCAATCCTTGCAGATGACAAGTACAGGGACAAAGGGGGACTCTTCCGAGGTCACAGTTTGCAGTCTTGAGGCAGGGACTGCAGCTGACACAGGAAACTACTTTTGAACATTCAATGCCAGCCCAGAGCCTAGGGCCTTAGCTGTTGGCTGGTATTCGTGACTGAACTTGGAGTCTGACAAGGTAAAGCCACATCGTAGGAAGGGACCAACCCATGCGACACTAGCTCCCACCTAGAGCTGGTTTCTGAATTGTGAAGGCAGATCTGCTTTGGTTGGCCTGGGATCAGGCAAACTGAGGCTGTATAGGATCCTTGGGAGGCCAACATACAACAGGCATTCTTGAGGTCAGACCCAACAGAGTTATTGCTGGTGTGATGTAACTGACAGATGCGAGCCAGGTCTGGGTAGTGGGAGGAAGAGCTTTAACTGGAGTAGATTTCAGTCTATAGCGTGAGATAAAAGGAGAAGCTTGTTTCCTTTCGTATTAATCTCAGTTGTTCTAAGCCCCCAGCCTTATTATATTGAGATTACTATATCAAGCCTGAGAGAATATAAAAACTTAGCCCCAGTAGAAGTACTTACTCTAACAGAGTTGTAAAAATTCCCGAGCATTAGTGGGGCATCTCTGGTGTTCAGTTCACAGAGACATAGTCCTCTTTGAAGTCCCTGTGTTCTTTTGAGGCCCAGCCACTGTGCAAGTGCTGCCTTGGGAACTGGATATGAGTAACAGCCCTTGGTAGTAACCTAGTGCCATTTATCCCAGAACTGAGTCACAGGCACGTATTATAGATGATGCAAAGGAAGAGGAAACTGATTTTGTAAGTCCCAAGAACATCCCTGTCCCTACAGAGCCTTGCAAAGCCTTCGGGTCTTCTCTAATATCTGGCTGTCATGTTGCTGTCCTAACATAAAGTTCTGGTGACATCCTCTTTTCAGACAAGCTATTCTTTCTTTTCAATCTCCAAGAGTACAGACTTAAAAAGTAAACACACATAGGCACACAGACATCCCCACTGCCCACAAAAGTGTTTATCCAAAGGCAATAAGCATAGAGATGTGGTAAATGGAGGAGTCAGAACAGCAAAGACAATAGATAACGTAGTCAGAAATTACCCAGGTTATAGAATTCTTACAAGTGCATATGAATATGACAAGTTTGGAACCTGTGGATCTTTGGCTAACTGGTATAGGCTTATAAAGGGTCCAGGTAGAGCTTAGCCTGGGGAGAGTTCAGGATCCAGGAGAGACATTTCTGGTATTGAAAAGGTTCATAAAGCATATTTTTCTACTCCATTGTCTTTGGAAATGTTTATCCAGAACTGCTATGTTCTAGGTAGTATGTAAGGAATGGGGAGGCTCAAGAATATAGCCGGGAGGAGCCACAGCATGGTGAAAGCTCAGATGGCAGGATGCCAAGGTTATACCGTCTGGCCTCTAGAGCCAGCTTATGCCAGTGATGTTTATATGTGTGGAGGAATACTATCAGGAGATGGCAGCTGACAATTTCTTCTTCCATCAGTGTTTCAAAATATTCCTGGGCGTGGTTCTCTAGAAGCATCTTTAAACATCACTGTCATTATACCCAAGAGAACATTTTTGAAGCCATTTCTCACTTTCTAACTTACTAACAAAATTGTCCTCTTCTTACTCTTTGATAAGGCAAACACCATTGGTCACAGTGGTTCCAAGGAGACTGGAACTCAAGTGGAGAGGCTGGGCAGGAACACTTGTGTTCACAGGATAGTCAGTGGACTGCCTTGCCTGGCAGCATGGCAGTCTCATGGTTTCTCAGAGATTGCAGGGGCAAGGTTGTTCCTAGGTCCTCATTCTTGGAGCCCACATTCTTAAGTCACAGGTGTGGGTTTAGACTCAGCCACAGGTCTTTTGCCTCTGGACACTGAGATTAACTCATCAGTGAGGTTATTCTGGGTCCTATGGGTCTGGTGAGCTCAGAGGAGTGGCTTGCCTGGTTTCCTTCTTGCCACCTGGCTTCAGTTGTTCTCCACACTCATCCACTTCACCATTGTAACAGTGATGTGAACTGTAATTGATTCTAATATGATTTGTCCTTGTCAATCTCCAATCATTGGACCTGCAGGTTAGATAAGGAAGCTTTCATAAGGACAAGGCTCCTTTATTCAATTCATACTTGACCTGAATATAGAGACCAACAGTGATGATGGCTGATGGAGGGGGAATCAGGTGTGTGGCTTTAGGACTACTGTGATCTCTGGTTTGGCACTTATTAATCCATGCTGTCCACAGTACAATTCTCTGGGTCTCTTCTGACTTCTGTAAGCTTGGATGTTGGAGAGTGCCAGGTGTTGACATTTTTATTTCCTATTACACAGTAGATGCTTAGTAAATATTTGTGGCTCTGGAAATACTAATTTCATTTTCACATCAGGAAATAACATTCTCAACTATTTTCACTACCATTGGCCTTGCTTATGGAGAAATGTCTTCCGTGGGGTTTTTCTTACTTGGCCCTTTTGTTGTTGTGACAAATAGCTGAGGCACACAGTTTAAAGAAAGAAAACTGTGACCCCCCCTCCAGTCCTTCTTTCATTGTGCAGAATTGTTTTAGATATTGTTTTGTTGTTGTTGCTGTTGTTGTTGTTTTGTTTTGTGTTTCCATATGAAGTTGAGAATTGTCCTTTCAAGGTCTGTAAAGAATCATGTTGGAATTTTTATGGGAGTTGCATTGAATCTGTAGATTGCTTTTCGTAAGATGGTCATTTCACTATGTTAATCCTACCAATCCATAAGCATGGGGGATCTTTCCATCTTCTAATGTCTTTCTTTCTTCAGAGAGTGAAGTTCTTGTCATACAGGCCTTTCACTTGCTTAGTTCCACCAAGATATTTTATTTTATTTGTGGCTATTGAGAAGGGTGTTGCTTCCCTGCTTTCATTCTCAGACCGTTTATCATTTGTATAAAGTAGGGCTTCTGATTATTTTAGTTAATTTTCTATTCGGCTACTTTGCTGAAGTTGTAGGAGTTCTTCAGCAGAGATTTTGGGGTCGCTTGCGTATTCTGTCATATCATCTGTGAATAGCAATTCTTTGACTTCTCCCTTTCCAGTTTGTATTTCCTTGATCTCCTTTAGTTGTTCTAGCTAGATCTTCACGTACTATCTTGAAGCGGTATGAAAAGAGTGAACAGTGTTTGTCTTGTCCCTGATTTTAGTAGAAGCAGTATTACAGAGAAATAGTAATAAAAGCTCAATGGTATTGGTATAGAAACAGACAGGTTAGTCAATGGAATCAAATCAAAGACCCAGAAATAACACCTAAGGATACTTGAATTTTGACAAAGAAACCCAAACCATACAATACAAAAAGAAAGCATCTTCAACAAGTCATGTTGGTCTAACTGGATGTTTGCGTGTAGAAGAATGCAAACAAACTCACATTTATCACCCCACACAAAACTCAAGTCCACGTGGTTCAAAAACCTCAACATAAAACCGTATAAATCTAATAGAAGACGATGTGGTAAATAGCCTCGATCTCACTGGCACAGGAGAAAACTTCCTGAACAGAACACCAATGACTCAGGATCTAAGATCAACAATTAATAAATGGGACCTCATGGAACGGAAAAGCTTCTATAAGGCAAAGGACACTGTCAATAGGACAAACTGCAGCCTACAGATTAGGAAAAGATCTTCACCAATCCTACATCTGACAGAGGGCTAATATCCAAAATATATAAAAAAAATTTAAGAAGTTAGACAACAGCAAACCAAATAACAGAATTAAAAATGGGGTACAGAGCTAAACAGAAAATTTTCAACAGAGGAATTCTGAATGTCTGAGAAGCACTTAAAGAAATGTTTAACATACTTAGTTATCAGGGAAATGCAAATCAAAATGACCCAGAGATTCCATCTTACACCCTTCAGAATGGCTAAGATAGAAATCTCAAGTGATAGCACATGCTGGTGAGGATGGGAGATAAGGGGAAACACTCCTTCATTGCTAGTGGGAATGCAAACTTGTACATCCTCTCTGGAAATCAATGTGGCAGCCTCTCAGAAAATTGGAAATAGTTCTACCTAAAGATTCAGCTCTACCATTCCTGGGCATACACCCACACAATATTTTCACATCACAAGGACATGTGCTCCACTATGGTCATAGCAACTTTATTTGTAATAGTCAGAAAATGGAAATAACTGAGATACTCAAGCAAAGAATGGATACAGAAAATTTTCATTTACACAATGGAATACTATTCAGCTATTAAAAACAAGGCCATCATGAATTTTAAGGCAAATGGATAGAACTAGAAAATATCATCCTGAGTGAGGTAACCCAGAGCCAAAAGCACATGCATTGTATATATTCACTTATAAGTGGATATTAGCCAGTTAAAAATATAGGATGCCCATGCTACACTCACAGAACCAAAGAAACTAAATAAGAAAGAAGGACCAAGGAGGATGCTTGAATCTCACTTAGAAAGGTGAATAAAATAGTCACAGGATTTAGATGGAAGGATGGAACTCTGTGGGAGAGCGACTGGGTGGGGGAGATGGGAGAGATTCAAGATCAGGCATGGGGAGGGACATGAGAGAGGGCCAGATGGCAAGGAGGAGTGGGCATCAGTGGTGGCAGGGGTAAGATGTGCCAGAGACCTTGGATAAGGAAGACTCCCAGGATTCTTTTTTTTTTTTTTAATTAATTTATTTATTATATGTAAGTACACTGTAGCTGTCTTCAGACAATCCAGAAGAGGGAGTCAGCTCTTGTTAAGGATGGTTGTGAGCCACCATGTGGTTGCTGGGATTTGAACTCTGCACCTTTGGAAGAGCAGTCGGGTGCTCTTACCCGCTGAG
>NC_034597.1:61951442-61953008 GCF_900095145.1 Mus pahari
TTCTTTATTTAGCTCTGTACCCCATTTTTTAATGGGGTTTTTTGAGTTTCTGGAGTCTAGTTTCTAGAGCTCTTTGTATATATTGGATATTAGTCCTCTATCAGATTTAGGATTGACTCCCAGGATTCTATTGAGGTGACCCTAGATAAGATTCCTAGCAGAGGGTATGGAACTTGAAGTGGCCACCTCCTGTTACCAGGCAGGACTCCCAGTGGACATATAAGGACCCCAGCCTACCCCCAAAACTTTCAACCCAAAATTTGTCCTGTCTACACCATACACAGGTACAAAGATGGAACAGAGACTGAGGGAATAGTCAACCAATAATTGGCCTAATTTGTGACCCATCCAAGGGCAAGCACTAATGCCTGACATCATTAATGACGCTCTGTTATGCTTGCCAACAAGAGCTTAGCATAACTGTCCTCTGAAAGGCTACATCCAGCAGCTGACTGAAGCAGGTGCTGAGGCCCAGAGCCAAACATTGGGCAGAGCTCCAGAAGCCTTATGGAAGAGTTGGGAGAAGGATCAAGCACCCTGGAAGGGTTCGGAACTCCATAGGAAGAACAAAAGAGTCAACTAGCCTGGCCCCTTTGGGTTTTCAGAGACTGAACCACCAACCAAAGAGCATACATAGCCTGGAGCTAGGCTCCTCCAGACATATGTAGTAGAGGTACAACTCGGTGTTCATGTGGGCCCCCCAACAACTAGGTCAGGGGTTGTCCCTCAAGCTGTCCCATAACTGGGCTGCATTGTCTGACTTCAGTGGGAGAGAATATGCCAGCCCTGCAGAGATTTGATGTGCCAGGTTGGGAGGGATTCCCAAGGGAGCCTCTGCCTTCTCAGAGGAGAAGGGGAAGAGGAATGGAGGGGGACTGTGAAGGGGGCAGCTATTGGGATGTAAAGTGAATGAATGAATGAATGAATGAATGAATAAATAAATAAATAAATAAAACAAAAGAAAAGGAAAAAATATTTAAAAAATGGAGGAGTAAAAAAAAAGAAAGAAAAACATATTTTGGCTCATAGTTTGAAAGGTTTCAGTTCACAGTTGGCTGGCTCTGCGGGTGCTGAACCATGGTGACACAGACTATCATGTCAGAAGGAGTGGCGGAGGAAAGCTGATTCTGACATCCAGGAAGCAAATTAGAAGAGGACAGGAAGGGGCCAGACTAAGATGTGTCTTCTAAGTTCAGTCCTGGCCCAATTCACTCCCTCCAGCTGGGCAGCAGCATCTCCTAAAATTTCCAAAACATCTTAAAATAGTGTCACCAGCCGGGAACCAAACCTTCTGTACTCTTTGGAAGGCACATCACATTGAGACTATAGCAGAGATCCATGCTCAAGATGAAGGTTATCCTTCAAATAAACACAAACAAGCAGACAAACAGCCAGGTCATCTTAAAAGCAAGCATCCCATGAAAGCTTTGAATTACATTCTCCTTTAAAATTTTTCTGGTAGATAGAGTGGAGATGTCTCTTTTCCCTCTCAAGGGCAGTATAGTATAGAATCTTAATACACACACACACACACACACACACACACACACACACACACACACACAC
>NC_034597.1:61953098-61978216 GCF_900095145.1 Mus pahari
GAGAGAGAGAGAGAGAGAGAGAGACATAGAGAGAGAGAGAGAGACAGAGACAGAGAGACAGAGACAGAGACAGAGACAGAGAATGAGAGTTCAGGCTTTGACCTGACTTATCACATGTACTTGAGCATCTTTCTTGTGTTTAAATAAAACAAAACCACGACTTGAAACTTCTTCCTCAGATCAGTTCACTCTCTGTAAGTTATTTTATTCTCTTTTATTCTGGCCTTTGCTTTTCAAGGCCACGTTAATGCAGATACCTGATTAGTGAAGCTCTCTGCAGCTTCGATCTTGGGCGCTGAGCCCCTCAGGAAATAAGGTTCTCCCTGTGGGCAGTTCTGACAGGAGCTACAGTGGAAGAAACAGGCAGAAACTCTTGACTCAAATGAGGGGATTAATTATGAATCTTGTCCAATGGGTCTATACCAGTCTAGCACTGTCACCAATAATTAAGAGCTGACAATATAGCAGTTTTCAATGAGAATTCTCACCAGGGAAATTCAAAGTTCTTTGGAAACATCACCTGAAGATCCTTCTTAACACCCTGGAAGCAAAGTGTGATGAATCCACTGGATGTCTGGATGTAAAAGCACTTGAGGGAATATTCGAGAGGACGGATGTGTTACAGGGGAAAGGATGCAGGGCTTAGAGGCAGATGAAGTCTAACTTTTGAGTCTTATCCCTCACACTGTAGACAAATCATAGTGAGTAAGTGACTTCAACTTTTGGATTCTTTATTTTCTCAGCCGTGGAAATGGAAGTGATAAAATAACATTGTTTGGTCAGTACACATTATTAATAAATACCATAATAGCCATAACTTAGTGACCCTCCACTATAACCGGTAATATGTTATTATCCACATCTCATCTTAATTTACAAAGGATTTAATCAATCTTGCTGTTTTTGAAACACAGATACCCACGTGAGTATACCTGCACACATTTGTACACATGGAATTTAGAAAAGAAAGTCAGATCTTGTCATCAGTTAGGGAAAGTTTAAGGAGGGGGTCGGACTAGCATTCAGAGATGTGGAAAGCATGTCAAAGCATTAATAGACGTTTCTTATCCTGATAGAGCTTCCATGACCTCTTTAGTTTATGATCTATGTTAGATCACATGTGGCATCAAGAAAATGGAACCTTAAAGTATATAAGCAAGACTATCATTTGAAAGAAAAAGACTGTTGTGGATAGGAATCAAAGTCAAGGTGTTGAAAGATGCAGAACACAGTTTCTAGTAGGTGAAATGGGGGGTGGGCGGAATGTTCAGGTTAATGAGACCCTCCACAGGCTGGTGGACAAGAAGTAGCCCTGAAGGTTACACACTTGTGACTTCTAAGAGCAGCCACCATCACAGATGACAGAAGTAGGTGTCCCAATCCTGATGACTCATACCTGTTGTCTCAGCCCCCGGGAGGCTGAGGCAGAAGCAATGTGAGTTCAAGGCCAGTCTCAGCTATACAGCCAAACGCTATCTAAAATGGTATCAACTCAAGTTTTTTAAAAAAAGCTCCATCTCTTGAAACTACCAGGAGGTATGAATGATGTTGGGTAGCTACAAGAATGAGGATAATGTAGGGGTACCACGTGGATGTGGGTGACCCAGGCTGGTTGCAACACATGCCTGTGTTTCAGTTTATTCTGGCTGCTGTAAAAAAATGTCCTAAATCCTGGATAACTTGTGGATAATATAAATTTGTTGGAGGCTTGAATGTAAACAATGGTGGCACCAAGTTACTGGTAGCCTGTGTGAATTTATTTATTTATTTATTCACATTGGCCTGTTCCTGCTGTGTCTGAAGGAAGAAGGGCAAAGTTGACCAAACAGTTCCATTTAGAAAAGCCACCAGTCCTATTCAGGAGGGTGGAGTACTCGTGGGTGGATTATCTCTAGAAATTCACCTTCTTCTTTGTTTTCTTTCTTTCTTTTTTTTTTTAAAGAAAAGTAACACATTTATAAATTGAACACATATTTTTCACTTCAGACACTTATTTATTTTTGTTCTAATCTTCCTTTCTAAAATTAGATTGCAAAATAATTAGTTTCATTAGGACCTCTCTGTGTGGCTTAATGAGAGAACTAGACGATGAGAGCTACATTGAGGCCCAAAGGCAAATCCTTATGAAAGGTAGGAACTGAGGGGCTGTCTCCAAGAGAGGGAAGAGAAGCCCAACTAAATGGGGAGTTTGGGTTTTATAAGGTCCTTTAAGGTGGAGAGAGGAAGGCAACTAGAACCGCAATAAGCATGAGCGAAGTGCTCTGGCCATTAGCATAGCAGGAGGCTACGGGTCAAGCTCTTTTTTTTTTTTTTTTTAAGGGTCAGCAGAATATTTGTTTTCCATTTCTTCAAAGGGTCTGGGTCCCACACAGGTCATTTATCTTGGTGCCTGCGGGTGACTCCATCTTGGGTCAAAGATCTAGGCCAGCCCTATGCTTTCCATACATGCTTATATCCACATGCAGTGTTCTGTACTGTGCTCCTCTTTCCATACATGCTTATATCCACATGCAGTGTTCTGTCCTGTGCTCCTCTTTCTTTCCTCAACTTCCCTCATCTATTTTCATTTTATTCAAATATACAGACACACACACACACACACACACACACACACACACACACACACGGGGAGAGAGAGAGAGAGAGACAGAGAGAGAGAGAGACAGAGAGACAGAGAGACAGAGACACACAGAGAGGATATTTATCTGTCTGAGCTTATTTTTATTTAGCAGTGTGATCTCCATCTATCTTCCTGTAAATGTCATAATTTCACTCTTTATGGTTGAATCAACTCCTTCATGTATACATACCATATTTTCTTTATATATTCATATGTTAGCGGATATGAAGTTGGTTCTGTATCTTGACCACTGTGAATAGTTGCTCCTGTGCAAGTACCTGCACAGGGTGCTGATTTAGATCTTTGGGAGTAGCCTTCCTCGATCACATGGTGATTCTGTTTTCAGTGTTCTGAGGTTCCTCTATCCTGGTTTAGAGTGTTTACCTCTTAATGTAATTGCAGCGCTGATCAGGTTTCAACATGAATTTCTGAGAGACACATAAAAACCACAGGGTTGCAGGGACGATAGAGCACACTTAACGAGGGCTGAAAAACCTTTGGCTCATCTGGACATGCATTTGTCCTATAAGCAGAAGAGAGACCCGGGTGGGAACTGAGCTGAGTGTAGAAACCTAGGGGTGTTCTTCATTCTCACATTACCTTTGTGGCCTACAAAGGGATTCTCGTTCTTCAGATGTTTTCTGGCATCAGCCCGTGATAGGATTGGCTATCACACCCGTTTGGCTGCTCCAGCTTGTCTGCTTGGCTCTCTACGCTTGAGTGTACAGGTGATAACATTCGAAACCTTGAACAATGTGGACTTGGAGAACTCAGAGAACAAAGCGCCGACAGCCGCCTCCTTAGCTGCACCCAGGTCTCTGCTTTTTATCTTGGAAGGAGAGGGAGAGCTGGGGGCAGGCCTTTGGGTTCTAGATGTCTATCAGCTGCTTTTTCTATCTGCTTCTCCCAAGACATTCCCATGGGTGGTGGTCCAAATAGAGTAGTCCAAAGGTATTGTCTATAGAACAGACTTGATACCATGATCCCTTTAGGGTTGTTCATTTAATAGCGCCAGGATTTAACTTGAGAGCCCAAATGGATTTTCTCACCTGTCCTCTCGTCTCTTAGCAGCTCAGACGGAAGCTTGGACTTTTTTTTCGTTCTCTCTCTCTCCCTAACACCTCTCTCTATGTGTATTACATTAAGCAAACCTAAATTTGCCTTCATGAGAAAGTCTTCATACAGATTTCTCCACACATAAAATTGTAACCTAACTTAGTATAGAAACAGCTAGAAAATCCATTGTAGGATCTTGTGTGGCCAGATCAGATTCAAATAGGCTGCTGAGCTGTCCCTGTGCCTCATTACCATTTTCTGTCTACAAATGCTATTCCCCTACACAGCAGCCCTGAAGCCCCTGGGAAGAGTCATGATCAATTCCAGCATATGCACAGGTGGGTGATGGATGTCCAAATTCTGGTTATGGGGTATCACAGCAGCAATTTTGGCAAGGAAAGATGTTAAGGCAGGTGTTAACAGCTGTGCACTGAGACATTAAAAACCTAATGAGAAATAGTAGTATTTTTCAAATCATATTATATAATATATATGTATATATGTTGGAAAGAAGTCCAATATAATTTTTTTACTGTTTGTTTATTTATTTATTTAGTGTGTATGCATGTGCGTGCGTGTGTGTGCATGTGTGTGTGCGTGTGTGTGTGTGTGTGTGTATACATGTTTCTCCCATAGATCATTTTCTGTGGTCAGAGAGTAACTTGAGAGACTTGGTTCACTCCTTCCACCATGTTTAATTCTGGGGATTGAACTCAGGTCATTAGGCTTGATGGCAGCCACCTCTACCTGCTGAGCACATCGGGTAAGTTTTAAGGAGTTGTACACCCTAAGCATTTCCTCTGGACTGTTCACAGAAGCTTGAAGTCCTGGTAAATGGCTGTGTAAAGAAACATGCTCCAATTTATTAATCTCAGTTGTTTTCTATCCACTCTGGGCCTCCTACTCTTGTGGCAAAGCTTTAAGGAACAGTTAACATGAGCTCCAGGAGAGAGGTGAGCAGATAAAGGTGCTGTGAGAGACTGGCAACCTGAGTCCAATCCTTCAACCCACTTGTTTTGAAGAGTTGTACATCATCTTGACACAAACAGGAGTCATTTGGGAAGAGGTAACTTCAACTGAGAGAATGCCCTCCTCCATCCGCAAATTAGCCTGTGTGTATACCTGTGGTACATTTTTAAAACTGATGATTAATGTGGGAGAGCTAACCCTAATCCTAAGCATGAGAGTGGTGCCACCTCATGGGCTGGTGATCCTGGATAAGAAGCCGCGAGGACCAAACCTGTAAGCAGCACTCCTCTATGGTCTCTGCTTCAGTTCCTGCTTCCATATTCCTGCCCAGAGTTACTGCCCTGTCTTTCCTAAGTGATGGATTAAGCTGTGTGACGAAATAAACCCTTTCCACCCGAGTTGCTCTTGGTGGTGATATTTTATCACAGCAGTAGAAACCCTAATGCAGATACTACAGAGAGGTGGACGGGTTAGCAACTCCACAAAGTTGTTCTCTGTCCACCATATGCATGCACACTCGCATGTATGCACACAATAATGATAAATGAAAAAAATTGAAACAATGAAACACTTAACAGTGTCCATTGCTGAGACCTACATAGCTTTGGGATTGGCTTGACCAGACTGACTGGGAATAAACTACAGACATACATATGGACCCAGATGGGATTGATGGACCGTAGAAATCAGCCTTTAAAGGCTAGACTCAAAACCAAATGTCAGGAAAAGTTGGGATAGGTGTGTTGTGTGCTCTGATGGAAATGTGCCAGCAGCAGCTTGGGAAATCAACACATTGATTATACACAGCATGAACTAGAAGGCAGGTTAGCTGATCTCAGTAGGGGTTTCCTTGGGGAGCAATCTCAGGCTGCAGTCATCCTGGAGGAGGAAGCTGTGGTTGATGCTTTCTGCACACACTGTCAATATCTGTCCTGGGACCAGGGGGAAGGGCTTGCTAGTCCCCTGGTTCTGGGGCATCGGGATCCTTGATGTAGGCATGTCCATACCAATGATATATATACCTTTACTGAGAACTTCATCTGCTCCCCAGTTTGCTTCCCGAGCTCCTGTTTTAGCTGATCTGTGAAAGGCCATCTCCTGTCTTTCCAGGGTCTTTAGGCTGAAGGACACCACGGAACCCTTCACCTTTAAAGGATGATTTTCTCTTTGACATTTTGTTAGGTTTCTATGGCTGCCATAATCAAATGACATAAACTGTAAGGCTTCAAACAATAAAAGTGTGTTCTTTCACATGATGTCAGCCAGAGCCCCAAATCAAGGTGCCAGCAGGTCATCCAGTCTCTCTCAAAGCATCGCCCCCATCTCAGTTTGCTGCCACATGTGTAGCTACTGGGTACACTGGGTGCTAGAACTTCAATATAACTTTCTTGGGGACATAAATTAGCCCCTAAGTGATTTTGTTTTTCTTTATCTACGTGTGTGTGTGTGTGTGTTATGTATGCCTGTATATGCATATTATATTTTTGCATGTGTGTAGGTATACACGTGTGTGGATCCCTATACACCTTTGTACTCCTGCCTGTGGATGTCAACATACAGAGGCCTTAGATTGATGTTAAGAATCATTTTCCATCTCTCTCTCTCTCTTTTTTTTTAACCCTATCCAAATGAAGCAGACTCTTTCAGCCACACCCAGGGCTCACCAATATGGCTAGTCTTGCTAGCCAGCTTGCTCTGGGGATCCTCTGTTTCCACATTCTGAGGCTGAAATTGCAGGTGGGCATCATGCCCGCTTGGCATTTACATGGGTCCTAGAGATCCAGAGTCTTCCTACTTGTGCAGGAACTGCTTAACCCCTGAGCCATCTCCCCAGCCCCTTGGAGACATTCTTATTTTTTAATAGAATCCCTGGAACATATTTTGAGAATGTGCTGGCCACTAGAATTTGAAATTTTGAGTTATGTAGCTTCCTGGCAAAACCACCGAGATGAATTATTTAAACACTCCATCCCTTGATGACCAGTCAAAGCGCGGTGTAGAATTGTGGGGTAACAACATAAAGAATGTTTCCCTGCACAGGTGGTTTTGGTTTTAGAGCGGCTGATCTGAAGCCGTTCTTTCTGCCTTGAATGGGCTGCCAGACAGGTTGTCTGTTACAACTAGACCTCCTTAGATAATGAACAGCTATCATCCGTAGAGAAGGACATGTGTCTGTCAGCAGTCTTCCCCAGTCACCTGCATGCTTCCGGCACACCCAAGATACTACCAGGATAGACAGGCCCAAACTTCATATCTCTCTCTCTCTCTCTCTCTCTCTCTCTCTCTCTCTCTCTCTCTCTCTCTCTCATTTATTTTGAGAATTTCATATTTGAAAATTGTATTTCCACTCCCTCTCCAACCTCTCGTCTCCTGTCCCTCATTCCTCTCAAATTCATGGCTTCTTTTTTATTTACACACACACACACACACACACACACACACACACACACACACACACACACACACGTATAAATAAATATAGACTGTGTCCATTCCATATTTCTTTTTTTTGTTGTTTTGTATTGTTGTTGTTGTTGTTGTTTTGAGACAGGGTTTCTCTGTATAGCCCTGGCTGTCCTGGAACTCACTCTGTAGACCAGGCTAGCCTCGAACTCAGAAATCCGCCTGCCTCTGCCTCCCGAGTGCTGGGATTAAAGGCATGTGCCACCACGCCTGGCGCATATTTCTTTATGTGTGTGTGTTTAAGGATGAATGCTTGGTTGGTTAACCTATCAGGGGTCTGGTCTCTCAAGAAGACTGATTCTCCTTCTCTTAGTAGCTAACAGTTGCTTGTAGATCCTCACTGCAGGTAGAGCCTTGAAAGATTTCCCTTAAGTGCATTGACAGGACAACTGATGCTGGCCTTGAGCACCTTTAGTTTAAGCTCTATGTTACTGGGATTTTATGGGTGCAATTTCCTCGTCATTTATAGAAGTCTCTAAATGACAGATGAAAAAGTGGCCTTCTGATTCCTATGATATGTCCAACTGTCCTTTCACAATGTACCCCTAGATTTAGATTTGGGGGGGGTGTTGTAGAAGTATCTATTGGGGCTGGATACCCTATGGTCAGTTGCTTTCCCCATTTTGACCAGCTGTGGAGGTCTGTAAGGTGATCTCTGCCACGGTGGATCTCTTTATTATAGCCCATGAATGTTAGCTAGACTTCTCCAGGTAACATTAAATGGAGGTTTGTATAATCATTGTGGCCTAGTGGCAAGCATGCACATTAAAACCAAAGCTGTACTCTAAATGCCTGTATATCCTTTCCATATTTCTACCACATTTCTATGAAAACAATAACGGTATCTGTGTTTCAAGACTAAGTAAGATGGGGTAGGTCATAGTGTTCATAAATTATAAGTCTGGGAAAGAACAGAATCCTTACAGAGGGTGGAAAGGACCCGCTTGAATGTTAGCATAGCTATTATTGAATGCTAGTATAGCTATTATTGTTGAGGGGCTTTATGCTGATAATAAGCGTTGGCTTTGGACAACATTACCAAGTCAAGTTTGTGGTTGTCTGCCTGCCCACTTCCCATTCTGTGACATTTTTCTCCTTAAGTCTTACCTGCCCTTGCTAAATGCAGCTCTGCGGTTGACCTGCTGATGTGAGTTGGTGTGGTTCTGGCTATATAAAATGGAACTGCTGATTTTAACAGCCCTGTTATTAGGGGCAGAGGAGGCTCTGCTTAGAAAACAGAAGGAAGCAAGCCCTTCCTGTAATCAGAAGACAAGCCTTTGGCAGGGGCTGTAGAAAAGGGGGGTGCAGGACAATGCCCGTTTTGCCCTTGGAGGGAGTTCTTTTGGAGTCTGGTCCCCAAGAATCTGTTTGGAGTTTAGAGGATGAGTCTTAGTGGAACTGGAACCCCAAGACCTTGGGGTAAGGAATATGGAATCCTAGGGTAGCTGCAGCAGAAAGTGATTGAAGTTCGCGTACTAGAGACCTGCTGGAGAGTGATAGGAAAAAGTAAGGATGGGTGAAGGAGAGTATTTAAAAATAAAACAAATATTGGAAACATCTTAAAGGTAACTCATATCCCAAATCATACCCGCTAGTCTTTTCTTTTGGACGGAGACTTCTTAGTATTGAGACTTCCTTACTGAGGGGCTGGAGAGATGGCTCAATTGTTTAGAGCACTGACTGCTCTTCCAGAGGCCCCCAGTTCAATTCCCAGCAACCACATGGTGGCTCACAATGGGATCAGATGCCCTCTTCCGATGCATCTGAAGACCGCAACAGTGTACTCATATACATAAAATAAATAAATCTTAAAAAAGGAAGACATCCCTACTGAAATGAAAACACCTATAAACGTGGATGATGAGGTCACATCTTAACTATGTGATTTTTAAAATAATATTTAGGAATAGATTTATTGATGGGATAGATTTATTGACTAGCTCAAGAACTGTCGAACTTGACAACTATCCTGTCACTTATAGTGGCTGGCCAATGAAAATTTCTTATCAGGTCCCTGGCATTGAATCGTGGGGAGACTAAAGGGCTACAGACCTGTTGTGCTATGAGGAAGAGGATGGAGGAAGGAATGCATCAGGATAGGAGTGCTACCCAGAAGCCTTATAAGTTGGGAAAAGAGAGATACAAGAATCTACAAAAAGAAGACATTGTGGTATTAAGGGTACGAAGCCAGAAAGATTTGATGCATGCTCTAATTCTACCACTGAGCATCAGAGGATATACAGGCCACAAGGATCTACTTCTCTGAACCTTGGTCTTTCCCACTGCAAAATGCAATATTGATGCAGTGATACTGGACAGCTGCTACAATATGCAACTATAGTGGATAAACAGTTGCGTATCAATGAGAAAAGTAGGGGCTGGGGATGTATCTTCTTTGGTAGAGTGCTTGCCTAGCATACATGATGCCCCGAGTTTGACCTTCAGTACTTTTGAACTTATAGGCAATGTCCAATGCCCAGGGCATTTTGAGGACCACATAGAAGTTTTACTATCAGTCTACACTGCCTCTTCTATAAATGGCAGGGAGCTCTGGTCATTTCAAGTGCAGACAAAGACTCGTCTGCTTAGATTCTAGTCTGCCAATGCAGAGTGCTGTGAGCCTTTGCTCAGAGCCAAGAAATTCCCTTTCTTTTTAGGACCTTCAAGGAAGAAGTTTCTGACTCAACAGGACTGGCGTGCAAATCTGCAAACTTGACACTTGGGAGGAGGTAGAGGGAGGGTTATCAGAAATCCAAGGAAATATTTAGCTATATAAGGAGTTAGAGGCCAGTCTAGGCTACAAAAGACTCTATCACAAAAAGTAAAAGAGAAAGAACTAGCCATTTCTAGATTATTACTGTTTTCATTTAAGGCAGAACACACCCAGAGCTATGACAACTGATTTTATGTTTTCTGACAGTGAGACACAATGGGCTGTATATTCTTGCATCTTGTTTTAAAGTCACACGGGAAGTATTAATTTACTACAAATTGAGAATCTATTTTAATCTGACATCTGGCAAAGAGTGAGAGTTCCTTTCAAGCACCAAGCTAAAAATCCCCCATCTTGCTGATGTGGACCAAGAAGAAGGCTTCCCCTAGCTCAGATAGACCCCTCTCTGTAGAAATGGGGCTCCAGCATCAAATGGCTGGTCCTAGCAAGATGAAGCTGGCAGCCAACAGTTGGGAGGAACTTAGATGCTGACCGCTCAGCACTTCGGTGAAGATACTCTGGCAAGCATGATGGTCAGTACCAACCTGTTGAGTCAGAAACTGGATCCTTAAAGGTCCTAAAAAGAAAGAGAATCCATTGGTTCTGAACAAAGGCTCATGACACTGTGCATTGGCAGACTAGAATCTAAGCAGATAAGACTTAGTCTTCACTTGTCATGGCTGGGGCTCCCTGTCACTTATGGAGGAGACTGAGCAGTGAACTTCTTCATGATCTTCAGTGTGCACTGGGCATTGGGCATCCTCTGTAAGTTCAATATTCTTTCACGATGTGCAGACATTCGCTTTTGAGCAATCTACTTGCCATTCATAAAATTGTCAATGAGTAGTTGCAGATGTGTTTTCTATGGGAACCTGACTTGGTATTTAGACTCAATGTTCTGGTTGCACTAGTAAAGGCTAGGCCAGGGGAAGGAACGTCCATTAAAAAATGCCATCACAGATGGGTAGCCAATCATCACATCAAGATTGGGTCACCAAGGGTTAGAAACACATGAAGAAATACATAGCAATTCCACTAAGGAGCTAAAGAAGGCTTGTGAAGTACGATAGTTGATATGGGATGACAGGAAATTATGATGTTGTGGTTTGAATGCCCCTACTGAGTCCACATAGAAATTTAATCTTCATCACGAGGTCCATGAAGAGGCCAAATAGGTGGAGCTTTTAAAATATGGTTTTATCAAGAAAAATCCATCCTCATCTCATCCACTCATAAGTTGATAGATGAATGCCTTAGTGGGCTATCTTCAGAGGAAGTCCCTTATAAAACATGGTAGAGCAGTATCTCTTGGAAGTACCCTTCTTGCCATGTACCACTTTGGTACTGAAAATCTCAACCAGAAAAAAAGGGCTTTATCCACTGTGAGCTCTCATCCTTGAACTTCCCACACCCCCAAACAGTCAACGTGGCGAATGTTTGCCTTTACTCACAGTTACTCAGGCTATGGTACTCAGTAGCTATAACAGATGGTTGATGGAGACAGATAGGATACTTGGAAACGTATCTCTTGAACAGCGAGGAGACAGTGGCTCAGGCTGAATAGGGTGATGGGGCAGTGATGAAGTCTGGGAGAAATGAATGGGAGGGCTTGGGGGGAAACCACCTATGGTGGTTCTACTGGGGTAGAGCAGGGGCTGAGTGGTGGGATTCATCCACAGATGTGGGACCTACAACATCAGGACTCTGGACACACAGATTCCATGGGCTTCCTGACTTAGGCAGAGGTCTTAGCTGACCCAAGCACGTCCTTTGTTTTCATATCCCTACTACCTGGAGCTCCTTTTCCCACTCATTTTCTGCTTTGCTTGGAAAATGAAGCTGGCATTTTCTGGAGTTGCTATAGGAAGCTTTTCTAAATGAAAGTCCTAAGTACAAGCTCACACCTCACCCAAAATACTTATAAGCAGAAAAGTGTTTCATAGTTCATATTTTTTCTTGTTTTGAAATATTTGCATGTACATAATGAGATATCTTGGGAATAAGATACAAGTTTAAACATGAAATTCATTCACATTTTCACATATTCCTTCTATGTATGACCTAAAGTTCATTTATATTGTATTTATAATGATTTTATGCACAAGGCAGTGTGTGTGCCTTGACCCATTCTTTCAGTTTGTGTCGTTCTGTTGACACTCGATGTGCCTTCATATTTGTAGCATTTTTGCATTTCTGATTTTCATGGGAGGGATGGTCAACCCATGTTACCCATTTCCCTAAGCAGAGGGAGGAAAGTTTAATCTTTAGCAAGGGTGGCAATGGAAACCTAGGACTAACCCTGTTGATGTCACTCACTGCTTGTGTCACTAGTCTACCTCGCTGTGTCATCACCTGGTATGAAAAGTGGCTGGGTGGGGTCTGTGAGAAGCATCTTAGTGCTGGAAGTTCAAGCATGTGTGTCTTGCTTCCCTGGAGGTGAAGCAATCTGCTCCCAGGAATTTGTATGATTAACCCTCCCTGAAAATTCAAATAGAGCCTTAATAAACAGAACTTGGCAATGAAATGCAAGTTTATTTAGTTTATTATTATCCTTACTTGTTTATCTAGTGTGGGTGCACAGGGATGTGTGCATTTGAGCACATTCCATCTTATGCACATGGAGGTCAGAGGACAACTTTCAGGAGTCCATTCTCTCTTTCCATGGTGAGGGTTTATGGGAACAAAACTCAGTCACCAGGCCTGATGGCAGCTGCTTTTACCCCCAAGCTGTCTTACCAGCTCTGAAATGGTGGGGTTGTTTTGTTTTGTCTTGTTTTGTTTTGTTTTTGTGGTCAGAAAAATCCTTGTGATGGTTAATCCGATTGCCAGCTATTTAGGATTTAGAATCGGCAAGGGAAACAAACCACTGAACATGTCTGTGTAGAATCTCTAAAAGAGGTTAGCAGAAGTGAGAACGACAATCCTGAGTGTAGGTGGCACCATCCCATGGGCTGGGGTCCTGAACTGATGGCAAGGATAGGGTAAGCACCTGCATTCATGGTTTTTCTCTCTGCCTCTCCACTGTGCATGCGGTGTGACGTGTAGCCAGCTACCTTCGTTCCAGCTCCTGTCACATGGACTGTTCCCTTACACTGTGAGTTAAAATAAACCCTCCTTCCAGTTGCTCTTGTCCATTATTTTGCTGCGGAGACAGGATAATTAACTAATGCAAGGCTATAAAAAAAGCAATTGAGCGGCTTGATGTTGTTTGGCCCCACATGTGCAGTTGAAGGTTTGGGGAAGAAACATCTCCAAAAAAAATCCCCAGGTGGAGAGATGAAGGAGCTTGTACAAAGACTGGCAAGTGTCAAGACTGTGCAGGTCTTTGGAGCCAAGGCTCAGAGCACAGCTAGCTAGGTTGGTCTGACCTCTGGATGTGTATACTTCGGGGCCGACAGCATCTTGAAAGAGGGTGAGTCAGCCTCTCTGCTTTTTATTTTCCCAATGAAAAATTTCCTTAAAGAAATTCTAGTGGCGGAAATGATGGCATAATTGCACCCCTGCTCTGTTACCGCAGTGTTTTCCAGCTGCACTGACTATTTATTTCCCCCTCAGGACCTGCTTGCTTCCCAAGAGGAGAGGGTGTTTAATAACAAGGTTGCTGAGAAAGGTCACTGCCAGGGAACAGAGTCATGCAGTCCACATTGATATAGCCTCTGGGCGTCTCCATCCCTAACAGAGGGATAGACAGGGGGTAGCTCTTCTCACTAGCTCACACCTCAGTTCCAGTCTTTGGCGCCTGTCCTTGATTTATCTCTTCTCCACAGCCACCATTGTTAACTGTCATGGCTAAGTCAATGTCTCGGGAGAAACAAAAAAATAAAATCCTGCTTCCTGGCATTCTCCCGTTGGCTGTGTGACAAGTCAAGGTTACCTTGAAAAGAATGCAGAGGGGGTGGGGAATCTATCCATCAAGCAAGATCTGAGTCACCAATGTGATATCATCTGAATCACAACCTGATTCCATTAGTCTGGACTGTGGAAGGACATTAAGCACTAGGAGAGAGCAAAATGCACCCAGTTAGGACGAGGCATGCACACCCTGCACCAGAATGCACCAGAATGCACCGGATTCGTACACTGAGATATGCAGATGTATAGCCCCATATGCACAGCTGTTGGCCTCCTGTGCCTGGGAAGCAGGTAAAGTTCCATTGGTTTTAGAGCAAATGAATGTATGGAGGGAGAGTGAGCAGCCTTTGGCAATGCTAATGAGGGTAACCTTCAGGGGCTGGGGGCGGGGATGTACAGACAGCATGGGATCCTGGGAAAGGGAAATCCTGGCCTTCCCCTCTGCAGAAGGCATGGTGGGGCTTACAGAATGAGGTTTAATCACCTTCACACTGTCCTCACTGGATGTACCTCGTGCAGGTAGAACCTGGTTTCCTTGCACATGTGGTCCCTGGACGCTTTTCTTCAAATCAAAACACAACTCACCTGTAGCTGTGGTGTTTGGAAGCCAGGCATGGAGGCCACTGTGGCAGATGAAGGTCAGACTCCTTCATGTTATCAAGTTTCTTCCTGTACGCAGGCAGCAAGTATCCGCCTACTTCACCGTATGTCTTTAGGGGATTTTATATTTTGTTTCCTTGATCTAAGGTTGAGATTGTTGGCAGAGATCACGGGAGCAGCTGGCAATATAGCCAAAACAGAGCCTTAGGGCTTCTGTAGTCCTCAGTTTCTTCCTCAAAATGGGTATAAGAAATTCTACTCGACCTATCAAGATGTCATATCTGATTCTGCAGACTGGGCACTGAGCAATGTAACAGTCCTGAGGAAATGAAGCCCTTGGAGCAGAGGCATCATGAACTAAATTATTGTTTACAGGCTACCATTCCTTACTTCTGCTGATCCATTCCTGGGATGCATGCTCTGGTTGGCTAGGCTTGTGCTGTAAACCTATCATCTTCATTTCTGGTCAAATCCTTCCTCTTTCTTGGTTGATAAACATTGCCCCCAGACCAATCTTGTCCCACCCCTGAAACTTGGAGTCCTCAAGAGAAAAGTAGGGGCAGAGGAATCTTCAGAGATTGCTTATGGCTTTGCTGTAACTATAGTTCATGTCTGTGCAGAGCTCACATGTGGAAGGACTTTAGGGAAAGCAGCTCACTGTGCAGGAAAGGGAACTTTATTCTAGGGTGGAGAAAGTATTTGTTATGTCCCTGTTGTTGTGATAAGACAGCAAAAGCAACAGACAAAAACATTTATTTTGGCTTGTGGTTTCAGATGGGTAAGAGACCATCATAGAAGGGGGGGTGGTATAGTAGCAATCAGCATGGCGGTAGGGGCCGGATGCTGGGATCACAACTTGATCACAGCAAGCTAGAAGCAGTGTGATGCCAGAAACTCTCAAAGCCCACCTCTAATCACGTACTTCCTCCAACAAAGCAGTGCTCACTAAACGTTCCATAAATCCCCAGACAGAACCATCAGCTGGGGACCGAGTGATCAAGTTCGTGAGCCTAAGAGGGTCACTTTATTCAAGCCACCACAGAGAGAATTGAGCAGAGGAGTGAGCCCAACTGCATGTCTGTCTACTCCATGGGTGCAGGTTGTACTCTTGTCGTACAGCATTTGCAGTTGACTGAGATGCTGAGAAGTGAGGACAGATGACATTATTTTTTGCTGTTGTTTGTTTTTTGTTTTGTTGTGTTTTGTTGTTTTTGTTTTGTTTTTCGAGAGAGGGTTTCTCTGTATAGCCCTGGCTGTTCTGGAATTCACTCTGTAGATCAGGCTGGCCTCGAACTCAGAAATCTGCCTCCTGAGGAGTGCTGGGATTAAAGGTGTGTGACACCACTGCCCAGCAACCGACGACATTCTTGATGCTCACTTCAGCCAGGACTTTTCCACATCCTCCTAGGTACCTCTGAGGGTGTTGTCTTCTCCACCACCCTGTAGCTGTCATGAGCGATGAAACTCTGGGCTTGCTTTCTGTGACTTTCCAGGAGGATGCTCACCAGGGCCAGAAAAAGCAAATAGACTGGACTCGGAAGCAGCATCGTTAAGAGAGCCCTTATCTATTGGATTGAGTCCAAGCAGAACACCTGTGGCATTTAGGACTGTAGGTTGGAGTTCTTTCTCTAAGCATAGGTGAATACTCTGAGCACGGTCAACCTTGGTGAAGAATTTCCCCACGACCCTCCCACAAAGACATACAGCAAAATCACCCCTGAGCATTAGAAAACAGGAATGGATCTCCAGGACCCAGCCTCGGAAACTCTGCTTCACTCAATCTGTATCTTAGTCTTTTGTTTTAAGAAGTAAACATGTAGTAAACAACGTGTAATTTAAATCCATTTGAAACCGTGAAGAATAAAGCACATGCAGCTAGGTGCCCCAAATGGAAGGGACAGCTCAGCGCTCAGCGATTTATCACAGAGCAAACACCTGAGCCACTCAGGAACAGAGCCAACGGTTCTGCTTTCCCCTCCAACCAGCAGACGCATCAGGTAAGCACTTTCTCTCCTCTCCAAATGTTTGGTTTCATTTTTACCAGTTTTTTCAAACCGGATAGAAACTGTGCCATCTCTTCATTGCCGGGACAAAGTAACCTAAGAGAAATCAACTTAAAATTGGAACTGTTTGTTTTGGCTCATGGGTCCGGAGCCTTCTGGCTGACATCTCTTGGCCCAGTTGTGTCAAGATGGGACATCACAGAGGAAGCGTGTGACAATGCAGAGCTTCTCACCACAGGTGGTCAGAAGAATGGAAGAGGATAGGATGGAGAGTCTGTAATAGTAGAGATCTCATCATTCCCCTGGAGGGTATGGCCCCATTGACACAGCTCACTTCTACTAGGCCCTCCCCTCCTACAATTTCTAGCACCTCACACAGAGTCATGGAACTGAGACATGGTGGAGCCTTTGAGAGGCAGAGCCTAGGGAAGTTTACTAGGTCCTAGGGTCGCCATGACCTTATGATAGGATTAATGTACTTAGGGAACAGGGTGGATCTATTTGTATAAGATGAGGTCACACATGTGTTTAGTCCATTATGTGTGTGACCATCTCCCTTTCTACTTCTCCATCACATTATGATTCAGCCATGATAGGCACCGTAATGTTTAGATTTCCCAGCCATTAGAATTATGACACAAATAAACCTGTCTTTAAAATGCATCATCCAGCTTCAGGTATTCTAGTTGATGGATATTTTGGTGGTTTGCAGCTTGGTGTGGCTGAGAAGGGTATTTCTGAGAATGTTTTAAAACGTGTCCTCTGGTCCACCTGAGAGTATAATCTTAGCTCTGCAAATGCCCCTTTTTTGCTAAATTATCCAAACTTTCTTTCTTTCTTTTTTTTCCAGTGGGACATTAATTTATACTTTTGTAAGAATCTCTTTTTCCAGAGCATCTCAAGTAATTTTGAAGTTGAACCAAGCTTGGGCTCACTGCTTGATTTCTCAAAATCGGTAGGTTTCTGTTCTTATATGACAAAGAAGTTTCTAATAATCCAAACTGTTTAAAGAATGCCCAATCAGGTGGTACACATCCTGTCTCATGAGTGTCCAAGGTGATGTCATACAACTCTGCCCTAGCAGCTCCATGAAGAGTTCTTGGACTTGGCGGAAAGTCATCCTGGGTGATAGATAAACTTGTCTTTGGTTGACTGAGCCACTGATTCCATCCCTTTCATGGCTATGTTTGGATGGCTACGTGCTGGGCAGTAAAAATTATTCCTAGTTAGGCAGCAGAGGAGAGAGAGAGAGAGAGAGAGCGCGCGAAGTGATGCCAGAGGCTCAGATTAAACACAAATTGGATCGTTAGTCCCTGAATAATTGAGTTAGTTGTCCCGTTGATCAATGAATCTCCCCACACTTTCTCTAAACCCACTGTTCCCACTTGAGCTCTTGGGATAATGGGAATCATGGCTTCTTCAATGTCACCCTCTGCAGACACTTACACTCCTTGTTTCTGTTTTAATGGCTTTATTGGATATGTGCCTATTACAGTAGCAGTCTTAAATCATGCTGGGAAGCAAGTGTGGCATGAGTCTTGACACTGTAAAAATACTCCACCCCCACCCACCCCCATCCATGTTGCCCAGCACCACATTTTCATCTGTCTTTGAACTATCTCTCTTCACCCGCTTCTCCTGGCTGCTTCCCACCTGGAATTCCCTTCCATCCTTCAGGGGTTTGGCAATGATGAGATTACTCCAGGTCATGAGAGGACTAAGCCTGCTGCCCAGACACTTGAAAGGCTACCCTTTGGGATAAAACAGCTTCCTTTTAACTCACTTGCAAGCTGATTGTTTCTGCTAAGAATGCTGTTAGGGGATTTGGGGAGAAAGATCTTAAATCTCACTGAGTATATTGGAGCTATGAGATTTCAAGGGGTGAAATGAGACATGGGCAGATAAGATAACCTGAGCTTATACAGGGTCCACTTCTGGTGACCATTTCTGCTCAGCCACTGAGCTCTAAACATTCTGCTCTGGCTCTCCATGGGACTCATGGATGATATGAACAATGCCCAGGGAACCAACAACTAGCATCCCAACAACATGTGAATGTAGCTACGCTATCTAAGTTAGGCTGGGTTCTCTACAGAAACAGAACCAATAAAATGTATGTATATGCATTCTAAGAAGTTATTCCCCTAGGGCTTTGGCTTACATGAAAGAGGCTAGTTAATCCAACACTGACCATCTCTACATTGTTAAAGAGGCAGGGGGTCCAGTTCCTCATCTAGGAAGTTAGATGTTTCAGCACTCAAGTATAGCACGGAAAATCTGAAAACTGCCCTGGACAGTTGCTGACAGGCTCAAGTTGAAGGACCTAGAGACTGGAGTCTGATGTGGGCAGCAGCAGATGTATTCAATCAGGACTAATGGTACCCTGAAGGCTCACATGATGTCATTCTCTGATCTCCTTTCTTCCGGTCAGGAGATTTGCCTGGTAAAAGATGCTGTTTCCATTCAGGGGACTATTTCCCTCCAGTCAGTGCCCCCAATGCCAGTCCTCTCTGGAAACACCCTTGCAGCTCCACAGGTGTGTCTCATCAGTCCTAAGCGTCTCTGCAGCCAGTTAAGTGGACGACTAAGACAAACCATCATATCATGCCACACTGGGCCACCAGGGAAGTAAGATCATGGTGCTTCTAAGTCATGGCCTCTATCACTCCTTCTCTGTGAGGTGTAAACTAAGGAATGAGTGAAACTCTATTCCTTTGTCCACACCGTTTGCAGGAGTGGGGTTGCCATGGGGGGGGGGGGTAGAAGGATTCTTTGTATCGAAAGTGAAAACTCTAGATGATTCCATGGATCTTATGGGGAAGCCCAGATCTCTACTCTCTCTGTGTTAAGACATTGTCTCACTCTCTCGTCCAGGTTGGTCTGGAACTCATTAGCTAGCCCAGGCTACTCTTAAATTCGCAACAAGGCCCTTTGCTTTGACCCCTTGAGGACGGGGATTGCAGGTGTCAGCAAACTGCCTGGCTGGAGCTCATTTCCAATGGCATTTATTTTAAAACTTCCCTAGATGGAAGCAGAGAGAAAGTGAGACAAAACTTGAGAAGGTGACAAGGTTAGCCCTAGGATTCAGGTGCTTCCATGTGTCTTCATCCTGCTATCAATTGTTGTTAAAAATATTTATTTTTTATTTTAGTATGAGTGTTTTGCCTACATGTATGTATGTGCACCACATGGGGAACCTGAACTTCAATAGAAGGTGGCATTGGATCTAGGCTACAGATGATTGTGGGCCATTATGTGCATCCTGGGAGTTGAACCCAGGTCCTCTGAGAGAGCAACAGTGTTCTTAACCACTGAAACTCCTCACCAGCACAGCCACCTACTTTCTTGATCCTTGGCTTCCTTAAAACTCCAGGAACAAAGGCAATCAAAGGGGTATGTCTGAAGTACGTCCTCTGTCCCCTGAGACATGCTAGGATTAATTAGCTGGTACCCACAGGATGTTCTGAAAATGAGAAATGCCCTGGATTATTATCTATCAAATGTCACATACAAATATGCTCATGTTCCCATTATGGATGTATGTGTTGCAAAGTTGCTCAACCGAGCGTGACCTGTTGGGTGGTTTTAATTACAAATATCAATAAAATTGGTTGATATTTATGGGCACAGACCCTTCAGATCAGTGGAAAGGAAGCTAATTGTGGAAGACAGTGCTGTGATTGAATCCAAGGGAGGCACAGACTCCTGCTAGCTGGGTGCCATGCTGAGCTATCTCTTGTCTCTCTGTGTTAATTAAATGTGAAGAAATGAATATTTACTTGTACAAAGAGTCAGAATCTTCAACTTGGTAGTGCTGAGGGTAGGGACAAGGGATGATCCTATCTTAAGGTGGATTAGGGCCAGTCCATCAAGGGGCTCGTTCCTTAGGGAAAAGTGAACACCAGCAGAGAGGGTCTCAGAAGACAGTAGCAGCCCAACACAAGAAAAGCAACTTTACTACCAATGCTGTGTCTGTTCTGACACCTTACTGGGTTAGTCTCCTGACCAGCCAGGACCAAGCGCCATTGAAGTAGTAAAGGATATTTATATTCTTGGAGTCAGGTAATTGAAACTTCAAAACAGCCACATGTCTTTGAGTTACTTCTGATCATTTTTTCCTGTTAAAATGAGGTTAATTGGAGGGGCAATATGCCTGTTTGATAAAGTGAGATCATGTGTGGAAAAGAGTTTGGTGTCCAGTGAGTCTGTAATGCAAGTTCATCTCTCTTCCTTCCTGAGATGCCAGGCAGCCAGATAAGCTGAGAAGATTTTGGGATTGGCCATGGAAGCTAAAGTCAGTTCTTTCCTGAGCACTGATCAAGGAATTACCCATAAGCAGAGTCCTTTTCTACTGTAAACTAGCAAACAAAGTTTCCTTCATTGGCCCTCATTGAATGTTAGCACCAAGATGAGAACCTTGGATTTCTATTTGAAAAAATTATCTCTTCTTCCTGGAGTTGGTTGTAGATCCTTCATGGTAGACACTTGCTGAACTTAATTCCAATATATCCAGGTCACATGCAGGGAAATTTCATTTCTCTGAGGCTCCCTGGTTGCTTGAAAGCAAAGCCCAGGTGAGCATCTCCACCCAGGACAGACAGAAAGTGTCCCTTCAGCCTGTCCATCTGCAGGTGCAAATGTACCTGCGAAGCTGTAAGTGGAGCAGGCCTGGGTCTCAGAGTTAGCAGCTGCAAGGCTGCAGCCACCCTGGCTTGTTCTTACTGCAGCTCCCTGGTGCACCTCAAGCAACCTGCTTTGGAAGGACTTACTTCCTTCGTCACAGTTGTTACAAGGGCACTTGTTCTGTGGTTTGTTGGCAGAGACAATGTTCTGAGAAGCAGGGAACGATGATGTGATGATACATGGGGCTTTGAACTTGGGTTCTTGGTAATTCTTACCTTGATAATATATGTTCTCCTGATTTCATCCTGTCTTTGTGTGTGTGTGTGTGTGTGTGTGTGTGTGTGTGTGGTTTGTGTTGATGTTTGTAGACATCCACATATATGGAAGCCAGAGGTCAGCACTGGGTACTGTTCACTAGGACATTATTCACTCTTTTTTTTTTTCTGAGACCAAGTCTTGTACTCAGCTTGGCTGGCTGGCTGGAAAGGCACAAGGAGCCTCCTGTTTTCACCTGTCTGGTAATGGAATTGCAATAGTATACCTCCGTATTCAGCTTTGTAAGATGTGGGTTCTGGGGACTGAGCTCAGGTTCTCTTGCTTGCACGGCAAGGACTTTACTCATCCAGTTTAATGCATCAAATTGTCCTGCTTGAAACACATCACGATGCAATTAAACTGGAGTTCTCTGGAATTCTTGTTTCTTCAAACAGTTTCTCATGTCAACTTTTTACAACTCGTGAGAGCCCAGTGCACCAAGATTCCCTTGGCACTCACGTTTCTTTGGCATACCTTTCTTCACTGAAATGGTGACGGTGGTGTGTCCGATAAGGCAGAAACCCCATGATTTCATTTTCCAGTGGTTTTGTTTCTGTCTGGTAACCTGCTGGCCTGGATGCTAACGTGGGTAGGGAAGAGTTGGAGGGAGCACAGACCTTGACTCTAAGGCACACTTAGTCTGGAATTCATCCCTGTCAGTCAGAGATGATTCTTGGAGAATCATTTGGATTCTGTAAGCTTCTGTTTATACATTAATTAAAATGAAGAAATAATTCTTATTTCTTAAGGCTGATATGAGGATTAGTTTGATACATATGAAAGAGCCCGGCAAAGAGTGCGTTCTTGGATATCTGAAATGTGATGAAATGAAGTGATAAGAGCGATCAGGCCCCCTCTGTTTCAAAATTGCATTTGGGGAGGGGTGGTGATGGTAGACAATGTACTGATCCTTTTCAGTTACTTAAAATGCAGGGTGTGGACCTAAGGGAGGAAAGAAGATGAGCTGCTTGGGTGGCTACTGTAAAGTCTGCATCGCCTTGGTTTCTCATTAAACCCTTAACGCAACTCCAGGAAGCAGAGGCTATTTCCAAAGAAAGACAAGGCTCATATCAGCCCCTACTACTTAATGAAGGGTTTTGTGGGAAAATGTTGGCTTGTTCTGAATTTTGCTTTACTAATATATACAATTGGGGTATATCCTCTTTCCTCCATGACTTGTATCCATGGGGAAAGAAAAGACAGCACATGGTGGGCGGGGCCCTGGAAGGGGACTAGGGGACTAGGAGACTTGTCCATGAAGAGTAAGTATGAATATAGTTGTCCTTTGGACAGTGCACAGGGCACACTGGCATCACCAGCAGACCTTCCTAGCTGGCAAGATTAGTGCTGGTGTTTCATCCTTTGGGGGTCTTTATCAAGTCCCGCTCCCTTCCTCTGCACTGCCTTGCTCTGGGTGGACAGCCTGTCTTAGCTTAACTCACAGCATTGTTGAAAAGAACTTTGTCCAAAGCGTCTGATTTTTAGTGTTTCCGAAGTTTGAATTTGCTACCATAACAAAGATCTCAAAAATCCCATGCTGCCCAGCATCAGGGCTTGGTTCTCCCTGCCAAATCCCTACCCAGCTCTATTTCCTTTATCAATCTGCAGATCAATCCTTATTTGTCATATTTATTGCCTTTTAATCTCCCATCCATTTAGTGCTGGGGTTTAAGAGTAGGATTAGAGGGGGGAGTTTAATTGGATGATCCTCCATGGCCCCTTGAACATTAGATTCAATAAAAGTTTATGAAAAGATAAAATCACGTAGGGTTTTATAGCCCCCGACAAGAGTGTGACGCCGGTGCCAGGACAAGGTAACTGTTTTTCAACCTCATATAATCTGCGTTTCGACTTGATTAAATGAGGAAGTTAGTTCTCTTTCTCTGTGTGACTGTCTCTGTGTCTTTGTCTCTCTTCCTCTTTTTTTTCCTTGAGTAGCATTATCCTTTTTCTGCTTGGTGTAAGTAAAAAGCCACTTTTATGCCACACGCTTGCGTCTCTCACTTTGATTATCACTGACCGGAAGACTAATAAAATATGGACATACCAGAAAATAACACTTAGTTCACACAGAGATATGGTGAACCACCATTTAAGTGGGTCGAGGATAGGAGAAAGTCTAGTTTTCAGTAGGAGGAGGACCATGGTCCATGAAATCAGAGGAAGAACGAGGGCCTGTCAACTCCATCCCCTTGGTCCACACTACTGCCTCACCAAATTATTTCCCTTTCATTACATAGAATCCTTCCTTCTTCTGTACACAACAGTTAAGTCACAATAACAGGACACAACCCACTGAGCCCTTCCATCCCTTCTCTGGACCACAGTGATAGCTCTAAAAAGACAACAGGATTTCTTTTCCTAAACTACCTGTGCCTCCCTAGACTGAATCCCAACAGCAGAACAAGGTCACATTCTCCTTTCTGTCTGTCTTGCTTAACATAGGATCCATGGAAGACATGCAAGGGTTATTGTTTGCACTAATCAATGCACATCACTCTGTAGCTTAGCTTCCCTTTCACTTTCTAGTTCCTTGGGTCATGGGAGGACAGTCGAAGCCAAGGGTGGAAGTCTGGAGATGGTGGGTTAAGGTGACTCTACAGCAGTGTTTGCCTGTCATGCCCAGAAGGATAAAGGGTTCTATGTAAGGAAGGGAAAAGAATGGTTGAAAAGTAGGCAGAGGGGATGGAAGAAGAGAGAGGAGGCAGAAGAAAGGAGGCATGAAGAGGAGCCTGTGATGTTAGTCTGATGCTTCCTTGAGGTGAAGACGATATACTCTAAATCCTGGTGTGGATGGTCTGAGAACCTAAGGAGTACATAAAGAATAACCTACAGCAGCTGGATGTGTAACTCAGTGGTATAGTGCTTGCCTAACAGGTCGTGGCTTCTATCCCCAGAATAGCTCCCATACCATCTAATATGTGTGAAAAGAATATACAACACTCCCAGACTTTTTGGTGAATTAATATTTACATTATTATTCAAAAATAATTAAGGACGAACAAGACAGCAACACTTAGTAACTTGTGAACCAGGGGAGCTCATCTTTCTGGGAGTTGATGGAACTCTGAAATTGGGCTTTACATTTCTAGTGGCTATGCACTGGGGTCCAAGCTAATCTTAAAATGATGTAGTCACATGTTCAAAACTGCACTAATGGAGTGTAAGGTTAGATCTTAAACAAACCATTTGGAACTACCCATCTATTTGGGAAGTGTGGGTGTGCATCAGTTGGGGCCTCCCTTGTCAGGTCTGGAAGATGGGTGTGAGTTTTCTTCATAACTGGTGAGTAGAGAAGGGAAGTAAAGTACCCAATGAGGAAGAGGTGACAGTATTCATGAGGCCAGGTACTCCAGGCAGATGAGAATATTGGGAGTGCAGTACTGTGGAGGTGATGATCATGGCCATGTAGGTCATGCCATGATCCATAAGAGGCCATGTGTAAGTGTTAGTACAGAGTGATTTGTGAAGAACACTGTAATAGATGTTTACTCTCAAGAGCATCAGGATAATGTTTTCATTTCAGAACAGTCACTCTGGCTCAGTGTGGGGGCTAAATTATAGGGTATGTAAGGCTAGAATTGGGAGACATGATATAGGCTATATATATATATATATATATATATATATATATATATATGATAAATATGTTATATATATATATATGCTTAATATATATGTATACACACAGACACACACTGAGTATGTGTATATATAATATACAGGGGATGGAACAACCTGGAGGCATGTTTGGAATAGAAATCAATTGAGGGAGACATGATGTAGTGGATAGCTTTGTGTCAACTTGACACAGCCGGAGTTATCACAGAGAAAGGAGCTTCAGTTGGGGAAGTGCCTCCATGAGATCCAGCATCACTGAGGTGACATCTTCTGGGAAGTGTTT
>NC_034597.1:61979121-62000752 GCF_900095145.1 Mus pahari
CAGTCCTGCATCCTTTAGTGATCAACAGCAGTATGGAAATGTAAGCCGAATAAACCCTTTCCTCCCCAACTTGCTTCTTGGTCATGATGTTTGTACAGGAATAGAAACCCTGACTAAGACACATGATATAGGCTATATATATTTACAAATATATATTTTATATATATGCTATATAGGTACTTCATACATACCATATAACTATACCTACATATACATATACATATACATATATATGCCGAGTATGTGTATATATAATACACAGGGGATGGAACAACCTGGAGGCATGTTTGGAATGGGGAATGAAAAAAATGGGATTGGCAGAATGAGATAAAGTCAGAGAAAGTGGTGTATCACTTCAAGGCCTCAGGGCTGGTTGGAGAGCTTCCTGGGAGCTCTGTCTCAGGCACGGGCTGCTAGGAGTTGGGTATCTGTTACAGAGAGCAGATGTGCTTGAAGCCTCTTGAGTAAAGTGGTGCATTAAGGGTTAAAAAGCTGAAGAAGAGAAAGAATGGAAGGACAGTCAAAGAGGAGTAAACTGTTTGGGGGGTGGCAGGGCTCCACTGACAGTGTCCTAGGACTCCATGTGTTTCTGTTTCCCTGTGAATGTGAGTTTTTAAACTGTCTTCATTGTGGGCAGGAAAGGACGATGACTCTTGTGTTGGCAGATATGTGAGACATAAGGCAACACTGTGAGTGCCTTGCTCTGGGTGGTTGGTCTGGGTGAGCGGCTCCTGAACACAGACCTGTGTGGTTAAAGTGACTGCTGTTTGACTTGAGAACCAGATGTTTTATTGGTGCTGTAGATCCAAGCTTTGTGGAGCTTGAAACATATATGATATTTAGTAGAAAACAACACAGAAATGTGCATGTGAAATTGAATAGTGAACTTTGGACTGATAGCATGGATCTTTAAAGCGTAAGTCTCACTAGCATCATGATAAAAAAAGTTGCCTTGTTTGGGAGACTTCCAGACAGAAATAAGTATGTGCATGTGTGTGTGTGCATGCACACAAGTGTACACATGTGCATTGTGCATTCACACAAGCACTGGTTGGGAAGTACCACCAGAAAGGAAGAGGTACTCACACATGTCCATGCGCTTTCACATAGATAATGTTCCCAGAACATATTTTTGAGGACAGTACTCAGCAAAAGGGGAAATTAGGTCAAGTCTGGTAATGTTGGTGTCTTGCTCTCTATTACAGGGTACCCAAACAGGAGTCCTGAGTATATGCACTGGGCATATTCAACTGAATGGTATTTAATCTTTGTACTGCTATCATGAAATACCTGAAGCATTGTCCATTTATAGAGAAAAACAGTTTGTTTAGCTCACATTCAGAGGTCCATGTTTCTCTATCTAGTATTAGCTTTCTTTGTGACAGAGCCCCATCATGTCATGGGGTATCAAATGGCAAGAACTGAGGAATATTCATCTGTTCTTTTCTTATGGTATGTCTCTTTTCTCTTAAGGTGACAAGTAATACCTCCTGATGACTTTATAGAGCCTTAATATCCTCTACTTCTAAAAACCATTGTCAGGTTAGGTTTCCAGTGTCTCAATATTTGTAAGACAGGTTAAATTTCAACACATATGTTTATGAGGGACAATTTTGAGCCACATCTAAACCATCACAGGTGGTCCTTCTGGTCTTGTATAGATCCTGCTGATCTGGCCTGGGTTTGTTTGGGCAGAGGCTGACGGTTGGTTGGTCGTATCAGGGAACCCTGGTCTTCTGTGGTTGTGGCAAGAATGGTTTTCCTTTTTTCCAGGTGTCCTTTGTACCCGTCCAGTAGGCATTCCCAGTAATATTGACAGGGCCCAGACTGGAGTGTGCTGGGAGGCTCTACAAAGGACATGATACAGCCAAGCAGAACGAGCCATGCTGTTAAAGCAATCCATCCATCATCCCGTGTCTCTTATGAGGCATTATCCTCAGCAAACACCATTCTCCCCCTAAGAGGCATCCAGGTTCCAGCTGTTAAGACAATAATTTGCTTCACTCTATTACATCTGGTTCCTACTTTGCATCTTATTGAACAACCAAATTGCCTAGGGTCTGACATTTTATAAGGGCTTAAGCATTTCCTCGTGAAAGGGAAATCTTCGTAGATCATTTATTTACTTTCTACGGGTAGGGCTAACCTCTATTTTAAAAAAGGTTCTGCTTCTTTTCCAAACCCAGCTTAAGAAGAGCAAGACAGACAGCTAGAGTTATTCTGCCAGCACTACAGGTCTCTTGGCTCAGATGAGAAACCGAGGCAATGAGAAGATTCCTGCTGATCCTGCATCATTTTAAGAAACTTTGAATGTAGATGTTTCAGGATTATCTAAAGGAACACTGGGTTTCTGTTTTCAGTAGGTCATCTTTGGGTGGTTCCCCCAAGAAGGGATTTGGGGAGCAAGAAAAAGCAAAGAAACCATTTGTTACTGCTGTCCTTCTATGAGAAGGATTGAGATTGGACAGTACCCTCTGCTCCTCATTGGATTAACACACTTTCCTGTGGGAGTGTATATATGTGCATATGAATAAGTAAGTGGGAGGGTACATGAAGACCTATATGTCTAGACGAATATCTCAACACACTTCAGGAGTTTCTGCAGAGGGAAGTGCAGCTTTGACACTGCTATGTTCAGCTCTGTGAGGGACCAGACAATAGGGGACATGATTAGGGCTTTTCCAAGCCACCTAACAATGGTGTCAGGCGAATGCAGCTGATTGAGGTTATGTCCCCCACTCTGATGAGCAAGAAAGGAGGGCAGCCTGGCTGGCTGGGGTGGATCTGTGTTTTGCAGGCCCAATTGCAGGATGAAATGTCCCCCTCTCCCATGTTCCTCCCTCCAGATTTCCTCAGGGCCCTCTGGGTTGGCTAAATTTAGTGTTCTGACAGATTCAGATCCATATGATTTCTTCCAGGACTCTGCCTCTAAATGTCACCCTTGCTGTACAATTCATAGCATGGATAAGGGCTGTGTGTGGGGGTGGGGTGGGGAGCAGATATCTGTGACAAACAAGAACAAGGAGGCAAGTCTTGGTAGGTAAAAAGAGAAAGAAGAAAAGAGCAAAGGAAGGTTGACTTGGGGACAAGTCTAGCAGGCTTCCCTTTCTGTCAGTCACACAACAGCAGTGCATAAGAAGCCAACTATGGGATGATACCATCAAACCACTTCATGGAGGAAGTTGGGAAATTAAAAGTAAAGGCTGCGTGGAAGTGGATCTGGGTTAGGAACCCTTCTTTGACCCTTGCAAATCTAAGAATGTCCCTCCACTTGTCTTAGTAGGGGTGAAGACAGACAGAGGGGGCTCACTTCCTAGTGCACTTCCTATGTTCAGTGGGGTTGCAGAGCAGGCAGAGTGGTGAGGCCACTGGGCTGATAAACCACAGGGCCAGGTACCTGTGCTCCATCCTATTGTCTAAGCTCTGGGTTCTTTCTCTGTTGAATGGGTTAGTGATCTTTGCTGTGGCCATTTTATAGGAACGTTTGGAGATCTAACTAGGTGGTATATGGAAAACCCTTGTCAAGTACTTACACAGTAGTATCACTGAAAAGCCCTCATGGCTTTGCCTGGGTCAAGCGAAATGGACATTTCAAAGGAGAAAGAGGCATGCACTATGCCTTAGTTATGGATCAAGTCTTAGGGGTGAAATCCATCCCCACTGTAGCCAGGCTGTGCAAGCTCAGAAAACACTTCTATACCCAGCAGTTTTCTTGGTTTCTTGACCTCCATCAGAGAGAATGACCAACCAGCCATGTAGGGTGAACAAAATCTATCAGTTATTTTCCCCACTTCTGTGACAAAAAGCACTTGATAGAAAGAGGGGCTTTATTTTGGCTGTCGGTTTGAAGCACAGTCGATTTTGGCAGAGAAGTCCCTGCTGTAGGAATACAGGGGCAGCTGGTCTCATTGCCTCTGCGGTCAGGAAGCAGAGAGAGATGAAAGCTGCTCCTTGCCTTGCTTTCTTCTTTTTATTCAGCCCAAGACCCCAGCCCAGGGAACAGTGCCATGCACAGTGACAGTAGATCTCTCTGAAGAGATTCTCTCCGAGACTCACATCGACATTTGCCTCCTAGGTGTCTCTAAATTCACCACACACACTCAAGGGCTTACTCAGGTTTGCCTAGCAAAGAATAAGCCTGGTGTCCATATGGTCTATGAGTACATCTCTTCTCTGTGATAGTATGCTTTGGGATCCCCGAGTCTTTATTAGAACGACTTTCTTATGATGAATCTGGAAGCTCTAGTTGATTTATGTCAAATCTCTGGTTCCATGCTGTGCATGCAGTTGGTGTTCATGATATCCTGCTTCTCCAGCATCTTTTTAGGTCCCTCCTCTAGTCCTGCTGGATCCTATGGATACCAAGAAAAGAAACTCAGAAGACCTTGATAAAGACACTGTTTCTCAGGACTGCTACTATGCTGTCTCATACCCAGTCTCTTACTCAAAGGCTCCACTCAGAATTCTCCCTGCTTCTGTATCTTTATGAGGAAGAAATAGCCTGGAGAACATGTCCAAGACTTCCTGATATGTGATAGACATTGAGAAAATGGTCTTCTCTAGGACTCAGTTATCTTTATGAGATGGCATCGACATGAAGGGACTTTCTAACATACTAGAACACCTTTGACTCCATTATTGTCAAAGGATTACTGAACCCATTCTTCTCTCCATGACAGTATCGGTAGATATTTTATCTTTTTTCCTCTTTGTTTCTTCCACTTGGATATGCCAAGTGTTTATGTCATTTCTGAGGCTCCAGTAAACTGCGTTATTGGGAGGAGACAGGGAGTAACACACACAGGCAAAAATCTGCTATTTTCACATGAATGCTTTAGGCAGTCAGCCATGATAGGAAATGAAATGTGTGGAAAAATACAGGGTGAATAAAGATGGCTTTAGTGAGATGATGAGCCTTTTACTGCCTGCATCTGATTCGTGATTTGTAGTTAGTCTGTCAGCCCAGCGACTGTGTCCTAGAATGGCTCCTGCTGTGGAAACCCTTCTACCCATCCTCCTCCACAGGTTCCATTTGGATATGGGACAGTCTGTGGTTATTTACCAACATTTTATCAGAAGTACAGGTTACCAGACTCCCTGGGGGAGGGATGGAGTAGCTGGGGGTTTAAGAATTGTTTCTGGAAAATAAAAGCCATTGAAAAATTCCTCAGGGGACGGCAAGATGTCCTCTGCCAATTAATGGAGCAGAGGGGGCATTGATTTCTTGTGTGTGTGTGTGTGTGTGTGTGTGTGTGTGTGAGAGAGAGAGAGAGAGAGAGAGAGAGAGAGAGAGANGAGAGAGAGAGAGAGAGAGAGAGAGAGAGAGAGAGAGAGTAAGTGTGTTTGCTTGTTTGTGTATGTGTGGGGTGTACATGTATGCAGAAGCCAGAAGTTGATGTTGGGTGTCTTCTTCGATTGCTTTTCATCCTCACTCTGTATTGAAACAGAGTGAGGGCCTTGGTGGAACACAGAGCTCCCTAACTCAGCGTGTTGAGCGAGCAGGCTTTCTTCAGGGATTCCCTGTCTCTCTGCCTCCCGAGTTCTGCCATTTCAGCCAGATCACCTCACATGCCTGAAATTTACATGGAGGCTGGGGTTTCTAACTCCAGTCTTCTTGCTTTTGTAGCAAGTACGTTAACCACAGAACCCTAGAAAGGACAGTTACAGCATGAGCTGGAGGCAGTAGCCAGCCTGGAATGAGTTCAGATTGCCGCTTCTATATCGAGTGGGAAGGTGGGGGGCTGCTAGTTTCACGGGTGTGAGAGTCATGAGACAGGACTCAGGCCTCAAGATTCCCATCTAGCCACGTGGTGCTGTGACAAGAGAGCAGCCCTGTCAGCCAATCCCCTTGCTGCTCCATTGACTCAAGTATTAAAGTAAATGAATGCTACATGGCTACGTCCTTCTACAATAGACAGTTTTTATTTACTTTTAGTCTTTTTAAAAGTGGTTTTATTTTTTAAAGAGCAGGTTGAAATTTAAAGAAACATTGAACAGAAAACATAGTCCCTTCCATATAGTCTCTCCTCTAACACAGTTCCTACTATTATCATCTTGTGTTGTTGTGGTAAGTCTGTGGTCACTGATAAGCCAATACTGGTACATTGCCTACAAACCATTGAGCTCTGCATGGATTAACACTTCATGCTGTGTAGTTTTACATAGTTTGGGAATACAAAATAGCATGTTGCCTCCACCCCTGGGAAGCCTCTGTTGCTTCACAAAGCCCTCCAAGACTCTTGGTAGCCACTGATTGGATTAATGGCTCTGTAGTGAACGTGTCTTCCTAGACTGTCACATGCTCGGGTTTGTGCTGTATGTAGCATTTTTTTTGATCAGCTTATTTCACTTGGTAATATGTATTTAAGGTTACTTCACATCCTTTGTTGGGCTTGATAGCTCATTTCTGTTTTACTACTGTATAACAATTCATTGTATCTGAGTTCTAGAGACTGTTTTTTTGATAGAGGGACATCTTGACTGCTTCCCAGTTTGGGCAATTATGAATAAAGCTGTTATAAACATTCTGGTGTGGACGTAAGTCTGTAACTCAACTTGGTGGAAATCATGGGGTGAGACTGTGGAGTTCTATGGCAAGATTCTGCTTAACATTGCAAGAAACTGCCAGATTGCCTTCATAAAGAGGTGGCCACCCCATTATCCATTCATCCCAATAGTAAACGAGAGCCAGTTTTCTTGTGCCAGTGTTTGGTGAGTGGTAATGTTCAGGATGTGGCTGTTCTGAAAGCTGTGCAATTGAATCTTGCTTTTAATTTATATTTCCCTAATGACATAGGATGTGGAGCAAATAAGAATAGTGTCTATATACTTTCGCTTTACAAATAGTCTGAGCAAGCTTCTGCATTTAGTTTTTTATTACAGTTTTTCAGCCAATAGGAAATCAGAAGTGAATGTTGGACCGGGATTAAGGAAGTAGAGGCACAGCTGGAAGGAGCACAGGGCCCTGGGTCAGACTTCAGAGGACCTGAGTGTTCACCTGTGTCTGTTCTCCTGTGCCCAAGACCTTCAGAAGTCACCTTGTCTTTGAAGCTTGTCTTTCTCACCTGTATGTTGTGATATTTGCATTGAATCAAGGCTGTGATGTTTCTCAGGCCAACATTCCCCAGCTGGGATGATGACCTGGAGCAGGGACAGGGTGGTGGCCACAAGAAACACCATGTTGAACCTGAGAAGAGCTGTCTCACCCTTTCCCCATCCCCACTGGGAGAGAGGTTACTGTGGTGGTGGGGTGCCTGTGCTTCATGCCTCCTCTTCTGTAGAGCCGTTTCTAACTTTCTCTCTGCTGACAGTTCCATGCTACTTCAGGTGACATGTGACAGCTTAGCATAGAGAAAAGGAAGACTAATTTTCCAGTACCAATGCCGGGTGGGGACAGCCTGTGTTGTAAAAGTAGTGTCGCTCATACTCAGCAGGTGGTAGAACCTGTCCAACTTTTCAAATGTTCCCTGCCTAACTCATGAGTTCTATTTGGGAATAAGGAAATATTGTCACTTTGTCACTATCTCCACAGAGTACTCAGCCATGCTTGGCTGAGGGAAGATCTCCGGTTTCATCTACCAAGTGCTTAACCTAGGTCTACTGAGCATCTTAGAAGTCATGAATTGTTCTCAGCACTGTGGGCGCTGTGGGTGGGAGCGGGAGAGGAAAGGGTACTGCCCTCATATGGCTTTTAACCTAATAATGTGCACAAACAGCCCAAACTGATTAACACTGTATAATCCATTTCAGACAACGGAGGGGTGTCATCCTATTCTAGAAAGAGGCCAAGCTAAACAGTGGGGGGAAATGAATTGGGGATTACAAAGATGAGCCTCAGCTGTATGAAAAAAAATCTCTCAGTGAAATTATTGACCTATTGCTGCCCATGAAGCTTTATCATGTCTCCTGTGATTTCACCACTCAGGTCAGGTAGCCAGCAGAGGAAAGCCTCTGGGGTACCCAGAGCCCTGAGCTCCTAGCTTTCAGAAGACTGAGATCCTGGAGGAATCTCTCCCTTTCTGGACCCCATTGCCACACTATAATGCACAGATCCAGATGGAACACAGGGTCCCCAATGGAGGAGCTAGAGAAAGTACCCAAGGACCTGAAGGGGGCTGCAACCCTGTAGGTGGAACAACAATATGAACTAACCAGTACCCCCTGAGTTTGTGTCTCTAGCTGCATATGTAGCAGAAGATGGCCTAATCGGCCATCGCTGGGAACAGAGGCCCCTTGGTCTTGCAAACTTTATATGACCCAGCACAAGGGAAGGCCTGGGCCAAGTAGTGGGAGTGGGTGGGTAGGGGAGCAGAGGTGGGGGGGAGGGGTATAGGAAACTTTTGGGATAGCATTTGAAATGTAAATAATAATAATAATAATAATAATAATAATAATAATAATAATAATAATAATAATAAGGATGTCCTTTGCTTAGCAAATAAGCTACGGCCATTGGAAACAGCTCTCACCCACAGCCTCTCTCTCCCCTGGCACTTGCCCATGAAGTTGGAGGGAAATGATTAAACGCATACGACGGCCAAATCATTTCTCTAGATGAAGAGTTGTGTAAGGAGCGGAACAGCCTGGGAAGTCAAGAGATGCTGATCCGGGTCTGTGAGCGCCTGAACTCTTCCTTCCTTGCGGAGAAGTCTGGTAATGGCTTTCTTCATGGTAGAACGGCATAATTTCCTCTTCTCATCCTGAAAACTTCCCGCGAGCAGTGACCTCAGCCCATCATGAGAGCGAGGGAAAGGTTTCTGATAACAGGCAGAGACCACTTTGTAAAGTAGGGGAAGCTCAGGCTAGTCCTGGTTCCCTTTGGGATCCTCTTGTGGCTGCACCTGAGGATGGGACAAGAAGAGGACAGAAGTGGAAAATTCAGAGCCACCAGGCTGTCATGTGCCTACAAGTCACTTGGACACTTTGTATAGCGATTCAGCATGTTTGGGGGTGGAGTCTACAATTTTCATTTCCACTAGGTTCTCAGAGGATGCTGTTGGTCCACAGACCCAACCGAAAGAAATGGTGGTTGGGCCACCCTTCCCATTTTAGACAGGAGAAGGGGTGCCTGCAGGGATAGGATATGAGTAATCCCAGGTCTGGGTTTGGTCAGGGCGTCCTGAGCTCTACAAGTTCATCCTGGCACTCCAAACTCGGTCTGGTCTTTTGGTTGCAAGAGAAGTTTCTGGTCTTACTCCTACTGGTCTTGCATGGTATACCCATGCGGATCTTATTACAAACTTAGATGTGAATAGGAAACAACAAAACCTGCAATGTCTGTGCCTTTCATCGGGCAGCTGATGGGTTCAACTTCCTTAAGGACAAACAGTCTGCTCAGGTTGACAATCTAATTCTAGTTCCAACTCTTCTGTTAATAGCATGTTGGATAATAGATAAATTGTTCCCTCCTTCCTGGCTCTCAGATGCCTCATCATATAGTATTAAATTAGATGTTTCTTGCCATCCAGATTGCCCCTATGAATGTCTGATTTCTCTGATTTTGCAGGAATAGCATGGTGGTTACTATTTAATGAGTTAGGCAACAAATTCATTTAGTGTGACAGTTGATGGAGTGCTATGGGACAGAAATGGTGGTGATAGGATCAGAAAGTCCTGTCAGGTCAAGAAGGTTAAAAGTTAAGGATGATGTTCCTGGAAGAGCTAACAATAATGGAAAATCTAGAAGAAACTATAGCTCAGCACAAAGTAGTTGGAATACTTAGTGGAGGGGCAAATGGCTTTGTAGCCTTAATGAACTTCCAAGGTTCTCTGTGATGACACTGTATATACATTCATGTGGTCCTCTAATGTCGGCTCAGAACTGTCACAAGCAGTGTGCCCTTGAATCCTGAGAACAACTATAATGGGTAGAGTTGGGCACCATCTGGTTTTGCCCATGAGTGATGTCCAGGGAGATTTAAGGACATGCAAATGATAAGAGGCTTTGGCTGCCTTTCCGTGAAACCATACCTGACATGGGAAGAGCTCACAGTAAGCATGAAGCTGTCACATATGGAAAATATCTTTCATTAACAATGGCCAAAGTAAGAAAGGTTCATGTTTGGAAGGATAAAGCAAAGTTATCTGGAAACTTTACTCAGCCTGAACATTTCCTTGATTTTAGACAAAAAGGCATAAATGAGGCATTCTGTACCTTGTGTTTGTAATCAGTTTCAGGTTGTCCCCAAGTCGGAGCTATAAAGCACATGTAGCCATACTCAATAAATCACACATTCAAGTATACACAATAGGAGGCGATTTAACACATAGCAAAGACGTATGCTTGCCTCTTAGCAGAAGGGAGATCCTACCCAGAACAAGAAGCATGTGTCTTGCAACCAGGTGTGGACTTGATAGCCCAAAGGACCCATTCTTGCTATAATGAGAATGGTAAAGACAATGGCTAATGTGACTGATTACTTATTCTCTGACAGGCACTACGAGAATTCTGCACATAATAATTTATTTAAGCTTTATAAGTACCCTGAGGTAGGCACTCCACCCTCCCTGTTTCTGAAAATGGAAAGACTGAGAAGTAGGTGAGTAAATTGAGAATCTGACACTTCTGTACAGGCGGGGAAACTCTGCCCTGTGTTTTGTAGTGAGACTGAATTCGACTTGGAGCTTGAGCAAAAGGTAATTCCTAAGTCCTCTGGTTCCCTTTACCCATCCATTCCCCACTCATACACTTCCTCATTCCCTTCTTTTCCTTCTATATTCCATGAGTTTCTGCTCTTTCCAATAAGCACACATGGTTCTGAAGATACAGACTTTAGAAGAAACATATCCTCTGCTACTGAGAGACTGAGGATCTAGAAATGAGAGAAAAAGCACCTGAACATTGGTGGATGTCTTAGTCAGGGTTTCTATTGCTGTAAACAGACACCATGACCGAGGAAACTCTTAGGAAGAGTCAAAGGTTTAGTAGGATTGTCACAGCCCACACTCTCTAAATGGGCAGCCTCTCTCAGGGTCCCTCTGTACAAAGCCAACATTTAATTGGGGCTGGCTTACAACTTCAGAGGTTAAGTCCATTATCACCACGATGGGAATCATGGTAATCTGTAGGCAGACATGTTCCTGGAGGAGGCAAAAGAGTTCTATGTCTTGACCCAATGGCATCCAGAAGGAGACTCCTCTGCAGGCAACTAGAAGGAGGGTCTCCTCTGTACTGGGCAGAGCCTGAATGTAGGAAGAGACCTCAAAGCCTGCTTACACAGTGACATACTTCCTCCAAAAACATCACAACTATTCTGACAAGGCCACACCTCCTAAAAGTGCCTATGGGTCAAGCATATTCAAACCACCATAGTAAAAATGTGATTAGGAAAGATTGACCATTGCAGTAGAGTGGGATGTAGTGCACCTGTATCAAGCAGGTGACAAGAAAGAACTACTCTAAGATACAATGTCAAAGCTTTAGTAGGATTATCACAGCTCACACTCTATAAATGGGCAGCCTCCCTCAGGGTTCCTATGTGGATCTCTATACAAAGCCACCGAGTATCTGCCACCTTAGAGGAGTTGAGCCTTGGACCTCCATTGGTGGCGGTATTACTCATATTTACGAAGTTGGGACCAGGTGTTTAAGGAGAAACTGGACTGAAACTGTCAACTTTTTCACAAGAGGGAAGGTTAGAAAAGAAACAGAATTCCATCTGTAGTTCCCAGGGCTATGATTAAAAGACAGCGTTGCTTGCAAATTTCAGCGCCTTTTATCAGTCAATTAATTCGCAGATGTTTCTTAAGCTCTCAGCAGAACTAAGCTACTGTTTCAAATACCAGGGGAGAGGACAGAAAGGTAGAATGCCAGTCCCTCCCACAGAACCCTGAAGTGTGTCTGGGGACAAAGAAAAACATATGCATTTCCAGGTAGACTGCTGAGTACCAAATGCATAATGAGAGATGTACTCTTGTATCCAGGGTGGGAGATGGGCATAGACTGAGCTGGTCTGGCAGACAAGAAGAGCAAGCTTCTTGGAGGTGGTATATCTTGAAAGAGCAATAGGATGTAACTCAACATGGAGAAGAGAATTTGGATTGAGTGCCTTTTCAGTGGTGGGCAAAGAGGGAGAGAGGATGTAGTGTTCCAGGGTCTGTCTCTTCTCCTGGATTGATTAGGAAGTTCCAGGGAAAACTCACATCCAGTGTAGTGCAACAGAGCTGGGAATGAAGGCTTAGGGTGTACACTCAGAAAGGATACTGACTGGGGGTTTAGTTTCTTGCTTGTATGACTCCAGAGGACAGATTCTCCTGGGTGTTCTCAGACTAGAACAAAGGACATTTTTCTTGCCTAAAAGGTGGGATCACAAGTCTGAGGGAAAGCTACTTGCTGACTCTGGTGTGGAAAGAGGTACCTATGCCTTCTTCTACATCTCTTCCTCCTTTCCGCCTCACTTCCCATCACTCTCTACATGTTTGCTTGGGTGTGCCTTAGTGGGGATACCCCACTAAGAGAGAACCCATCCCATTCTCTAATCCCCAAAGCCTCCCCTGATTTCTGCCCACAAGCTGCCCCTTGGAGGTACCTCTGAAATGCACACACTGTCCTTGATCAGTCACTAGCAGTCTGATGAAGTCTTCCCAACTTCTGATCAATCCCAGAGTGGGCTGAGCTGCCATATTGAATGGCTCTTTGTGTATGTGCAGACTCGTATGTGTGGGTGTGAGAATGGTTTGTTTCAGTATCACCTAGACACAAATTAGAATCACTTGAATCTGAAACCTTAGCTGAAGAACTATTATTATTTGGGATAACTCACCCTGGTTGTGGGGAGCACCTTCTGGTAGCCTCAGTCGGTCTACACTACTGCTGCTACAGCTGCTACTGATGATGATGATGATGATGATGATGATGATTCCTTCACTGATAACAGAACCAACATTTTCTAGCTCCTATTCTAGACTAAAAAAACCAGCCACTCCCCAGGAACTTTTCAAAACCAGATTGGGACTGTTGAGATACAAAGCCTTGTGAATCGAGCAAGGTTGTCAGCCTTCCTAGTGAGGGACAACCATCATAAGACTATTCCAGCTGCAGAGGCTCCCAACCTTATGGACTAAGCAATAGCTGAGTTCTCAGCACTCAGTGTGACTCAGTTGCTGTTGCTATTTTAATGTATTTTCTCTCTCTCTCTCTCTCTCTCTCTCTCTCTCTCTCTCTCTCTCTCTCTCTCTCTCTCTCTCTCTCTCTCTCTCCCTCCCTCCCTCCCTCCCCCTCTCTCTCTGTATCTGTGTGTCTGTGTGCCTATGTGAGTGTTCATCATATTGGTTCTGTTCCAGAGAACCCAGACTAGTAGAGGTATCCACATGCATGTATATACATGTGTATAGAACCCAAGGGTCTTCTTCAACTGGTTTCGACTTTAATTTTTGAGATAGAGTTTCTCCCTGAACTCTGAGCTCTTTCACTCAGTCTGACTGGTCGGCTACCTCCTGTCTCTGCCTCCTTAGCACTGGGGATATAGGCAGGTGCAGTATACCTGGTTTTTAACATGGGTTCTGCAGTTCTGAACTTAAGTCTTCATGCTAGCATGACAACACTGATTCAGCTATCTTTCTAGCTCCTTCCTTGTTTTTTATGTTTTTGTTCTTGTTTTTTTTTTTTTCTTTTCTTTCTTTCTTTCTTTTTTTTTTTTTTATGGTGCTAAGATATGTCTGTGGAGTGAATCCATAGAGTTGAGGAAACAACAAGAGATTTTCAGGGAGTACAATATGTTTGGGGTGGTGAGAGATCATTCTAGACCTTTCGAGGTAAAAGTGTATAGGTGTGGAGTTTTGCATCTCGGCTGTTCCTCGGATTTTCTTTTCTATAGAATTTCCTCTTTCCTCTTTAGCCCCTATGACACTCTTCTAGCTCATGGCTCCTTTTTTCCTCACTTTTGTGATCATGGTTTCATGGGCTTCCCAATCTAGATCTTAGTCTCACCTCTATCACATGGAGGATAGGCTGTGGCATAGAGTAGCATCCTTAGCCTTCTGCTGTCCCCAGGCCAGCAGAGTCACACTGTTATTCTGGTCAGAGTACAGAGGTTGAACGTGTGACTTGTCTTCTCCCTATGTCTGCATGGGAGCTCAGCACAACCCCTGGGACCCAGGACACATTTCCAGACCTTTGTGGTGTTGGGTTCTTCGTGTTTTCATGACAGCATTTGGTCTGAATGAAAATACTGTTATTGCCCCTGTTTCTGCCTCTACTTCCTACAGGGTAGCTGTGAGTTGCTCAGGTCTAGCTTCTAGAAGTTAGGAAAGAGCAGGGGATTGTGTGGGAGAGCTGAGAGTTGAGATCGAGGTTCCTAGTGCAGGGGCATAGAGACTGGGGGGGGGCATACACAGATGGGCTTGAAGGATGGCAGGGGGTGGATGGGGGTGTTGCTCTCCTCTGTGTAATAGCCCGTTTCTGGCAAAGAGCTTATGTTCTCTTCCACTGGAAAGCTTTTAAGAACGCTGAAAAGGACAGGCAATTACAGGAAGGTTAGGTGCGCCTGATTGGATGTTGTTACAAATCACTCATTGTCATACAAGGCATTTGGAAAGGAGGCCATCGGGGACTGATTGCCGCTTAGGGTAAGTGATTTCTGTTTAGAGTGACTGAGCAGACGAAGGCCTGGCTTGTGCTCATTGCCCTTTCTCCCTGTTTGCTGCTGTGTTGAATTTTTTGGGGTGGGGGGGTGGGGGAGGAAGATAGGGTCATTTGCAGATGCTCAGAGGATGTGGAAGTATGGAGGGGCTAGACATTCCACTCCTCACCTCACCCACACCTTCCCTACACAGTCTACCTGTGGGAAGTCGACAGAGAGGAAAAAGTGAGCCTAGCTCACTTTAACCTGGCAGGTTAGTGTGAAGGTGCTGGGCTAGAGGCCACATCCAGACTACAGGCTAGCATCCTTGCTCATGGCTAGGCATCAAGATGATGGCTAGACCTGGGAGTTTTATTAACTCACATTGCATATAGCTGTACAGGCTCAGCATACCCCATGGAGCAGTTTCTCTGCTTCTGGTGCCAGCCTACAGTCTCTTCCTCTGGACCCCTTACTATCTCATGACTGGAGCTTCCATTTGACTATGAGAGGATCCCATGAGGGAAAAGAGCTGGCTGGACTCATTCAGTGTCTCTGGTCACTCTCCTTGAGTCGCCTGCATTGTTGTGTCTGAAACACTACTAGGATGGAGAAATATCCTTAAACCTTGAAGTCGGCTTCACCTCCACTCATACACAGAGGTGGATTCCTTGTAGCCTACCAGAAGACACCAAAGTACAAGTGAAGTAAGAAGTTGCAAAATCGAAGGAACGGTGATGGAAGAAAGGCCATCAGACCTCAATTTTGGTGAACTCACAATTTGAACAGACAGTTCTTCTCTGAGATTTTACTACAAGCAAATGAGGCAGAGAGTGGTTGAAGGGCACTGGATGGGTGGGGCCTATCAGCTCTGAGCATGCATCAGAATGACTTGAGTTCTATCTCCCTAAACTACACTGAAGTCTTAATGGCCATACGTTAGCTGGTTGTGTTCACCATTGTGATGGATACCTGAGAAAAACAACTTAAGAAGAAGGAAGATTTATTTTTTAGCTGACACTTTCAGGGTCTTAACCCATGATTGGCAGACTCCATTGTATCACTTCTGAGGAGAAGTGGGTCATTACAGCAGAGGAAGAGGTTGTGTACATCATGGCAGCTGGGAAGCCGTGACTGGGAGCTTGGACAGTTGCTGTTTGTGGAGGACCCGCTGAGCACCCACACTGGGCCCTGTGCAAAGACTCACAAAACCACAGTCTTTCCTTATGGTAAATACGGGGTGGGCATAAGAGGTGGGCAAAGCAGTCAAGGGAATAGATTACTGTGGTTGTAATATGACAGATACAGGTCGGGGGAGGAACATGAGGAATCTTGTGAGCATAGACCCTGAGTGTAGGCTTGCCCTACAAATCCCTGTTGACTGACTCAGCAATGACTCACTGACAGAGCAGTGCCGCAGATTCCAGTAACACAAACTGAGTGAGATGAAATGGAGTCTTACCTGTTTTCTTAAAGTTAAAAAAATGGGGGGGGGGATTCTTACTTTAAGAAATTTATATTTCAATGAGAGAGAGCACAAGCGAGAGAGAGCCAGAACAAGAGTGTGTGTGTGTGTGTGTGTGTGTGTGTGTGTGTGTGTGTGTGTGAGAGAGAGAGAGAGAGAGAGAGAGAGAGAGAGAGAGAGAGAGAGAGNGAGAGAGAGAGAGAGAGAGAGAGAGAGAGAGAGAGAGAGAGAGAGAGAGAGAGGAGGAATATGATTACACACACAAAATCATAATTAGGTACTATTTAAAAAAAACCGATAAAATGCAGGCTGATGGCAGGGAGACTCCTTATTTAGATCAGGCTGTCAGAGGTGACTGGGAAGGAGAAGAACTGGGCTGTGCTGAAGTGAGAGGCAAGTAAGTCTCTGGGCTAACGGCCAAGGATAGGAATAGTGCACACTCACAGACTGGAAAAGACCAGAGGATTTCCTGTGTATGTCAATGCCTTGTCAACGGTGGGAAACTGCAGGATGCAGCAGATTCACATACGGTCTCTTGTGCCATGTCTGTGGCAACAACTAAGCCTTTCTTTGTGTTTTCCTTCCTCTTTCTGGTAAAAAAAAAGTTCTTTCTCCAATTATCATTCTGACTACGGTCATTTTCTTGTACGTGGTTAGGTGGTATATGTATGTGGGGATGGCTGAAGGAGTGTGAACTCTCTTACCCATGTGGAATCATTGTATTCATGACACCATCTCACACTGAGAATGTGGCTTGGGTCATTTGTCCTTTCCCAAATCATTCCACAAATAATCTAAGCCCTCACTCTGAGTCAGGTACCAAGTGAATCTGTTTTTGTTTCTGTTTTTTTTTTTATTTTTTTATTTTTTATTTTTTTTATTTTTTTTCCCTTCTGGCTCTGATTTGTCCAAAGACAAAAAAAAAAAAAAAAAAAAGACTTGCAAAGTGTGACATCCGTATCCAGTGCTAAGGGCATGGTGGAACTTCTCCAAGAGAACTGATAAACTTCTCAGATTGAGGGCAGACCATGAAGACAGACCAGCTCCAGCTCCAGATGTGTGATTTGGAACCCATGTCTAAGAAACACTTACAATTTGGAATGTTCAGAAGTAGAACCTCAGAAAATGAAAGTCTGGGATGAACTTCACTGTTGAATCTGACCCAACAGAAACCAAGAGATGCCAGCCATGCTCAACTTTCTCCAAGGATATGAGAGGGCCAGGAGTCCAGTGTGTGAATTCTGGAAAAATGAAAGAGTATCTGAAGCAATGCTTTGGGAAGATGAAATCAAGGAGTCCCAGCCCAGCCATGCTCTAAGTTCAGTCTTCCCTCCTGGAGCTTAGGTGGGAAGCTGAATCTTGGAGATACTGAGGTAGTGCAAAGTTGCACACAACCATTTTGTCATAGGAGGACCCAGGACCTTGTAACTCGTCCTTCTTTGACCTTTGAGTTGCTAAGAGGCCTGCAGAGAAGTGGCCCTTCTTGCAGAAGACTAGGGACTGGAGGAAACTGCATCATGATTAACATATGAAGGTCCAGAGATGTGGCTCAGCTGGAAAAGGCAGTTGTCACTAAACCACTAAACCTGAAAGCCTGAGTTTGATCAGGGGCCCACAAGGTGGAAGGAAAGAACTACGCGAATAAGTTGTCCAGTGGCCTCTACATATATGTCACACATGCCCACACCAACACACACACATCACATTTATACATTAGATAGATAGACTAATAGATAGATAGATAGACAGTAGATAGATAGAATTTGAAACATTCTTTAAAAGATTAACAAATGAAGGGAGCCAGTTGAAAAAAAAAAGACAGGAAGATTGGAAACTTCTCTCCACCTGGGTTCCATGTTACATGAAGCAAGCATGCTTGAGAAAATCCTGAAGTATACAATGTGGGTAGGTACTATGTCCATGACCTACAAAGGGTCGTGAGTCTAGCAGCCCAGTGCAGTTGAGCCCATGCCCTTCTGCTCATCAGCCCATTCCCATTCTTGGAAAGGCTTTCTCTTTTTAAATAAATTGTCTCTATTTCTATTACCTTGCCCTGTGTCCCTGGTGCAATCCTTTGTCTTGGGACAAAACAAAACAAAACAAAACAAAACAAAAAAAGTGGAAACTGCAGCAGGTCCTTCTCAGGTCTCCAATTTGTGCTTATAACAGGAAGGCTAATGTTTATTTCATGGTGTAGCCAAGGGTCTCTTCTTCTGCTGAGTTGATGATGGACTCTGCACCATGGGGATGTGTTGGCTCTTATGCCCTGGGAAGTGTTTGAGCACTGTGGTCTTGATGAGGAGAACTGCTCTCCAACCTGGGAGGCCTCTCCATCTTTGTTTGACAGCCACAAATAACTAAATTTGAGTAAGTACCATAATAGGGAGTAAATTGGAGGGTTGTGTTAAGTAAGTCCAGGGAAGCAATTTTCCATGCATTCTTTCATGAGAGATTTGGCCAAGAGAGCTAGGGCCTTTATTTTCTATTAAGGCCATCACTAAATGTGGCTTTTGAGATGGAATTGAATGATAAGGCAATGAAATGTCTTGCAAAGGTGAGTTGTGGATTAGGAAGTTCAAGTCCACAGGGAGTAGTGCTTGTAGGAAGCCGGTGCCTACATCTCATATTGAGACCTGCTCTATGGAGTTTATTTCAAGCATTTGGATGAAATTCTAGTAAAGCCATCCTTCTTACACAATGAGTATTTCAGATGTACATATTCAACCACAATGAGGAGATGTCATAGAGAGGGTTCATGGGAACACAGGGGATATTGTTGAGTTTGTCTTCAATCCTCCATTGTGGAAGGGCAGGGACAGGAGTAGAGCTGGACAGGTAGACTTGACTGACTCCCCAGGGACTGTATAGCTCAAAGGACTTTCATGTTTGTCTCAAGCTGGAGCAAGATGGCCACCCTTGTATTAGTCATGTCTGAGGAAGTCAGAAGAGGGCAACAGATCCCCTAGAACTGGAATTATAGCTAGTTCTGGGAATTGAACCCAGGTATATCGCTGCAAGAACTGTAAGTACTCTTAACCATCGAGCCACTTCTCCAGCCCTATAAAAGGAAAACAAATAAACGAGCTCATATATTTTCACTTACATCTTAAGCTTTACATAAAATTTTAAGCTCAAACTTTGGAATGTGGTATAAATTACACTCTAAGTTAAACCATATAACTTGGAAAGAAACAAAATCCTGCATGTGTATGTCATTTGTAAGACATCTAAGTGTAACTTTTTAAAGAAACCTGTATCTATTTCTTTGCTACATACCATGATTTCCTATGTCGACCTGTCTATCTGCCTCTCTCTCCCCCTCTCTCTTTATTTGTCCTCTTCCTTATCTTAATACAATCACTAGCTTTGCTTTCTGCTGGCTCATCTTGAAGTTCTTTTCTTCAGTGGCACAGGCAACTGTGTGGCTTTTTCCTAGCACAGATCACAACAGGATAAGGGAACTCCTCATGATGCCAATGGTAGTTTTTGACACTCTCCTTCACAAGTTTAATAACTTTGTGTCCTGGGATAGCTCACAGAACCCAGAAAAAAATTTAGTTATCAATACCAATTTATTACACGTAATACTTTAAACAGCCTGACTGAAGAATATGTAGGATGAAACATAGGAACTTCTGTCCCATTGGGACTGCTTGACTGCCTGCTTATGGCTGTGAACGCTCATAACCCGGATGTCTCGAACCTTTTCCATTCATCTTATTATTATGGTTTCATTGCTCAGTTGTGACTGAGTAATGAAATGTGATCCAGTAAATGGTTCTCATTCAGTAAATCATTGGTGAACACCTTAACCTTTGACCTCTCTCCCCTCAGAGGTCATGGGTTGGATCTGGAATTTTTCAACTTTCTAGACCCATAGCTGGCCTCCCTAGCAACGAGATTCCTCATTCTCATGCTATGAGGAGCCTCAGTCTTCAGGTTCTTCATTAACATATAAAGGAGCACCACTCCATGGATTAGAAAAGCCATGATCCACAAAACAAGAAGCAGGTCAGGGCTCAAAATATGTTTCTTAATATATCAAAGACTCACATGGTCCTTCAGGTGTGGTGGCCACGAGTTACGTTTGCTGCCCTGACCTTGTGTTGGATCAAGGGGATACATTACTCTTCAAAGGAAACGTTGACTGTTATCACCTCCTAAGGGCAGGTGGGAAGTTTTACCTCAGATAATTTAGTTCATCATGGTGTAGGTAACAAGGGGTGTGAAGGAGCCAGGTACCATAAACTGAGTACCAAGCCAGGCACCAAGTCACAGCCCAGGCTTCCTTTTAACTGTCTCAGAGAGCACTGAAGGGGAAGGTGTGACCCAATTCTGGCTACTAGACATGGACCAAAGATGCAGGCCCATGTTCTAACAACTGGAAACTGGGAAACTTACAAAGTAGTTATCACTTACAGCCAGAAATGAACAGGAAGTCCAGTCATATCCATTTCTGGGGTAGGTGCAACATAGGAGGGCTTGTACACACTTCTGGGAAATAGATTCAAACTGCTTCAGTCACTCTGGTTGACAGTGTGGCAAGAGTTGGTAAGATCTATTAATGCATCTCTTCTTCTACCCAGAAGTTCCAGTGCTGGGAATTTATCACAAAGAAATCCAAACAGCAGTGAGTGTAAGTATGGGAATATACACACGGTTGTTTCAAAGGGAGGGGCCATCAGTAGACACAGTTAGGTAAATTATAGTATATATACACTGCTCATATTCTGCTGACATCAAAAGCAAATTAATCCTAAACCCATTAATTTGGAGAAACTACATAAAGAATGTGATAACCAAAGTAGAGGGAAATGTGGAAAATGATCATTTGTGTAAAATAATGACAACTTTCCCTATACTCATAAAAGATGCAGAGAGCCAAAGGGCTAGAGTAGATCTCCTAAAACTCAAAAGAATGTTGAATCAATACAACACACACAGGCATACATGCACACCACACATACACACACACATTATGACTTCATATGGTTGCTAAATACTGTTGTGCTATATAAAGGATGGAACTTACTTCAGGGTTAGGCAACTTCAGTAGTTAACTAATTATCTTTTAGTTATTTTTTTTCTTATATAGGTTAGGCTTCCCACATCCAAAAATCTAAAATCCAAAATGGTACAGGATCCAAACCTTTTTGAGCGCTGACTGGATACTCTTGTCCTGCTCAGCTAAGGTGTAAATTTTGGATGTGGGATGCTCTATAATCTATGCAAAGAGTTCAAGTCTTAAATGCCCCTGAAATCTAAAACACTTTGTTTTTGAATATCTGGTTAAAGTATTTTTTGTCATGTATATGTATATGTATATGCATATGCTTATGTATATGTATATGCTTATGTATATGTATATGCTTATGTATGTGTGTGTTACATGAGCTATTATCTTATAGTAATAGTATATATAATTACTTTAAAAATACAACACTCCCTATCTCTCTAGGCACACATAGAAGTGCCTTCACAGGCTCTTTCTAGGAGCAGAACACTTGGAGATGTTTTAGATGTGTCCTCCTCTCTCTCTTCTCTCTTCTCTCTTCTCTCTCCTCTCTCCTCTCTCCCTCTCCCTCTCCCTCTCCCTCTCCCTCTCCCT
>NC_034597.1:62000760-62014969 GCF_900095145.1 Mus pahari
CTCTCCCTCTCCCTCTCTCTCTCTCTCTCTCTCTCTCTCTCTCTCTCTCTCCCTCTCTCTCTTTCTCTCTGTGTGATACTAGGATTTAATTCAATTCAGAGTCTTGCGTATGCTAGGTAAATGGTGTACTAATAATTTCTAGTCCTAACCATTTTTATTTGCTGACAGAATCTTGCTATCTATACAGCACAGGCTGTGTAGCACTTGATATGTGGCCGGGATTACTGCTGTGCTGTCTCAAGCCTAGTTAGCTGGATTGTATTTTTGAGACCGGGTAAGAAGACAGTAAAAATTAAGGGGACATGGGGAAGGAGGACTCTCCTTAAGCTTAGATCTTATTTGATTTCCTGCTAGACAAGAGTCAGACATCTCAGCACGATAGATAAAGCTAAAATAGCTTGCATAGATACTGCTGGCTTTTCTTAAAGACCTCTCCAATAAGAATGTTAAAATAACGAGTAATTGTGTTTACTTAGTGCCAGGATATTTTAAACAGTGAGTTTAACTCTATTAGATCTCGTATCCCTAAACCTAAGTAAGGAACCCTCAGAAAAACACTTTACAATTTTATTTGTAAAAAGAACTTCTTTAAGAGAAGCAGGTAAACTGGATTTCATATTTTATCATTTTCTTAAAGAAATAAGAAATCATACTTATTAAACTTTGTTTAATTAAACGTTGCTATAAATTACATTCTTTCAGCAATATGACTTAACCAAAGGGTAGTATTTACAAGTCAATGTGAGGACACTTCAGGTTCCCCCTGTCTCTTTGTCTATCTCTATCTCCCTGTGTCTCTGTCTCTTTGTCTATCTGTCTCTCACTCTCCGCACCCCTCTCTCAGCCCACACGCTTTTGAGCCAACTCTCTTACTAACTAATCTGTATACTACATCTTAGGTCTTTGGAAACTCAAGAACTTTGGTTTAGCGTGTAGTTGGTCCTGAACTTTTTGTTTTCTGTGGCATAGCCAAGGATCAGGCTTTGCCTGAGTGCTGGTCTCCAGGGGCAGGATAAGGTTGTGTGGAGATGGAGATGGAGATAGTGAGTGCAAGCCTATCTTCTCCCTGATGGTGACAGATGGTGCTGATGGCCAACAATCTCAGTACTAAACCTTGAAGTATTAAGTTCCTCCCTCATACCTCGGGTCCCCATCATTTCAGTCCCGTCTCATTTATTCAGACCCTGAAGCTTGGGAACTTGGGTTTCCACTGTGACCCCCCTATTTCCTGACTCTGACTGTGAATTGGGTTTCTGAGAAACCTTTTTTGGGGCCTAGACACTTTTCTCCTGAATCTGGTCTGTGCCCAATTCTCCCAATCTCTCTCACTGGGTAACTCTAAGATGTCTACTGTTTCCCTCACCCCCAAAGGACCCTTCCAGGTACCGATGAGTCCCTTTCTTCTGACTTTGTTGTGATACTCTATACAGGTGCTTTTCTCTCAATCTAGCCTGTAGCAAGCTCCTTGACATGCCTTTCCCACCCTAAGAGAGGTACAGGCCAGGTGCTAGCTGAGGGAATTCTAAGATATCTATAAGCAAGAGAAGAAGGGAAAATTCCATGTCAAAGTTCCACAAGGGCAGATAAGGACAGGTTAGATAGAGTAGTATGGAAGTCTGGTATAGCGTGTTGAATGAGAGCAGAAGCCTAGAATGAGCAAGTTGCGGGTCACATTAGAAACTCAGGTCTATGGACTGAGCCCTTTGCAAAACATGAGGTTCTTATGTCCAGACATATAGTTCATACATCAACAGAGAGCTGCATACTGCTAAAGGTTGGTGTGGATGGGAAGAATCAGGGAAGAGTTAACAGAATTAGAAGTAAAATTGGATGTTGTCATCTGTGTGTGTATGTGTGTGTGTGTGTGCATATGTACATATGCATGTGTGTTTGTGTGCCTGTCCTGAAGCCTGTACAAATTTTACATGATCTGGCCTTGGCCTTTCTACAATACTAGCCATTACCCACACATAGCTACAGAGCATCTCAGTTGTAACCAAAAGCATGGAGATAATACTGTAATTGTTAAATATACATCTGATCTGCATGTCTTTAGGAACAATAAACCAAAATATATAATGTTAAAAAAAATTCTTTAGGTTGATCACACTTTGTCACTTTATTAGGTTAAATGCAGTATGTACTTTTTGACATCTCAAGGTGACGGCCAATAGCTTTAATATTTCATGTGTGGCCTATATTGTAGTATTCCTCATGGACAGGTTCACTCTAGTCTTGGGATTAGAAAAAAATTGCTGTAAAGAGGCAGAGAAGAAATCCTTTAGGCTCTGTGAGCTGTATGCTCTAGGCTCATTACAAGTACTCTGTGGCCCAAACCATCATCAGTTACAGATTAACTGTAGGTTAAGGTTGGCAAAACCTTGGATAGACCAATCTCCTAATCACAGAGCTGGAGTTAGCCTCTGATGCCCTGATAAACCAATGCAATGCTAGGGTGTCTGGCTTTCCTTCTGGCTCTGTTCACTTTTCAATAAACAGTCAACACAGCAGTGCCACTCTCTGAGAGCTTGCTGCTCTGTGAATGCTTAACATATAAGTCATCACAGCAAACCTTCACAGACATAAGGATTCATCTATGTACTTCCTGAGAATGACTTTTTCAAATCCAAATTCCCTTTCAAGAAGGTTCGGGTACTTCTGTCGATGTGTTTGGTTTCTGTTGCTGCTCTTCTTATTCCATGATCCAGGTCTGTTTTCTCATTGCTGACCAAGTATTCTCAAAGTCTGAAAAGAAAAAAGGGCTTTTGTCAGTGCTCAGGAAATTTCTGCTGACTTTGGGACAGCTGCATTTAGATAAATGTGGAATAAAGTCTATCATGCAATAGAGAGACAGACTGTAATACAACCTTTCTTTCAGTGAGAATTGTTGAGTTTCGGTTCCCTGTAGAAAGAGCTTCCACCTTCACGTCTTTTTGTTCACCAGGACTCATCAGAGGTCCAGTAACTCACCTGGTCTGGTTATGGTCATTGCTCTGTGTGGATTAGTGCTGGGCAGATAGCAGTCCACCTGATTCTCAGGTATTTTTTTTTTTTTTGTAGTAGATGTTTCAACATTAGAACACACCACAATCCCCCAAACCCCCCTCTTTGCCGTGTTTTACATGTATCTTTACATTTTGACACCTATTCATGTCTGATCTTCCTCTCTTCCCTGATTGCACATGATATGCACAAGTGGGTGGAAACCTAGAGGTTGAAGGTATGGACTGTAGGTAGACCATGGGGAGATTCACAGAAGTGTCCACGGAAACCCACCAAGAGGGAAGCCCTTATGTCCCAAGACAGGAAGAAGAAAGAGTAAGGAAGCTCGTGATTGGCTTATGCAGGCACCTCCCCCTCTGAGTTTTGCCTGAGGGCCTCACTTCCTGTCTTCCAAGTGGGAAGGTTCAGACTTTGTCATTTATTCCTTTTCCCATTGGTTTCACCCTCTGGAGTTGGTGGAGATTTGCCCACATAGCCCCTTTCAAATACACACCATTAATCCTAAGTGCATAGCACTTAATAGAAATGAAGTACAGCCATTCGTGGAGTTTGCAATCTAATAAAATGTATTTATATCTGTTTAAGAATATGATGGTTACTTTTAAATATCTTCTGAAATGTTTAAAACGTGCAAAAACTTTACAGATGAATGTGATGGGTACCCATTTAGAACTCTGGACACTATCCACATTATTTCTAGAATTCTTTGCCCCAGGTAGCTTCTACCATGCATACAGCATTATTAGCATGCATTTCATTCTTAATACATATGCATTTGTCTGTAAATATGCATGGACAGTGGATGATACATTCTGACTACTGACCAGAAGAGTCTAACGTAACACCTAGAGCCCTTAAATAAGTTGCATAATGATGATTTAATTTCCTGTTCTGTCTTTTGTTATTTTGTATTTTTTTTCCCTTAAAATTCTGTTGAAATGATTTAGCATTGTGATACAATGCCTTTGCCAGTTTCATTTCATATATGCTCTGGCTGATAGGTCTATTGTCTTGCTAATGAATATGTTTGTTTCCAAGTTGTACTACCCAAAAATGCCTCCGTGCATGTACTTGCCACATTTTTGAGAATCTAGAATATATAATTGGAAGGGAATTTCCTGGATCCTTGTGTGTGTGTGTGTGTGTGTGTGTGTGTGTGTGTGTGTGTGTGTTGATGCATTGCTCTTTGGTGGCATCTGTTTATCTCAATGACACTTTCCTGGCCACCTGTATCCTCACTAACACAAGCAGATATTGACATCGTATTGTTTATCTGGTGTCTATGAGATGGTAGTTTAAGTGGCATGCTTGAAAGGAATCACAATATTCTAAAGAGACGCTAGTTTTCCTCTCCCTTTGGCAATCAGACTGTTAAATAAGGCCCCTAGGGGAACTGGGACTTCCTCGAGGAGTCTCATGCTTGCAAGGAGGAGAAGACTGAAGCCCGGTGCTAGCCAGAGGGGGAACATGGTCCCAGAAAGAGATTTCACAGGGCTGAGAACTTGGCAGTCCATGGTGCAGAAAGAGAATGCAACCCAGACAGTGATGAGCTAATGATGGGCAGGGGTTCCTGACCAGGATTCCTGAGATATGCGGAACTCTTGCCTCCTATTTGCACTTTAACCTGACCCTGGAGATGATCTTCAGGGTGGGGATAGGGGGCGTTCACTTGATCTCTTTGTCCATTTTCCCAGTGTTAGCATCTCGTTTTCACTATTAAGTTGATTGTTTTTAATTGTCTTATCAAGAAAGGACAGGTGACTTAATCTGGCATATTATGGTTGCAGGGCAAGTAGGTATTGACTCGGACACCAGCAACAGTAACATTTTGGATAGTATATTTCTTGTTTCCTTATATGCTCATTGGATTATTTCCCTTTCTGTAAATTGCCTGTTCGTATCCATCTCCCACTTTTTCCATTGAGTTCCCATGTCTTTTATAAGATGACTTTTTACACACTCCACATAGCTACCTTCAGCTGATTTCAGGCTTTGAAAACATCTTTTCTCAAGTGTTGATTCATCTTTGTTCGTATAAGATGTCAGCCATGACCATGCCGTTTTCAAAGTTTCTCCACTTAGATTAAACCACACCAAGTACTGAAACCAAAGTGTCTTGTTGCTTTTTAATCCTCACCCCTAATCATTCCCCAGGGCAGGAAAGATGCCTATCTGACATTCTTCAGTTCAGCACACACCCTACCCGCCCCTAGCAAAAACCTACCGAGGACCAAAAAGCAAGAAAAGAAAAATATTCACTCTCCTTTCTCCCCACTCCCCCCTTTCTACCCTCTGCCACTAAGCCTGAGATGAAAGGGCAGACTCTATTCCCCCTTGGCATCTCCTTTCCTGAGTAAAGCCTACGCTGTCCGTTGAGTCATTTGTCCATTTGTCAGTCTGTCCTCCTGTGCAGACCTTATGTCTCATGGGGCCTGGTGAGGCAGCTGCTCAGCGCAGGCTGAAGCAGTGGGCTAGGTGTCTTGTCCTTCTGTCCTCTCCTTAGCTTTTAACCCTGGGAACTCTATTACCCATGAAGCAGCTGCCTAGACAGGAGGGAATGCAGGTAGCCTCTGTTCCCTGCTTAGCCATTTTCCCAGGCACTTAATGTACTACTTTGAATCCCATGGAAATATTTGCAAAAAGCCTCTGTCGTAAGATAACTTAATTAAACATTACTTACAAGAGTTTAATATTCATTATTTGGCTTCAATTACTGTCCTTGTCCCCTCCCTTCCCTCTCCTCCGCTGGAGAGTTCCCTCCCCTCTCTTATTCCGAGGGTCTAATTAGCCTAATGGCTGCTGCTTGCCGTGACCTTCTGTCTGTTGAAAAACAAAACAAAAAAAAACCCATAAAGGCTGTCTTTGGTTCGCCTTCCCATTGGTCCTTGCATGTGGCAGGCCAGATTCTGAATTCTGCCTTTCTCTCCCTTTGCAAATATGTGGCCCCACATGAGCGGCCTAGTGGAATTAATGATGTGTATTTGAAAAGGGTTTGGCAGCCAAATCTCCATGAACACCAGAGGGCTGGGGCAATGGAGAAAAGGAGGAACTGAAGGAAAAAAAAAAACCTTCAGAATTCTCCTGCAAGGGCTGGCAGCCCTGGCTGGAATGTGGCTGGTAGGAGCAGCTTTCAAAGGAGGGTGCCCACCTAAGTCATGCTTTCCTGTTCTTTCCTTCCCTGTCCTGGGGCTTAATAACATCCTGGGCTTCCCTCTCAGTGGGTTTCTTTGGAGGCTTTTGTGTGTCTTCCCCTACAGTCCGTGTCTGCAGCCTCTAGTTTCCACAGATGGGGCCATGCACATAGCAGACCCCATCCAGGAAGGAGGCAGATGGATGAGGAATTTGATCTTAGCTATAGCACGTATTTTTCTGAGCTCCTTTTGTGTTGTCTGTACAGTTGGACATCATAGGGATTCAAAGGTGAGGATGTTTGGTCTCCAAGGAACCAGAGAATCACAGTGGGGACTCTGCCATCAGTCAGCTGGGAGAAGAGCCAGAGGACCTTTGCCAAGGCCCCTTAGGATCTATGAGCTGCTAGGCACTGGTTCTAAGGGAAGCTGGGTGTGGAAAGGAGGAAGCAAGGGAACTGACATCAAGAGGTGATATCAGAGATGCACCTTAGGAGAAAAAGAGACTGAGTTAGGCGCAGGGATGTGGTGGCATTCTGGGTAATGGAAGAAGAGGTACTGAGGGACTGGTATATTCGGGGACAAGTAGGGTATGAAGTGGGAGGTCACTGTGCCTGGAAAGAGTAAGGGGATGCAGGATGATGGAGTAGCCATAGGGGTGCACGCCCAGGAACTTGGTCTCTATACTAGAGATGCATTTTACTGGAATACACCGAAGGTCATCACTTCAGACATGATACCGAGTGATCCAAGAATCGACATAGTGGTGAGATGGGTGAATCCATGAAGAGAAAAGACAAAGCAGAGGAGAATGGAGTCAGAGTGCAGTTGTCGGGAACTGGCTAATGCAGCTAGAGATAAGGGGGCCTCGGCAGACTGCTGCTTAGAAAGCAGGTTTTACATAATGTGGGACTAATAGGATGGGATGGGTATCTAAGCCGATCAGGATCTGCCCACGAAGCAACTTCCAGGGAGAGAGGAGACGGATTGATATCAGCTACAGACAGAGACCAGACCGTGCCAGCCCAGAGAGGCTGACCATGGTGGTCACCAGCACCAGCTCTAAAGAGACAGTAAACTCAAGGCTTGTCCAAGTCTCTGGTAATGAGCAAGGTGTTACCTGAGAGGTGACCTAGGCCATAGGGAGTGGGGACATTAAGACTTCAGCCTAATTTAGGGTACAAAGCTTGACTTAAAAACCAGTAGAGACTTCAGAATGTGGTCTTTGTTCTTACTGTCCCTGGCCTCTGCTCCTTAGGAGAGGAAGGGTTATCTATATGCTGTTTCTCAGGAAACCCAAAGGTCATGTTTAGTATGGTTCGTCTCATTTTCTACTTTAGGAGTTGTACTGGATGGTTTTGTGTGTCAACTTGACACAACCTGGAGTTATCCCAGAGAAAGGAGCCTCCCTTGAAGAAATGCTTGTATGAGATCCTGATGTAAGACTTTTTCTCAATTAGTGACCAAGGTCGGAGGTCCATTGTGGGTGGTGCCATCCCTAGGCTGGTGGTCCTGGGTTCTATAAGATAGCAAGCAGAGCAAGCCATAGGGAGCAAGCCAGTAAGCAGCATTCCTCCATGGCTTCTCCATCAGCTCCTGCCTCCAACTTCCTGCCCTGTGTGAGTTCCTGTCCCGACTTCCTTTGGTGATGAACAGCAATGTGGAAGCATAAGCCAAATAAACCCTTTCCTCTCCAACTTGCTTCTTGGTCATGGTGTTTTGTGTAGGAATACAAACCAAGACAGGAGCCATAGGAGATTCTTGGGGCCATCTGCAGGCTGAAGAGGATCCCTCTCCTCCAGGTTTCTTTGCAACCATCAGCCATTGTTTGATACTCTGACCTGAGTCATCCCGGGGTGGGGGGGAGGGTGTCACTGATTATTATTGGATGCAACTGAAGTTAGAAGGTATAAGAGGCAGCTGGGAGGGAACACAGGCAAAAAAGAGGGAATGACTGGCCACAGGCACTGTTCCTAGAGAACAGAATTTCATAGTCTAGGTCCTCTGACTTCTCCTCCTGGGACTCTGCATAACAGAATGAGGAAGAGTCCACTTGCTTCCTCTTCTGTCATTTCCAGTGTTAATGCAGGCCCATGATGAGGCCTGTATGCAGTATAGTAGCTAATGTGCAGTACCCTATATGGTACCCTATATGCAGGTGGCTCTTTCTTCCTGTCTAGGTCCCAGAATCTGAGTGGATCCAATAGGACAAAGTCTCATAAACACACTCTCTGGAGCCAGGCTGCCTAGGTCAAGACCTTATGTCTATTACCTACAAGCCAGGTACTCCTGGGCAAGGTAGTTAGCTTTCCTAAGAATCAGTCTTCTTATCTGTAATATGGGGAAGGTGAAATACATTCCTGACAGTGTTGGTCAAAGCCAATTATCCCAAGTAGTTATTCATCGTGTTTCCTTTCCTTCATATGTGTTAGATTTGGATAAATCCTGAGGTTACCCTAAGCATGGGTATTAATAATAGTACTTCATTTATAAGACTGCAATGATAAAGCATGTGAGTACATTCACATCACTGACTGATAGTATATAGCTGTGAGTTACTAATTATGTCTTGAATATGATAACATTGTAGGACTACCACAAAGAATTGTTACAAATTGGGAATTGCAAGCAACGAGAATTTCTTCACTAGTAATTTTAGATGCTGAAGGGTGGGGATGGAGGTTTTGGTCGGCTTATCTGTATCCACTCCATAAGCTTTATCTAAAAACCCATTGCCTTTCCAGGTACCTGGTGATCGTGGGCACACCTGGGCTTGTGGTGCCATCATTTTCATCTGGCTCTGTCTTCCCTTGGTTTGTTTTCCCAGTTTGATTTTTCCTCTTCTCACAAAGATACCAGTCACTGGGGTAAGGATGAGGCGTGACCTCATTTTAACTTGATTACCTCTTCACGTTTGCAAAGCTGTGAGCAGATGCGAATCTGTAGGATGCATCATTCAGTCTTGTAAAGACACAGCCCTCAGCTCACAGTTACTCTTTAATCTATTTGACTTTTATACCTCGTGCAAGACTTCATTTAGCACAGTGGGTCGTTGATTGTCCATTGATAGATACAATGCTTCTGAAAGATGGTCTGTGTTGGCTCACTGTAGAGCCACTGCTGGCAATGGAATTAGGGAAAACGAGGAACGAATTGCTTCCTGTGATCTCTCCCTCCGCGGAGGATTCGAGCTTCCAGGAGCTGTCAATCTCCTTGCTTGCTCACCCTTCGGCTGGTATTTTTTAAAAAGTTAAAAAAAAAATTAATCTTCAAATCATTCGTAAAAAAGAAAGAATTCAACCACGCAAATCAACAACCGCACACACAAAATCCAACAGAAAGCCCCCTCGGCACATCAAGGGGATGCTGGTGCCCAAGCTGAAATAGCTTTTCCATAATGTAGTGAAACATATTAAATTCAATAGACATCAAAGGAACTTTGCGAGCAGTTGCTGAATTTCCTGAAGTAAACAGGCTTTCAAAGGAAGCACTGGGATCATGGGGATGGGAGCACATTTTGAGGGGGCAAAACATGGAATGCCCCGGCTCTCCATCAGAGAACTGACTTCTTTAAAGAGTGGTAATAAGTGAGGCCTTGAAATAGTTTTTGACCTGAAGCGCCCCAGGTGCAGCTGGGACTGCAGGTGACAAGTCTATCTCCAAATGACAGAGGCAGATGATACTGTCCCCAATTTCATTCTGCTGGCTATTCAGAATGAGCAAATCACTGCAGACAAAGGGGATTCTAACAAGAGGAAGACAGCTTCCTGTGGGCCTCAAAGCAGTAGATGGCTTTGTGTTGGGAGCAGGTTGACAGTAACTGTGACACCCTCACTGTTGGAGAGTTTAACATTTCAAAATCTCAAGGTGCATGTGTGCATGTGTGTGTGTCTATGAGTGTGTAAATGTAAGTGTGGGAGTGTGTATGCGTGAGTGTGTCTATGTATAAGTGTGTGTATGTCTATGTATAAGTGTGTGTATGTGCCTATGTGAGTGTGTGTGAGTTTGTGCGTATGTGTCTGTGGACGGTGTATGTGAATGTGTGAGAGTGTGAGCATGTGTGTGCATGCGCATGAGAGTGTGTTTATATGAGTGTGCGTGCATGTGTGTACACATGTGACTGTGTGGGAGAGTGTGTAGTGTACCTATATAACTGTGTGAGTGTGAATGTTTGCATGTATGCTTAAATGTGAATGTGTGCATGAGTATGTGTGACAGATAGTATGAGTGTGTGTGTGTATTCCTGTGTGTATATTGTGAGTATGTGTAAGTATATGTATACATGTGTTTCTCTGAGTGTGGGTGAATGTGTGTATGTAGTGTGTATGTACCTTTGTGTACCTACTCAAGTGACTGAACTTCTGCCAGAAAGGGGATATGGATGCTGCTCCTGGCAGGAAAGCAAAGGCCCTTACATAGGATGTGATCTCCCTTTTCATGATAGAGTTCTTTGAGATCAACAAAATACAGAAATGTACAAAACAATAGTCCCAGAAAGGCTAAGTATCTTGCCCAGCATCACATAGACTCATTGAGTTGTATTTCCTCATTAATGGCTACGCCTTTACTTATACAGTTACTCCCATAGGCAGGACTCTCTAGGGTACCAATACCCCACAAAGCTCAAAATCATCTCTAGCTGACTTACAAGCCTAACATCAGGTAGATGCTGTATACATAGTTGTCTTGTTTGTTAAAAAATGTCAAGAAAAAAAATCTGCAAATGTTCAGTGTAGCTAGGTTATCCTGAGTAATTTCGAATCTGGCTTAGTTAAATTTGCGGGTGTAAATCCCATAGTAGAGATTTGACTGAACAGTTGCAGGAGTAAGAGATGTTCTCATCTATCAGTACATCCGAGGCCCTTGGCACAATAGTTCCCAAGTGTGAGTCATTGTCATAATCACCCGTGTTGGTCTTAAAAGGTAAGTAGGTGCTTGTAGGAGGATGTGTCTAATTTCTCCCAGATATGAGTGTACTGGGTTCTACCTAATCATAGTTACAGCAGGAAATCAGCCCCACCGTGTCCTGAAACAGCCCCATCCTTTTACATCCTTACCTGCAAAGCTGGAGCATCCACATTATCCCTGACTCTTGGAATGGTTGGTCTGTTCCATTACACTCATTCCATCCTGCACGAGGTGGGATGTGGCTTGCATTTGAATGCTCTAGTGACCAATGCTAGCAAGTACCTTCTCATATGAGTAATTTTATACCTGTACAACTTTCTGGTAAATTATTCTAATTATTCTAATTTTTATCCAGCTTTTTTTTTATACTGGATTGTTTTCAGTTTTGTTTTTAAATTAAGATTGGAGGGTCCAGCTGGGCATGGTGGCACATGCCTTTAATCCCAGCACTTGGGAGGCAGAGGAAGGCGGATTTCTGAGTTCAAGGCCAGCCTGGTCTACAAAGTGAGTTCCAGGAAAACAAAACAAAAATGGGGGGTCCAAAGAATTAGGTCAGTGGATAAAGGTACTTCCCTCACAAATTTGATGATCTGTATTAGATAACAGAACCTGTGTAAAAGTGGAGAGAGAAAGAAAGAGGTCCTTTGATTCTTGCATGTGTGCCATACTGTACCTACACACGTCATGGAAAAAAATGATGATGATGATAATTTATAGAGGATTTTGTGGGGTGTGTGTGTGTGTGTGTGTGTGTGTGTACAATGTCTCAAAGCAGAAATAATTCAAATATTTACTAACACACTTGTGTTATAACCCAATTGTGGCATATCAGGGGATGGCATCTACTTAGAAGTAAGGGGACACCAGTACATGTTACAACATAGATTCATTTCAACATAATCATGATGAGTTCCAGAGGGCTGACACACAAAAATATACATTGTGTGAGTCCAAATAAATGGAAAATTCCAGGAAATACAAAGTGTTCTTTGGTAACAGAAAAGTGTTCCTATTACAGCCTGGTGAGGAAGGTTGGAGGAGGGAGATTGCAAAGGCTTATGGGGGAAACTGGGGACATCGGGGTTCAGGATGTTTATTATCTTCATTTTTTGAGCATCTCTTGAGTATATACATCTGTCAAATTTTCCCATATTTTTCATGCTAAGCATCTTAGTTTGGGTATAAAAAAGAGTGAGAAAGAGAGAGAGAGAAAAAAAATCTAGGCTTGAGTCCTTATTCACTACTTACCAGCTGTGTAGATCTGAAAATAAAAACGAAGTCCAAATAGCTTATCTACATCTTAGTTTCCTTCATTTGTACAAATGTACTAAAGAAAGAAAGAAAGAAAGAAAGAAAGAAAAGAAAAAAAAAACAGAAAAAAATTCTTCTGAAGTGCCTAGTACTAATTAGGTTTCCATAAATGCATGTTTGTTTGTCTTTCATTTCCCCAATACCTGCCTCTTTTCCTCCATCCTTAATCTGCCCTCATCACAAGAGCTTCCCCACCCCCATCCGTGTGTGTGTGTGTGTGTGTGTGTGTGTGTGTGTGTGCTCTGTGTGCATGCATGTGCAGGAGTGACTGAGCTGTGTATACTGGGATCAGGGTGAGATTACCCGCCTAACCCAGGGTTAGCATGAAGGCAAGCATTAGCTTTACCATCCACATTTACCTAGTTCATAAATCCCCCACCAAAATGCATACAGAACAACCCCAGCTCCCATAAGGCATTGCAGTGATTAATGTTTATCTTTATTCCACATCAGGGCCCTCGGCCTGGCAGCTTCCCTCCTTCCCCGCTGTCCTTTATCATATGGTTAACTGGTTAGCTGGCTCAGATTTTGCAGCCAAGCAGCCTTCTTTCTTTGCTCCCCTGCCTCTCCCTCCTCTTTTGTAAGCTCTCTGCCTCTGCTCCATTGTCCTGTGAGCTCCACAAGCTCTCCAGGTGCATGTGTGTGAGTGTGTGCCACACAAACACACAGACACAGGTTCGTACCCACTCGCTTCTTGCAGCTGTAGCCAGGCCTTTGAAAGTCTCTTATCATCCCGGTGCACATGTGCTGGGGCTGTGGGTGCATTTGCAAGGGTAGAAAGGAGGCAGTGGGAAGCATACAGGAGAAAACCAAGCTCCCAGCTCCCCTGGTCTCTGCCCTCTTTGTCTAGATGAAATTTCAGATGCTACCAAGGTGTCTTGTCAGCAAATCTTTTGCAAAAGAAATGGAAGTAATATTATATATAAAAGCTGATTTGTTCAGTATTTCGCCTAAGGAGAAGATGTGTATAAATGTAGAGAAAATGCCTAATTCCTCCTGGGGCTGTGACTTCAGGTTTGACAAATGTGGAACCACGGTTAAGGAAAAGAAAGCATTGATTGAATGCCTACTGTGTGCTAAGTTCTTTCAGGCACATGTGCTTACATGATTCTCAGTGCCTGCTATATGGGGTGGGAAATCATCTGTCAACAAGGTCTGAATGAAGTCATGAGTTGGGGAGTCTCTCAGCCCTTCTTGTCAATAACAGAGACCTTGTGTGAACCGACTTCTGGCAAGCGGTGGGGCACAGAGGGCATGGGTATGGAGAAGATTGGACAGCAGTAGATGGCAGCACTTACTCCCTCCTCCTCCTCCTCGTCCTCCTCGTCCTCCTCGTCCTCCTCCTCATCCTCGTCCTCGTCCTCGTCCTCGTCCTCCTCGTCCTCCTCGTCCTCCTCGTCCTCGTCCTCGTCCTCGTCCTCGTCCTCGTCCTCCTCCTCCTCCTCCTTTTGAACTTATTTACCAGCTTCATTAAAGACACACTCTGCTTACTTTGAGGCTGCGGGCTACACTTACCGAATTAAAAGAAAAACAACAACAAAATACATCTGAAAACTTCAGATAATTAAACAAGTTCTGCTTTGAAACAAGTGTGGAAATAGGATACATCGTATCCTAAAAGACAGGGCAGAGATTTGACAGAGCCCCCCCTGCCTGATCACCAAGTTTTCACTCTGCCTTTTCTAGGATGATGAATATGGGACATTCTTGAGCAACATACTGTCATCTTCTCTCCCCCAAACACTCCAGCAATGACTATACAATGCTTTGTCTCTGTTCATTGAGCAATCTGCTCTCTCTCTCTCTCTCTCTCTCTCTCTCTCTCTCTCTCTCTCTCCCTCCCTCCCTCCCTCCCTCCC
>NC_034597.1:62015919-62064877 GCF_900095145.1 Mus pahari
CCCCCCCTCTCCCCTCCAACTCCCACTTTTGTTTTAGTGAGACAGGGACTTCCTCTGAAGTTCTAGGTGGCCTTGAACTCACTATATAGCCCAGGTTGGCCTCAAGCTTCAGGTAATCTTCATGCTTCAGCCATGGCTTGGGATGGTCTGCTGACAGCAATGCCACACTAGCCTGGGGCCTTCTATCTACTGTTACTGCCAGGGACACCTAAACTCCATCACTGCTGTCAGGAATGTCACTTGTGCTGATGATTTGAGCTCCCCACAGATGTCACCCCTCCCAACTCCTGGGAACCAAAAGAACACTCAGAGACACGAGCATGTGATGCTTTTGAAAAGGAAAGTACCCTCTGCTTTTTTACAGAGATTTTTTTCAAAGGGTTGGTTCACCCATCATAAATATGGTAACTATTTTGAGGAAAGGGGTACCATACATCCCCAGAGTTTCTGTTGCCGGTCTGTTCCTTGTGGGGAAAGGACCTTTGTTTCAGTGAGTGTCAGATTTCTCAGAAGCCAGGTCTGAAAAATTGTAGCTACAGATGTTCTTGCTCAGATACCAGTAGCTTACAAAGATCATGGCTCTTCCTTTAGTTTCAGGCTCCGCACTAGGCAGGGAAGCCTGGTTTTGCTATTTAGCTCCATCATTTCCATCAGTCATGCTCAGTAAAGTCAAGGAACGTGGTCTAAGTGGTCTGAAGGGGAAATATGTGGTTAGGTGCCCACTAGCTTTTGCTTGTAGCGTTTTGTCTTAGCTAGGGTTTCATTGCTAGGAAGAGACACCATGACCATGGCAACTCTTCTAAAGGCAAACATTTAATCAGGGCTAGCTTACAGGTTTAGAAGTTCAGGGCGTTATCATCATGGCAGGAAGCATGGCAGAGTACTGGAGACAGAGCTGAGAGTTCTACATCTTGATCTGAAGGCAGCCAGACTGTCTTCTGCAGGCAGCCAGGAGATGACTGAAATTGCACACTGGACAGAGCTTAAGCCTGGGAGACCCCAAAGCCCACCTCCACAGTACCACATCCCCTCCAACAAGACCACACCTCCTAGTAATGTCATTCCCTGTGGGCCAAGCATTCAAACACATGAGTCTGTGGGGGCCAAACCTATTCAAGGCACTACACATCTCATTATTCAGTCTTCATGTAACCTCATCTATGTGTGTTTCTGTTTTAAGAGCCTTGCTTAATATGCATAGTTTATTCATGAATGATGAAGTCACACCCAGAAGCCACCATATATCTTGCTTCAATAAAACCTTTCTAATGCCTGTATCTTCATTACAGGCCATATGTCAGCCTTCTTGCTCTTCACCACTGCACTTGAGGGACATCTTATTTTAGCAATAGAAGTCCCACCAAGAGGTGCCACAGAGCCTGACAAGGACCGCTGGTTAGCATATGAGAACTGCAGGAGAAGGCAGAGTGCTTGCTACTTTGTTGTGTCTCACCTGTCTTGAGGTGTGCATGTCAGCAACTCAAAACTTTCACTACTCCTCACAAGTTCCAAAAGTGCTCTGAGTGTTAATTAGGGGTTACGAACAAACTTGAGTTTAGCATCTGTGACTAGTAAGGAGCAGCTTGTGTGTGTGTGTGTGTGTGTGTGTGTGTGTGTGTGTGTGTGTGCACAGTTAGGACTTGTTCTCCTAACTGTGGCCTGTGAAAAGGAGCTGGTTCAAACCAGATGAGGTTGTGTACACATCACGGACTGTAGAAGGCAAGGATCATGCTTGTTTAGTCGCAGCACGTGGCAACATGGCTGACCTTCAGGTTGATGGTTCCTTATTTGGAGTGCAGAGGCTCTGACTCCCGAAACCACATTTATTGAGCCACGATTTTCAAATTACTTTCATAAGTGCAAACTGTTATTTGACCTTTTCCCTTTTGTTCTCTCATGAGCAGAGTCTGGGGGTCCCCAGAGGCTTTGAGATAAATGATGCCATTGCTCTGTTAATCAGGCTTATGCCATTATCATAAATGCACAATTGAGGTTCTCAATAATTTATCTTGTGCTCACACTACCTGGTTCTCTTTTCTCTGGGAAAAGCTGTCCTATGGTCCACTGAGGAGATGCACTTTTCCTTTGTCAGTGCACAAACTTCTGTCCATGTTGAGTCCTCTTGTTTGACTGTTCTAACTCTCTCGGTGCTTCAACTTCATGACCTCTGACCCCTTTTTGCTGTGACTCTCACTTGTCCTTTGACCTCCACACGTAGTTTCTTGCCTTTGTTTCTCTATCACAGCATGGCTGCGGGAAGGAGGCAGCCAGCTGTCACTCCTGACCTCTCCAGCCCCTGAGAGGCACAACTTCGTTAGGTAAAAGAAGCTTCCAGATATTCTTCTTGAGTATGAGTATGGGGTGTGTGTGTGCACGCGCGCGTATGGGCATGTGTGCATGTATGTAAGTATGTGTATATGCATTGTTCATGTGTATACATAAAAGCACATGTGTTGTGGAGGGTGGGGGGCATCTTCAACTGTCCTTCTTGTTTCTCAGGCAGGGTCTCTCACTGGCCTAGAAACTCACCAAGTAGGCTACAATGGCTGGCCAGCAAGCCCAGAGTTCTGGTCTACCTGTCTCTACCTCCAGAGGTGGGGACTCCAAGCACGTCTCACCATGCCTGACTTAAAACAAACAGACAACAAAAAACAAACAAACAACGACAACAACAACAAAACACACCTGAGTTCTGGGAGATCAAACTCCAGTCCTCATACTTGCATGATAAGGGCTTTGCTGAGTAGCTCCTGCCTCTGGGAGTTTTAAGGAATGAGGTGACTGTGGAGGGACAGTGTCTGTGTTGTCCTGTTTCTTGGATAATGTTCTACTGACTTCTCTGTTGCTGTAATAGAATCCTAATCAAAAACAACTTAGAAGATGAAAGAGTTTATTTGGCTTAAAATAAACTCCTGTTTATTTTATCTATCCATGTTTATCTAACTATGTTAGAATCCATGATGGAAGGAGTCCAGGGTAGGAGGGCAAGGCCGGGGCCATGAGGCAGGAGCTGAAATAAAGACCTCTGGGAGATGCTGATTTATTGCCTCTCTTCCACGCTCACATCCATTTACGTCTTTGAGACAGTCCAGGCCCACCTGCTCAGGTATGGCACAGCTCACAGTGACTGGGTCTTCCTAGGCTAACCATCACCCAAGAAAATGAGCCACAGACATGCTGAAAGGACATATGATGGTAGCAGCTCTTCAACCAAGAGTCTGTAGTTGTAGGTATGTTAGGCTGACAATAGACCACATCAGGCCCCATAGTTATGCGAGCATCATAGTGGGGAGAGCCCTAGGCTGAGGAAGCCTCATGCCGCTGCTGTTCCCAGCTCTGTGGCTTGCTCTTCTCTACTGACGCCTCCTCCTCTTTTAAGCTTCTTTCCAATTCTTTTCCTGTCTGTCCTAATTCTTCCTCAGCTTTATCCAAATAGGCAGCCTGGTGTATTTGTATCAATAAGAAGCAATCAGGACAGCTACAACCCCTGCAATCAATATATAATTGCACCAGCATCCTATCACCTCAGGCTTCTAAGCACTGATTACCACTGAGGTCTCCTGATTCTGACAGTGAATCCAGGTTCTACTGCTGGCTTCATCTGAGGACCATGTGGGAGGTTTACAGCCTGAGTGTAGGGAATCCATTTAGGCCTGGGTAAGGTTTGCTAAGACCATTAGAGACCAAGAGATCATGTGATATACACAATTAAAAGTAATGAAAGTCTTAAAAAATATGTGTTTTCAAAATCTCTACATAGATGTTAATCATGGTAAGAAGTGAACCGTAATATTCAGTGATGGTCAAAATATAAATGAAGATTATAATCCTAAAAAAACCCCGGGGGAGTCTAATGGGAGATAATTAGATCATAGAGTACCACCCTCAGGAATGGATTAATGCCTTGTGCAGAAACTGGGTTAGTTCTCTCCATGGGATTAGATTTGCTGGGGTGGGGGAGGTGTTAGTTCTCTTGGGACAGTGTAAGCCTTTCATAGCCTCCCATCTCTTCTGCATGGCCAGCTTCTATTTTCTACTTCTCCACCATGGATTGCTGAGCAAAGCCAACTGGATACAGCTACCCAGTTGTAGATGGAACTCTTAGCCAAATTAACCTCTGCTCTTTTAAGCATCTCTTCCTGTTACATCAGCAGAAAACAGAGCAAGATACCCAGAAGAACAAAAGGGTCTCCATTGGCTGTATAGCACTCTCTCACACACCATTTCCTTTGTCCCTTGTAGTAAGCCCATGAGAAGACAGCATGTGGTATTAAGCTCACTTACCAGACAGGAAGAACAAGTAGCCCATTATTTCTGTTTGATTGGGATTATGGAAATGGTCCTGGGACTTTTCAGTACTGAGAGCTCCACACCTTAGGTTAGATACAATTCTCTTGTACTACAATGGTGTAGGGACTGGATTTTCTTCCCTTGACACTGTTCCAGATAACTTCCAGTGTAATCATGTTGTCCCCTGTTGGTGAAGACCAACACAATAAAAAAGCACCAGCTATGATGCAGTGAGTGTTTATGTAGCCCCAGGGCATGGTACATATTTGGTAATTACAGACCACTTACATAGACAGTACCTACTGTGTACTAAACCATATCCCAAGTACTTCCTCATATATGGATTTAACCCACATTTAATCCTTTTGCATGAAAGGGAACAGAATCACAGAACAGCTGAATATTCTTTAATGATCAAATAGCTGGTAAGGGACACAACAGGAATTTGAATGTAGATGTGTGATTTTTGTGACTTCCAACATCACTCTTGTACCTATTGCCACTCTAATTGTGATTAAACACTCAGAAAGCAGGGGGTGTCGCCAGCAACATCTTATGGAAAAGAAGTCTGAGTCAGGGTGTAAGTTCTTGTTTGATGAGTGAATTAATGAATGAATGGAAGAATGAATAATTGGGTGGGAGTCTTAAAACTTTTCTAATATTTCAGATGGAATGATGTTTTTTCTCATACACAGATGATAAAGATGAGAGAGTAATAAAACCAAAGAAAAGCAGTTGGCAAAGGACAGAGCAGCATGTTGAAGGAAGGAAGCTCACCTACAAGACTCTTTTTTTTCTTTCCTAGAAGTCTAAGAAGTTCAACATCATAGTAGACCTACAATGGCAAAGTTCTGAACTAAGCTTGCTTATGGGACTAGTTGGGAATTGACTGGAGAGGAGCCTGAGGGCAGCTGGTGGGGTAATAGAAATGTGAAATTATATGTTTATTATCATGTTGAGACATGGCTACATACATTTGAAATAAACCCATTGAGTTATCTTTATACCTCATTCATGAATTTTTATCTACAAACGAATGAACAGATGCGATAGAAGGGAGGGATTTCCAGCTAGGTGTCTCTTAGATTCCAGTGCTTGGACTACCCCAGTTATTGAAACAGAAAGTGCTTTTGTGCAGACAGATTTCCTTGGTGCCATGTAAGCTGTTTACAGGTTTAGAAACACTGTTTACAGGGGCTTACAGGGGAACTGTTTACAGGCGAAGAAAATGTCAAGGGGAGAAGTGAGTTGAGTTGCTTTGACCAAGTGGTTGATGCGAAGCGAGTCACACAGAACCAGCCAGCAGGTGAAGATGGATGGGCTGGCTCTGCCCTGGACTCCAGCATCCTCCAGACTGGCAGCTGTTCCTGTAATAGTGGATGACCACAGGTGCTACTGTAGTCAGTTGGGATGACAGAGCTTGGGGTGATATGATCTTGGTTCAAAACCTGGAAGGGCAGAAGAGGGCCATAATTTTAAGGAAACAGAATGTCTAGCCATGGTAGAGTTGCTATTTTAGGGAATAAGGATGGGGTTTAATAGCTGGCCTTAGATTGGAAGGCAGGACGGTGGTTTGGGGGGCAGGGCCAGAGGTGCAGAAACTATGATGTGAACATGAGGTGAGAGCCTAGTTATCAGAAAGCATGAAGTCAGCAGAGTCTCTGGGGCAATGGATCAGTGTGGCACAATGGTAGGAATAATGATGATACAATTGTAAGTCATTTCAGAGTGCTGAAAGCTTCCAGGATGTGCACAGGTAGGGGATTGCACTGGGATGTGCACAGGGATTGCACAGCCGTGGGAGTCTTAAAGGATGTTTACACACACAGTATCAACTTCCCCACACAGCCGCTTCACGTTGCCAAGGGACATAAGCAGATGTGTGAAGTGGCTGCTGGCATAACAAAACATCTTATTTAACAATAAGTTTTTCAAAAGTAAGTACAAAAAAAATATGCTGCAAAATCATGGCAATGCCATGCCAAGCACATGAACCAATGCCAATCACTTCTTGCTGTTATCAGGTAGTACATGCCATGTATAATTGGATGTGTGCTACCTTTCTGTAACAAGCAGTTCAGCAGATTTGTTTCCAGCATTATTTCCACAAACACGGGACCAATACACTGTGACGTGACACCACATTGCCCAGCAATGTGGATATTTAAGTTCCATTATAATTTTCATGGGACCATATTGTGCATGCCATCCATTGCTGAGTGAAACATTGTTATATGGTAGGTTACTGTATTTCTGCAGAGTATTTTGAAGATTACGTTATTATTAATTGCTCTTTAGGGTGTGAACATGTGTGTGTTGGGCATACATATATGTGTGCACATAATATAGAGACCACAGGTTTACCTTGGATATTGTTCCTCAATATAGTGTTCCCCTTGAATATTTTTTCAAGATGGGGCCTTCCACTAGCCTAGACTTACTTGATGTTATGGTTAGGTTTGCTGGTTGGCAAGCCCCAGGGACCCTCTTGATTCTGCCTCTTCAGTGCTGAAATTTCTAGCACATGCTGCTATCCTGGGCTATTTCATCTGGGCTGTAGAGATTGGACTCATCGCCTTATGTCTGCAAGGTGAGCACTTTCCCAGCTGAGCTGTCATCTCAGCCTGGATTACACTGTTTTATCACACAACAATTAGACCAGAGCCTGGCACCATTGCTGGAGCTAGAAGCATTACAAGTAGAGCCCCATGTCAACTGATGATACAGTTGGCTGACAGCCCTAGGAAGGACTCCATTTGTGGCTCATTAGGTGGCGCCGAGGTGCTACGTGAGTCGGGTGCACAGGCAGTGGGTGACGTGTGTCTCAATGGAAAGAATTAGTAAAGAGAAACAAACCATTATCATTACCCCATTCCACTGGACCATCTATCAAGACTGAAAGAGGTTAATGGTGGTCTGAGATTGCATAGCTAGTTAGTGCAGGACCTGGGGCTACTTGTCAGTTTCCCATTTCCATTGTCAGAGGCTCCTCTATCAGCTTAGAAGCCTGCATCATCCTGAGCCCTCTGCACTCATTACCTGATCCTGTGCAGAGGAGACCTTGATCAGAACCAGGGCTGTTCCTCTGATCTTCAGTTTGTAGAGAGTAGGGCATCCTGTCTGGGACTCCACTGGTGCTCAGGCTACATCCTCATTACATTTTGACTGGTACTTATGTCAGAGGAACCTGTCACCATGTCACTTTGGCACCTTGATCATGTATTTAGCTGTCACATCCTCATATGCAGGGGCTGACAGTCTGCCATTTTTTTTTTACAGAGCACACGATTCTTCACTGGGAGTCTCTGATCCCGACCTCAATCTTTGCTCTGTTCTTCATGTCTCTGTACCTGGGGGGTGTTTACACCTGTGGCAAGTCTACTGCTCACTCAGAGAAAGAGATGGGTAGCCCTCAAAGGGAAGCCGTATTAGCTATCAGTACAGTGGGTAAAGACAAGGCACCTCAGACCCCAGGAGCAAGACAGGACAGAGCTGTGGCAGTGGCAGGGGCTGTAGGAGCGTGGACTCAAAGCTGGCTGGAGGTGGAAGTGTGAACTGGCAGGAGAGCAGTTGAGTAGCAGGTACAGGCCAGTACAGCTCTCACAGCATGCTCCAGTGGGGTGCGACTCAGAAGTCACCCTTGACTATTGTCTTCATGTTCCAATGTGAGGAATGAATTCCTTCTCCCAGAGAGAGGGAAAACACACAGGAAACCAACTCTGATTGGTACACCAAGACAACATGACATTGTTTTAGTTGTTCCTTTGTTTTCTAATAGTCATTCACGGAGCCATTCATAAGGATTCATTCATTCATCCAACACGGCCTGACTCATGATCAATAAAGTACGTGGTCAGTATCCAGAAATTGGGGGGAAAAAAGATGACTTAAGCTTTACTTGGATAGTTAATATAGACATTGAAAACATTTATTGTGATAATTGAACTCAGTTTTTCATAGCATCAATTCATACAGAAGGTCTGTTTATGATACCATGCTCAGTAAATTGCATGGCAACCTTATAATGCCAGAGACACACCCGCGAGATCCAGCTAAGCCTGGCTTTGCTTTGAAGATGTCTATACTGCCATCAGGGGACTTTTCCATTCCTCTTGGCTCAAGTTTTAGGAGAATGCTGCTGCCCTGGTTCTGTACCAGGACGCAGAGACTCCCTCCAGCCCTCTGCTCTGGAAGTCCCAGAAGTTTGGATGGGTGGTATACACTTGCCTCACAGTTTTGGATTTGGGAAGATGCTCAAGTGTTGATTGGCTGTTAGAAACCTGTTGGCAACCAGAGAGCTTGTGTTTCTGTACCAGATCCCCGTGTCTGCCATGCCATGAGTTCTGTAGGACGATTCCCGATGCCTTTGAAGCCTTGGCTGAGTCTTCTCCACTTAGTTCTGCCTGAACAGCAATGTGGATCTCCTTTAATGGCACTTGCGTAGAGAGTTGGTACCTGCCCCCCCACCCAAGAGTGTATCAGGTCAAAGGCAATCCACACGGTCTGCCTCATAACTCCCATGGGATGGGCAACTTAGGTCATGTTCAGAAATAAAGGGTAAATTGGAAAAAAATGCTATGGATTGTCTAAGCAAAAAAGTAAGAGGAAGAGAATAAAACCTGGGAGAGGAGGAACAAGTAGAGATGAAAAAAAGGAAGGAATAAAAGATGGCAAAATGAAATGAGTGAAGGATACCCGGGTGCAGGCCATGATGGCATGCACACGGAAGGAGAGATGTTATGACCCAAAGACTCAATAGGAAAAATAGACTCTCCTTGTACCTGGAGGGAGGAAAATAAAGAGATGAAGGTGATGCTGAGCTGCTAAATACAGAGAAGAGAGAAAGGAGATTCAATCTAAAAGTCATCCTCAGTGTTACTGAGGAATATACCACGAGGACAATGCAAACAGAAACAAAGATCAAAGTCACAACTAAAGATGGTGCACTGCAAAGCTGCCTCTGCTGTTTATAGGAAGCCTGGCTGGATTGTTGACTTAAAAGATTAAGCATGATAAACACTGGAAAAGGGAAAAAGGAAACAAAAAGATTGAATACCTCATCACAAAAGCTAAATTAGTTAAAATGTCTTCTAATTTCTCTGCAAATACCAAAGACAAGAGGGCATCTTGTGGTACAGATAGGGCTCCGGTTCATCAAACCACTTGGTTTTCGTAATCTGTTATATCTGTTACTATGGTTAAATGTGAAGTATTTTCCCACATACTCAAGTATTAGAACACTTGATCACCAGCTGCGGTGCTATTTTGGAAGTGTCTGTTCAACATGTAGGTGGGCCTACTTGGAGGAAGTAGTCACAGGGGGTGGACCCTTGGGAAAATATTATCTATGACTCCCTCTCTGTTATTCTGGGTGTTTCCTGATTGGCCACTTCGATATGACAGCTTCCTCAGAGATGCAGGACCAAGACATTACCACTACCATGACTTCCCCACTACATTTTTCTGATGGACTGAATATCTTGGAACAATGAGTCAAAATAATTTCTTCTTTTGGATTGTTATGTTCAGATATTTGCTCATAACAATAGGAAATGTAGTTAATAAGGTAGCCATGTGGATGATTCTGTCAGATGGACTTGGGTAGAAGTGAGAAGCCACTACCAGCCTGGCCCCTGAGATCTGTTACAGTACTTACCAGCTCATCATCCATCTCTTCCCCTTTTCTCTTTTTCTTGTTTCTTTATCTGCTCTCCTCTCCACCGCCACCTCTCCCTCCCTTTCTCCTTCTCTCCATCTCTCCCCATTGCCAACCAGATTCCAGGTACATCCCAGAGGCCCCTCAGTGACAACAGAACCCAATCCATCTTCCTTAGGCTAGCCTGCAAGACTCTCTGACCATTATTGAGCCTCTATGATTCTAGGGCTATTATAGTCTTGAATCTGTTTTGCATAAAGTACTTCAGAGTTTCTAAGAGAAGCCACTGTTATTCAAATTAGTTTGTTTTATAATTTAGTCAAGTAGGGACTGAGGGCTAAACACAGAAACGTATTTTCAGAAATATAAGAGTTTAGAACATGAAACAGACTTATTTTCTTTCAGAAAAAGTACTTTGGAGTATACTCCAGCTGATAGAAATGTGTCAAAATAAATGTAAGTATGAGGAGGTTGTCTAAGAATGAACTTGGTGCTGAACACTAAGATCTATTGAGCATGGAGTAAAATCTAAATGATTCTTGTTAATAGGGCTTACGGTGGCATGGAAGTTAAAGTTATCCTCAAAAGTTCAAATGAAATAAAACAAGAAAATGTGGCTTTGAGAATGTTTACTCTAAGAGATACAAGAAACAAGGTGAATAGAAAGAATTTAGAACATCCCAGCTTCTTCATTTCCCAGGGAGAAAAGAAGAAATGACTTATCCTTAGTTTTTCAGGTTGATTACAAAAACAAAACAAAACAAAAAACAAAACAAAGCTCAAAAGTTATTTTCTGAAATGTAAGAAGGCCACCAAAAATTTTAAAATACTTTTTTAAAATTTTTTTTCTGTTGACTAAGTTATTAGAGGGGAAAGATCAAAGAAAACAGTTCACCACATCTTCAGTAAATAGAAATGAAAAAGGAAAGAAAGCTGTAAGGCAAAAATAAATTAATAAAGAAGAAGAAGGCTGGGCATGGTGGCATGAGCCTTTAATCTCAGCACTCAGGAGCCAGAGGCAGGCAGACCTCCATGAGTTCAAGAACAGCTTGACCTACATAGTGAGTTCTAGGGCAGCCAGGGATACACGATGTCTTAAGAATATTAGAAGACAAAAGTGAGTCCCATGGTCAGAAAAAATAAAATGAATTCATGGTAACAAGTACAGATATTTAATTCATAACAATAACTGAGAGAGTCAACCCTTCTACTGTAGAGCATCAATTAGGTTAGATAAAAGTGTCAACTACATGCTTCCATAAGATTCAAATCTAATGTGCAGTGATTGACAAGGGAAGATGAGGAATAACAGGCTGGGCAAACGATGCAGAGAAAGGGTATACAAAATGCAATAGTGTTAATATTAACATAACTACAATAGAACTTGAAGCACAAAAGGATTATGCAATATTCATGAAACAGACAATCAAAAATAAAAACACCACACTTACAAACCAAGTAGTAGATGATGTCAAATAATTGAATGTCAAATGTCCATAGCAAAAGCATTAGGAAATGTAAGGAGATTTAGTTTTTGATTCCTAAAAGGATGACAACATATTCCTCTGAATATGGCGAGCAATGATGCATTAAGGTATTAACTAGGGTGAAGCACACATTGATGACATGAACTTTGTTTAATAAAAACACGAAATAAAACCCAGGAACAGATCATGCTGGGCTAAATGTATTTTTCATAGACTGGGTTTTTATTTTCTTTAAGTAGGATGAAACATTAATTCAGATATTTTAATAAGCAGGAGGCAGAAACTAAATAGAGAACAAGAGAAGAAAGCCAGCTATGGTAGCGAGTGCCTCTAATCCTAGCATTCAGGGTGCTGAGAGGTAAGGGCATTGTGAGTTCAAGGTCCAGACCAGCCTAGGGCTTGGCTACATAGACTTAGCAGGGTTGTCTCAATCAACTAGCAAAGAAACAATGAAACAAATGAATTAGATAAAAACAAAAATCAAAAGAAGAAAAAAAAATGAAAAGAAACAACCAACCCAAATAAAACACAGAGGAGCTCTGTTAAAGGGAATGAAATTGAGTTAAAATGCCAGCAGAAGACCTAGGACATTTAATAGAGAAAGCAAATACAAGATTAGATCCTGAAAAATGGATATAATTACAGGTGCTAGATATAAAACATGTTGCATGATATCAATTATAACATTCAATGTGATTTTTAGTATTTGTATTATAAGACATGATTCTGTATCAAGATAGAAATCTCAAATTGACAAGTTAAAGAAGTTATAGTTTTGAATAACTTGTAAGAAAAAAATTACTGAAAAATTACTTTTGCTAGTTTCCCTAATATTGGAGCTCAATTGATCAAACTTTAAGAAATGTTAATTTAGAAGGACAACTTAATCGTTTCCTATTTTTATAAAACTATAAAACTTTGTGAGTCATTTTATGAAACTACCATATTCCTAATAATGAGGCAATTGTAAACAGTGTTCAGTTTAATGTATGAAATGAAAACTATAGTCTTTTCCCTAAGTTGACCTATCACATCACACCTTCTGCTATCAAGAAAAAGACAACTTTGGGGCTTCTTAAATGTTTTTCAGTTGTGAACCCCTTTCATCTGAGAAATGTTTACATTACGCTGGGTACGCTGCTACATGAAATATGGGGATAATCAACTACTAACAAATAATAATTTAATTTAAAAAATTTCATACATTTTGATCATATTATTTCCCCTCCCCCAACTCCCCCCTAGATCCCTCCTACCAAACTTCATGCTTTCTCTCTCGTAAAAACAAAGACCAAACCAAAACAACAATAACACACAGATACACATGTGCACACAGCAAAACAAAACAAAACAAAACCAAACCAAAACCCATTTTGTTGGACTGAGCATGTGTCCCGGCTCTGGTGTATGGTTGATAGCCAATGGAGTCCAATATGACTCTGTTAGAAAAACAGATTTTCCCCTTGCCATCAGTTGTAAATGACTTCTTGGTTATGGGTGGGACTTATGTCCACTCCTCCTTCTCCTTGCTGAGACTTTATCTGGCTTGAACTTGTACAGGTCTTGTATATGTGGTCACGGTCTCTGTGAGTCCATACGTGTATCAGTCCTGTTGTGTATGGAAAATTCTATGTCCTTAGTCATGTGTCCCCTCTGGCTCTCACAGTCTTTCAGTCCCCTCTCCTGCATAGATCCCTGAGGCCTAAGGGGGAGGGGATTCAATAAGGACATTCCATCAGGGCCCGAGTGCTCTGACCTCTCCTGCTCTGTGCACATTGCCCAGTCTCTGATAATTACCCTCTACTGCAAGAAGTTTCTGCTGCTGAGGGTTAAAAGTGGAGGGGTAGGAGGATGGGGTAGAGGAGGGAAAACAGGAGGGACAAATAACGAAGGCCTTACAGAATTCCCTATGGAACCCTCCTACAGTAGAAATGTCCTAAAATACAGACATACATTAATTTAATTTAAGTGATGTTCTAACATAAGAGGGTGACAATACCTCAACTAGACACCATATGCTACCAACTAAAACACTGAGTACCATGGATGGGTTATGTAGTCTTGAGCATCCAGACAAAGGAGTCCCGTAGACTCCCTTAGGTATTAAAGGGTAGTGACAATGCTTTGTTTACCTTCTACAATCTAATGGTAAAACCCCATTGCTGAAGACACCACATACTTAAGTCATTGAACATAGAGAAGTTGAGTTGGTCCTTCATCCCTACACTAGCATTTATAGTGCTAGACGGTGTGATATAGCCTACTGGAGGAGAAACGTAATTGTCAATTTCACACAGCTGTGGACTCTTCAAGCTACACTAGCAACCTACCTGCAGGTTATACACTACTGGTGCCATACAGACACAAATGTTATGGGAATAATGAGCAACATTTGTTACTGAGTTTAATGCCCGCTCCATGAGATGGAATCCATACTGACTCTGTTAACAAAGCCAAGAACCTGGGAATAGATAGGTCTTAGCCATTGAGAAAAATGTACTACTGTTTTTCTGCTAGATGAACATAATAAAAAAAAAAGATTCTTAATGTCATATTGCCATACCCATAAATTACAACATTGCTCAACTCTTATCTGACAAATCCTGTTAATTAATCAATCAGTTAATTAATATATAGACAAGATCTCACTCTATAACTCTAACTGGCCTGGACCTCTGTGAACCAGGGTAGCCTTGAGATTACAGAGATCCACCTGCTTCTGTTTCCTGGGAGCTGGGATTAAAGGCGTGGGCTGCTTCACCCAGCCTTTCATCATTTTTTTAAAAATAATTATTTGGGAAGGTAAAACTTTATCATTTGTTAAAGACCACATGGGACTTGCATTCCAATGAGATGGATGTGTCTGCCTCTTTTCAAATAGAGTTAAATTTGGCTGAGTCTTTGAGACTGAACAAAGTGGAGAACCTTAAACTGTTTTCAGAGTTGATCAAGGTTTTGATTTTGCAGTTGTCGGTGCTGAGAAGGTCATTTTGCTTAAATACATGCTACAAGATGGCAGAGGCATGGTGAAGGCTTTTCCAAAATGTCTTAGAAATCCTGTCCCAATCTCAAGCAAAAATTCATCATTATTTTGTCTTTCTGTGGAACGTATAGCAGGAGCCCAAATAGCAATGCTTGCTTAAAAATCAAACATCTCAACGACATGATCCAACGACATATGCACTGCTACTGAAATCCCAAGGGGCAATGCTAGGGAAGGATGGAAACTTATTGCTTTCCACAACTAAACCACAAGGTTTGCACAAAAGCACACAACATTGTCAACTTTGAAGGTGCAGCAAAAATTGAACAATAGTTCTAAACCTCAGGGCCATGTTCTTTGGCAGATGCACTTCACTTTCCCACCCAAGGTTGAAGAGAAGTAGTCATACAAATGAGTGTTGCCAGAAACCACTCAGCTTCAGTATGTGCTCAGTTTTGAATGTTTGATTATTGTGCATTCAGAAACCATTTCCCATGAACTGATTTCGCAACTTTACATTCAGTTACAGGGCTCCATATGGGGTCCCCAGGTTAAGAAACGGTGACCTGCCATGTTAGGCAGAAATGGTGTTGATGTAAGTACTTGAATAGTAGGAATTCTATCGATTCAAGTCACAGCTACAATATGACGGTCACCTAAGTTTTGTGCATTCTAATTATACAATAAAGAATGAGTTAAAATACCCTGAAGTGTAGCTACATAGTAAAATATCCTGCAAGTGTAACTTTTTTGGGGAGATATTTGTTTCCCAGAGGTCACCTATTAATGTCTGGATACTTTTAGTTGTGAGGATAAAGGTGGGGTGGAGGTAGTTTGGGGTGGGTGGCATCTAGTACTTCCAGGGTAGGGATGAGCCTACATATCCTACAATGCCCAAGACTGATTCATCCAACAACAACAATAGCAACATCACCACCACCATCATCTTCATCATCACCATCATCATCAACAACAACTGTTGCTTAGCCCTTACATGTCAAGTTCAATTTGTCCAAAACTGAGGTCATAGTATATGCCAGCTCCCACACTAAATACTTAACCTGCTTTAATCCTCATAAGTCTCTACAAATCAATTACTGTCATCACCCACTTTTCTCTTTGTGTGCATGATACATGTGGGGTGTTAGTGGCATTTCATGCATGTAGAGGTCAAAGAATGACCTTTTGCAATCAATTCTTTCCTGGGTTCCAGGGATTGAACTCAAGTCTCCAGGCTTGCTGGACAAGTGACTCCACCTGCGGAGTCAATTCACCAGCCTTCTCTAAGCTAATTTTATATGTAAAGCCATCAAAACATACGAGGCATAGTCTTGCTTTGAAAGTCACATTCATGAAGAGACAGAATTTGAACCCCAGCAACGTAGTAACTTTCTCTTTTTATTTTCTGCTGTGATAGTCTGATAGCACACAGGGCTAAGGCAAGATCCAAAATTATGTGTGTGCACACATCCATTCCAATTTCATAACATACCATCCATAATTAAATAAAAGTAAATATATCTTGTTTGTTAGTAGTAATCTTCCATGGTGGAGTTTCTAAATTGGTTTTAATGGACATGTATTATTTTGTTATCAGATAAAACAAAAATCCAATAAGTCATATAAAAAAAAATCAATGGAGCTAATTGTAGTTTGGCATACTCCCTTATAAAAATTCAAAGTCTGAATAGAGGGTCAGGCTGCTGCTGTGTTGATGTGTTTTAGAACAAACACCACCATTCAAGTGTATGTGCTAGAATCCCTTCAGGGGCAGAAATCCTGACTCAGAGTACTTTAAACCAAGAGAAACCAATTGCTGCCTGTAGCTGAAATGTCTAACAAAAGGACTTCATTAGCTTCAGGCAAGGCTTGATCTTCTAGCTTAGAGTGTTTGACCTTAAGCTACTTTCTCTATTTCTGACCTCCCTTCCCTCCCTGTTTCCTGTACTAGGAGAAGTTATGGTCACTCAGATCAGACCAACTTAGGTCACTTGAATGTATTGACTAGTGTGGCTTTCCTGGATCCCATCTGTGGACTAGGGATGGATTCAGGTCCCTTGGAGGCCTGTCATTCCTAGGAGAGAATGGAGGGCTATTGTGAAGTTGAGCATTTTATATCCATTGAAAAGCACTTGGTGTGGATTAGGCTAACAGGGTATTACCTTCAGAGACAATGAGGTGGGACACATCTCTCTTAAATGCCAACTTGAGTGTATCTGTTTTCTCATAGTGTAGACAGTATTTCCACTATGCAGAGTAAAGAGAGGTCATTGGTGGCTGGACTTACAAGGGAGAGCTACCTGGTGTGTGTGTGTGGGGGGACTGGACATAGTCCTTCAGGGGTAGAGCTGGCTTGAAAGGCAGAAGGGATGGCATGTGGCCACAGCCTGGTGAGCCGGGCTGTGTGAAAGAGACTGAGCCTGTGAGAATCATGAAAGGCACACAGAATCTGAAGCCTGGCTTAGCAGTAGAGGCCTACATGTTTTTATCTTGGCTCTGTACATCAGTCTAAGTAGGAAGAACACATTGGGGGAGGCTTTTAGATGAGGTGTGCCTGGGTCAGTTGTGAAAATTTTGTATCAGAAGCCTGCCTTCCTGTTCCAGCTTCAGTTTCCACACTTTTTAAAGTGGACAGCAGTGTAATCACAGAATTGATCTGCTGAGTAAATGATACAATGTGTGCCTTAGATCCCTCTGTAAATTGTGAGGGAGCGGATGTGTGCAGGAAAACAGTGTTTCAGAAACCCATATATGTACAGGGATAGAGATCACAGGACAGACTGTAGGGATTACAGAGACCCCTCCTACCTAGAACCCTTCTGCCTCCTGGTTCTCCAACACATTCCTGTTTGCCTATGACATCACCCCTGGGAAAAGCATCAACCTGGGGCCACAAGGAGAAGGCAGCAGCTCTGGGGTTCCCTGGCCTTAGGGATGGAGAAGCTCAAGAAGTGAGGTTCAGAAAAGGAGCAGAAGTACTTCAAGGAAGAGAGGGAATTACTTCTTGGGTCAAGTTTGCCAAAGACCATAAAAGCCTCAATGTATGAAATTAGCTTGATTTTGTAAAATAGTTACATCAGGCAGCTGTCAGGAAATCAATAGCACACAGTAATTATGCCCATAAACATGCTGAAGAAGCAGGAGAGGTCAGAGGCAAAGAAGGGGGTGGCTCCTGCCCAACCTGTCAAGACATGACTCACAAAGCCTGTGGGCACTACAGCTACCCAGAGGACCCAGCTCCCTGTGTCTGCCACCAATTAATCCAGGGAGAAGGGAAATTGAATTGGGCAAACATTTATTGCACATTTACTTCAGGCCAGGCACTGGGAGCAGTGCAGATGGTTTAACCCTCTCAGGGCAAGCCTTATTTGCAAACAGGCAGGGTAGGAAGTTCCTGGAACGAACACAGGATCAGTGGGTATGCTATAGGCACAGATAAGAATCCAGCAAGTCACCCAGTGAGTTTTCATATTTCTGTGTCCTGGAGCAAAGAACTGAAAGAAGGAACCATGGCTAGTGGCAGAGAGTTTATGAAGAATAAAGGCACATCTGTGAGTGGAGGTGTGGTAAGGACTTGGGGAATGTCTGAGGCTCAAAAGCACTGGGCCACCAGAGTCTTAATACTTTATAGGTCATTTACATGGTGCCTGCCTTCTCTAGCATTTGGAGAGCATGAACCGTTTTGCCTGGGCGTTCTCCGTTTTATTACATGCAGTCTTAAGTAGGTTGGTAGGCCAAAGGAAGGTTCCTTGTTTTCCTCTGTCTTTAATTTCTCTCATGTCAATCTTGGTGCCTTTGGGACCTTCCTTTCTACCCCATGGTGGAGACTTCTATGTGAGGTATAAACTTGAAAAGGAAAAGAAAAGAAAAGAAGAAAAAGGAGAGGGAAAGAAAAAAAAAAAACATGTCTCCACAGTAAAAAAACACTGGCTGCTCTTCCAGAGGACCCAGGTTCAATTCCCAGCGCCCATGTTGCAGCCCACAGCTGTCTATAACTCTAGTTCTTATGGATCATCTGCATCTTCTGGCTTCTGTGGATGTTGCGCACAGGTGGCACAAAGACAGGCATGCAGGCAAGACACTCATAAACACAAAATAAATACATTTTTCATTAATTTTTTTATTTGTTCACTTCACATTCCAATCATAGCTCCCCCAATAGAACACTTTTTAAAATAGCCTTAACAATCACTTTTATTACCATTCTTAGAGAGAGAAAGTGTGTGTGTGTGTGTGTGTGTGTGTGAGAGAGAGAGAGAGAGAGAGAGAGAGAGAGAGAGAGAGAGAGAAATGGAGAGAGAAATGGAGAGAGAAATGGAGAGAGAAATGGAGAGAGAAATGGAGAGAGAGGGAGGGAGATGAGGGTGGAGGGAGAAGGAGGAGGGTGGAGGGAGGATGGAAAGCATGAAATGCATGCATGCCATGGAGCATGCGTGGAGGTCAGAAGACAACATGTTTGAGTGGGTTTTCTCCCTTTACTCTTAAGAGCCATAGACTTAAGCTAGGTTTTCAGGCTCGACGTCAGGAGTCCTTACCCACTGAACCATCTCACTGGACATGTGTGGAGCTAGCTTTGCAGAGGATAACAAGAAAGGCATTTGCTGACACTGCCTCCTGTCTGGATTTACAGGTACAGCCATTATGCGTCTGTGGACAGTGCCTGCTGTTTCCAGCTCAGGAACAATCCATTTGCCCTGGAATGTTCTTCTCTTAAGACTCAAACATTCCATTCTTCAGAGAAGGAGCAAAACGAAGCACTTAGCTGCTCTTGGCTGTCCCTGTATCGTTTCATCTTCTCAAAACATATTATGGGCTGGGGATTTTTATCTCCATTTTATAGACCAAAAAATTGAGGTTCAGTACGATGAAGTAATATTTTCCATATCGTGCGGATAGTAAGTGGAAATTTGTGGATGATTCATAGCTTAGTCTGAATGGCTTTAATTAAATTGTCATAGCGGTGATTAGGCCAGGCTGGTGGCTGGTACGGATTTTGCTCAGAAAATTGGAACATTACAAGGGATGGGGGTGGGGGCCGGGATAACAGAGAGAAGCAAGAAGGTAGATGAGAGCCAGGAAGCAGGGCAGTTGGATGTGGGCGAGCCTTAGGGTAAACTGATTAGATGGGTATATAACATTGGTGGGAGGGAAGAGGGGCAGTCAGGCAGATGTGAGATGGTGCACATCCTATGCCATTTTTGCCTGGAGCAGTGAAAGGCTTTCTGACCTGGGGCAAAGGCTGAGAGTCTCAAGATAGTCCCATTTATGGGCTGGCTGGTGGAGACTGCCCATGTGTGGTGCTCACAGTTGGGAAGATTTCTTCCTGGGACTGTCTTAGAAACTGTGTTCAACTAACACCCAGGAAAAATCCTGTGAGAAACAGGGACATAATAAGAAGTGTTATTGTTCTCCTGGGAGAATTATATCTTAACAAGCAATGTAGAGATGTTGCTGCTTTGAAAGAATCTGCGGACACAAAATAGGACACAAGAGAAGGAACAGCACAAGAGCTGATCCTTAAGGTTGAAGTTCCCAGGACAAGATGGGAGCAAGAAGTGCAGCTGTCAGTCTGGCTGCTTATCCCTGCTGCATACCAAGCACATGCTTGGTCCTATCTGCTGCTCCTAGTGAGTCCAAGTTGCAGATAAATGTCGAGTGTACCCATGGGAAATACTTCTATAAATTCCGTGCATGGTATCCCAAGACATAATAAACTTTGGAGTCAAAATAAGTCATTCGAAAGGCAATTTTGGCACATGAATCTGCGTGTCTCTGTAAGGAGCATTTTAGGAGATCCGGATATTGTTATTTTCAATTATGGCTAAAATATTTTTTTCTGTACATTGCAGCTATTTGTAAATACTTCAGTGGAGAAATACAGAGAGAAGATGTGAATGCTGGGAGAAGACTATAACATTAAAGCAGAAATTGATTTAAAAATCCAAGTTAGCAGAGGCAATTACAAATTCAAAGACGGAGCCCAAATCAGATCGGGCAGAGAAAATGTGTTTGCTGCAAGGAAGGAAGTGAGCTTATATAACGCCAATTTCAAGTTGATTTTGGACACAAACTTACCAAATTTGACAACTGTCCTTGCAAAGCAAGAACATTTTTACTTTGAGTGGGAACAATGGATGCTTTGTGTGTTTAAAACGTCCTTTCTTTAGTATGATAGCCCTTTAAACATTGAATATTGCGTTACTATCTTTGAATTTTTAAATGGTGTCTACTTGCTATGTGTTTTCTGAGAATATTCTATTCTTTTAATGCTGCTGGAGCTCAAATGTCCATATTGGGGGGGATCATTTGGTTTGTAATAAAATGAAGTTATGTGTTTATTACATATTTACAAAAGAGCTTCTCTGATAACATGTTGAGTAAGAAGCAACACACAGTTGATTATCATAGCTACTCATTGTTATTGTGTGTGTGGGGGGGGAACGTGTGTGTAGGCATGTTTGTGGGTGTGTTTTTGTGGGGGACTAACATGTGCTCATGCATGTGGAGAATGAAGGACAATCTTTGGTATTGTTTCTCAGGTAATATTTATATAATACAATCAAGTAATAATACAATAAATAACAATTATATATAAAATAAGTGTCCCTTACTGGCCTGGAGCTCACAAATAGGCTAGGCTTGTTGAGCAGTGAGCTCCAAGGACTTGCATGCCTCTATCTTCCTGGTGCTGGGATTGCAAGCAAATGCCATCAAGCCAGGATTGATTAACTGATTGGTTTCTTCCTTCCTTCCTTCCTTCCTTCCTTCCTTCCTTCCTTCCTTCCTTCCTTCCTCCCTCCCTCCCTCCCTCCCTCCCTCCCTTCCTTCCTTCCTTCCTTCCTTCCTTTGTTTCTTTGTTTGTTTGTTTCTCTCTTCTTTCTTTCTTTTCCAATGTGGATTCAGCCAATTGTTGACGCTACTTTAAAATACACAAGTAAAGTAGAATAACATGTGCTCTGAGAGCCTCTGGAGATTTCCAGGAATTCTGATGCCTCCTCCAACCCTGATCTTGCATCTGCTAGCCTTAGTGTGAAGCTGAGGCAGCCATCCATTGCCAAGTGCCCTCTGAGAGTCAGACAGGAGCAGGGGAGGGCTGGCTGGGAGCAAGCACACCACTGCTGTTACTTCCCATTGAAAGTACCCACTGCAGAAGACCCCAGCTCTAACATCAGTTGATCGGAACACTTAGACAGCGTGTCTCCATTTCGTTGTCCTTCTTAGCTTCAAGCTCCACCTAGGGTCCTATGCAAGTGAACTGAAGTGACCCCTGGTTTCTTCCTCCTGCTATGTCTACGCCACTCTCACACCTCACACCCAAATCATCTTTCTGCCTCTCTTGTCTAGCTTCCTTTCCACATAGTCCCACCTGTCTATGAAAGGGATGGAAAACTAGCGATCTTAGGATCACAACTGCCCCTCCCCACCCCCCAACAAATACAGATGCACAAGGGAAGCAAGACATCCTACCGTTTCATTTCCTGTTGCCATGATCAAACACCTGATGGAGAAATAGCACGTCCTGTCTGCTCAGCTTCTTCCTGGTCTCTATTGTTGTATTCCTTGCTCCTGAAAGCAGAACCTCTATGAAGTTAGGGTCTAGGGGGAGAAGGGAGAGGTTACTTTTCTAGAGTCTCCCCTTCATGGGAGAAAGGATTTAGTTTCTACGGTTTGCCTTAGGGAAGAAGAGCTCTGGTTTCTACATGTGGGTGGAGGAGTTTGGGAGAAGACAAAAGGAAGGCAGAAGAGTTCTCAGTATTGCTATAGAGAAATACCTGAAGCAGTTGACTCAAACAAGAAAAAACGTTTATTCAACTCTTGCTCCATGGGCATTCTAGTTCAAGATCAGATGGCTACTTTCTGTAAGCTCATGGTGGAACAAAATACTTGCATCTAAACCAAGAAGCAGAGAGAGAAAGAGAAGTGGGGGGGGGGTGAGGAGGAGGGGGGAGGAGAGGCGATGTGATCCCATTATCCCTTTTGAAGATATGCACTAAGTGGTACAGACCTCCCACAAGGCCCATAAAAGTTCCACAGTGGTTCCTACCTTGTCTTTTCTGACTGGGTGGGATTCCATCACAGTACAGGAGATGCCAGGGAGACCTGGCCGCTAAGACTTCCCTCTCTTCTAGTTCAAAGCTCTGGGTGTCCCACAGGGCTGACTTTTTCTTCCTTCCTCTTTCCTTCCTTCCTTCCTTCCTTCCTTCCTTCCTTCCTTCCTTCCTTCCTTCCTCCCTCCCTCCCTCCCTCCCCCCCCTCTCAGTTTTATTACATTTGTTTAACTACCTGTATGTTGATGTGTGTGTACGCCTGTGCACACGCTGGCCTTCCTCTCGAGGTCAGAGGACAACTTGCAGATGTCTGTTATTTCCTTCTACCAGGGGATCCAGGGACTGAACTCATGGACTTAGGCTTGTCAGCAGCGGAGCCTTTATCTGCTGAGTTATCTCACTGGCTCAGAATATGTGTTTGTTAAGGGCAAGACTAGTTCTCCCCGGGAGGAACACTTCCTGGTTCCCATCTCGCAGTCTTAGTAACAGTGTATTTCAACTCTACCAGGAAATCACTCATCTGTCACCATTTATTAAAGGTGTTTGTCTGGAGCTGCAAACTATTGAGGCTGATGCTTTGGGGCAGTCACACTGCTATTAATATTAATACCCTGATGACACCTACATCTCTCAAGAAGCGCTTCTTGCAGGCTCCGCTGATGTCCCCCCTCCTCAACACTTTGAAGATCCTCAGCCTTGCCCTGAAGCACATTTTGAAGGATTTTAGGAAGTTATTGATCACACAATAAAAGGCAGCAGGAAATTAAACATGGCCTTTATGGGGCTGGAATACGCTTAGAGTTGGGCTGGCCTGTAGGCGCTCTAGAGGAACTTTTTCCTATGATGCTGTATGCATGGCTAGTCTAGACCCTTATCTATGAGTGTATGTAGATATTCACTAGTTTATTTAAGGTGATATGCTTCGCTAAGGGGTAGGCTTTTCACTTTAAAATTTTATAGTTTTCAAATTTTCTCACAAGTATACACTGTATGTTGGGCATACCCCCTCACATTCCCTTCTGTTTGTTTTTCCTGCCCTCTCCCTCCATTTAATCCATTTTGCTTCCACCCCCCCCCCAAAAATCCACCTTTACTTTCATTTACTACAGGCAATTATGATTGTATGTGGCCATTTAAAATCTTGGAACCCCAAATGAGAGAAAATATACAATATCTATCTTTTTGAGGATGGCATTTTTCATTTAATAGGATCTTCTGCGGTTGTATCCTGCCCCTCAAATGATATGGTTATTCTTCTTTAGAGTTGAAAATAGTCTGGCTGTGTATATACAATTAAATAATATACCACAATTAAAAAAAATCATTCCTCTGCTGTTGGGCACTGAGAGGTTGGTTTCATTCCTCTGTTGTTGGGTACCGAGAGACTGGTTCTGTAACTTGTCACTATGAGTAGTGCTCCAATAAGCACAAGGTGATCGATTGATCGATCATTGTGCAGGTCTATCCTCCAAGTCAAACAACTGCCATCTTGGGGAGTTCAGCTGTGTGTACTTGCAAAAGGTCACCCCACCTGGACTTGTTGACGACTTACCTCCCTTTACAGAGGGGTGGGCTTGAACCTCTCCTGAGTATTGAGTCATACCCTACCACCTGTTACATAAGTCCACTTTAATGGCTTGTAGCCCTGAAAAGTGCTAGACTATATAGTCCAGAGGAGATAAGGAGGAGGTTTCCATTCAGCAGGTATAGGAAAACCATCACTGTTCCAGGTAAAGACTTTCTGGGACAGTCTTTTATCAGGGGAGCACCCACACTTCTGTAAGTAACCCCTTACCTATGTTCTTAAAGAAGCACAATGAACTTACTGGTTCCCCAGAGTACACTTTGGTGGAATTATGCCTTTGTTTGGCATCGGGATCTCAGTAGGATCTCAGTTGGAGGGTAGATACTGCTTACATCTCCTCCTGGGAAGGAATTTTAGAACAGCAATTCACTGAGCCCTTGGGGAACCTCAGGCATTAATGGGCAGCGTGCGTGAACGCAAGGCTGAAGGGTCAGGGTCCTGTCCACCAAAAGTCGGTCAAGAGGGAGAGATATAGTCTCAGCAGTGAGAGGCACTGTGACAAGAGGCAAAGACAGAAGCAGGGAATCCATATGTGAGTGCAGGGGAACTGAACCCAGGTCCTCTGCTAGGACACCAAGGGCCATCTCTTCAGCCCCAGGTCATGGTCTTTAAAAGAGTGATTAAGTTAACTTTGGGCTACCAGGGTGAGCCATTACTCAATATGATTGGCGAGCCAGAAATTGCGAGACAGAAACACATAAGGAAGACTCTCTGAGGCTATACAGAGAAGACAGCCATCTATCAGCCAAGGATGGAGGCCTCAGATAGAATGAGTTCTCCCTGCACATAGTCTTCAGATCTTCGACAATACATATGTGTCTTGTTGAAGAGACGTGGTTCAGTGGTGGGATGGCCTGAACAGTCTAATAACAAAATTCATGGATGATCCAAGTGGAAGTGTCTGGGCGGTAGTCTAGATCCAGGTGTGATTTGGGAGTTGGAGGTCATAGAGGGCACCTATAGCCATCAAGGCAGATGGCCATCCACAGGAAGAAGATGTAAATGGAAAAGTGAGAACTCTGCCCCTGTCCCAGGTAAGACTTCCTGACCATTCTTTCTTCCACAAAACGTTGCAAATTACACAAAATACAGCTCACTGCTGCCTTTGACAAAGAACGGGCAGAAACCTAGGGAGTGAGCCTACTTGGATGGCTTCCTGTTTAGAAAGTCCTACTTTTGCTACCTCATCCCGTTCGCCTCTCACTTGCCATGCATAGAGGTGGGTTTTAGTTGGCATCCTCATTTTATGGATGAAGAAACTGAGGATTCAAGAAATTCCTCCTGCCTTTATGTTTGATGAGGACAGGTTGCATGTAGCTCAGGCTGGCCTCAAGTTCTCTATGTAATTCAACTCCTGATCCTCTTGGCTCTATCTTGTGAACGCTCTGACTGCATGTGTGCACAACTATGCCCAGTTTATGTGGTGTTGAAGATCAAAATCCAGGGCCTTAATACATATAGGTACCATTCTAACTGAGCTACATCCTAAGATATAGCCCTTCATGGATAGGTCCTCTACCTCAGGAGGACAGTTTGTAAGCACAGGAGGGCCAGGGAGCAGCCTCTGCCATCTGAAGTCTGTTGTACTTAGCTCATCTACACAACTGTCTCAGGATCCCTCATGCGTTGTGTCCTGTTAGAAAGATAGGGCCAGGGTTGCTTCAATATTAGGTGAGTGAGGGAACCGGTTTACTTCTCAGAACTTCAGGCTAGCATTCTCTCTCTCCTTCAGCTTTAGCCCAGGACTCTATCACGCCTCCCTGTCACTGTTTTGGAGGAAGCTTAGTGTGTGGCCACACTGAGAGACATCCTGGCTTTTATCCACTGTCTGGGCTCCTTAGCTCCTCAGATGCACGAGGACAGCTATGAGCAGATGACGGAGGGATCCTCCCATCTTCCTACTCATGGACGAGTCTTCGGCGTTCCCTCCGGTCTGCAAGCTCTGCTTTCTGCCTTTCCAGTTGGATGGCTGGATGACCAGGGTGGAAGATGGTTACTTTGCACTTTGCTCAGTTGCTGCGGTTGCTAAGTCCACCAAAGTTTGATCTGTAGCCTTCTGCACAGACCGCAGGAGTGTTCTCTTTCTCTCTTGGCTCCAGGGAAGGCTTAAGCCCTTGTGTCGCTGCGTCTCAACTCCCGGCCAGTGGCTGGACTCTTAGCTTTGATCCCGCGACAGGCTCTGGCTTTATTATTTTTCCAAGCACAGTGATTATCCCCCTAATCACGCCAGGAAATGAAAAGCCACAGACGCTTTCAGCTTGGTGGCCTGCAGATCTCTGTTGTATTATGAATGTGAAAGTTGATTGAACCAGGGAAACAATTTGAAAGCAGAGTTTCCAAAGCGACCTTGGTAAGTGGAAGCCCGGGTCCAATGTGGCAGTCAGGCTGGCTCTGAGCCACATAGAGCCAGCGTTTGCCGCTGGAGCGCCTTTTCCGTGCCTACTCTCTGCAGATCTGGGTGGAACAACTGTTTTGGGGGCCAGATTAGCCTAGCATCTTTACCAACCAGTGGGGCCTCGGTCTGCATAGATGACACAGAAGTCTAACCTGCCAACTGGCCTTAAAAGAAGGGGTTTGTCCCCTTATACCTCTCCTTCACCTCTCTCATCAGTATCTAGGGTTCATCTCATTTGCATAACCTGGATACTTGTTCATAGTACAACATAGGTGCGCTGTAGCTCTGGTTTATGGATATCAAAATGTTAGCCGATAATGAGCATGATTGTCAACAATGAGGAGAAGAAAAAAAAAAAACCTAAGTAAATAGCATTGTATGTTCTGAGCATTTGAAACATCTTGATGAGTCTTTTTTTTTTTTTTTTTAAAGAATCTTATGGGCTCTGTCAGGTTATTGCCTTCACATTTTTCTTCTTCTGTCCCCCTCCTTCCATGTCCCTGTCATATCTGCCCTCCATTCTCTAAGATCTAACTGCAGGGGAAGTGAGCAATCAGTCATCCATGCGTCTCTCTCGGCCCTGGTATTGATACTTACTTTTCTCTTCAGTTTCCATCTCCTCCATCCTTGCTCTTGCCTCCTTGTACCTCCACAGTTGTACCAGCTGCTCTCCCTGATTGCTTCAGCTCTTCAGGCACTCACAGTCTGTCCTTGCTAAGAGGTCTGGGGACCAGCCTTTGTGAGTGCTCAGCCTAAGAACGCTGCTCCTAGGCTCCCTCTCCTCACTGGCTTCTGTCCTAAGGTCCTTCAGCCTCATCATGTATCTCCTTGCTTCCCAGGATTGCCCTAGAACCTGTGTCTGTTGATACTTGGACATTTTCAGAGATGTCTTCGTTATGTTGTTGGCATGACTAAAATTTAGAAATCAGCTAACGTAAAACATTATGAAGACCCATTCGGCTTTGAAAGGCTCTGGAGCTACCAGACAGAAGTGAAGACACATTTTAATGAAGGAAAAAAAAAAAAAAAAAAAAAAAAGAATACCCAGGCATTAAGGCAAATATTGGAGACACTTGGGGTAGGGTCTAGAAGTGACCATGCCTCTTGAGCCCCACATCTGGTTTTCTAAAGCATTTTGCTGCTTATACAGCAGAATTTGTTCAGTAATCATGACTGTGCATGCACTGTCTGCAAGGCTCCATACAGCACATAGAGGTGAAAGCCTTTGAGTTTAGGAAGCTGAAAGGTGGGGTGGGGATGTGGAAATCGATCTCATCTGCCCAAGGTTCTCTGTGATGCTTGAAGGACGGTCCCTCAGTCCCTGAGTCCTTCTCACAACCCATGAGCACACAGTGCCTGTGTCACCCTTGCCACTTTGCATATGAGGAAATGGATACACAGCTGAGCAGAGAAAGGAACTTGGTGGAAAACTCTCAGGTGGTAGAGCCAGGTCTCTGGAGTGGCCTCTGATCAGTGACTGTGTGATTCTGGAAGGACCTAAGCATCAGGAGGCAGACGTGAAGGGGCGTGAATGACAACAGGCTGAGGTTTTTCTGGGGCATGAGCACTCTGGGAAGTTCCCTGGGGGAAAGTGGAGCCAGTCTTGCTTCTTCATGGAGGAGCAGGAGTCAAAAGAGAAAGGGGTTAGGAGCTTTGCAAGAGTGCTAGGTTAGCTACTACACTCACCGGACTTTTCTCTACTTGTCCCAAGCTAGAGTCATTTGAAAAGAGGGGACCTCAATTGAGAAAATGACCTCATAAGATTGGCCCAGAGGTGCCAGTTGTGGTGCACTTTCTTGATTGAGGATTAGTGTGGGTGTGTCCAGCACACCAGGGGTGATGCCGCCCTTGGGAAGGTGGTCTTGGATGGTAAAGAAGCAGGCTGAGCAAGCCATGAGGAACAAGCCAGTAAGCAGCACTCCTCCATGGCCTCTGCTTCAGTTCCTGCCTCCAGGCTCCAGTCCTGAGTTCCTGCCCTGATTTTTTTTTTCTTTTTCCTTTCATGTCAATGGTGTGTGATGCAGAAATATATGCTGAAATGAATCCATTTCCCCAAGAGTTACTTTGATCATGGTGTTTTATCACAGCAGTAGAAACCCTAATCAAGACAGTCACTTTTCTTGTTACTGTGACAAAACTCTTGAGAAAATATTGACATAAGAAACTTAGGAAATAAAGTGTTTTTGTTTTCTTTCTTTATGTTTTCCTCTTCTCTTAGTTAAAGGGTATAATTCATATCACAATGTCTGAGATGCCTGGTCACATTGTGACTGCATCCAGGAAATGGTACATGGAAAGGAAATACGGCCAGGCCATCAAACCTCAAGGACTGCCCCCATGAGCTTTTCCTCCAGCGAGGAGTCTTTAAAACCTTTGAAAGATTCCACAGCCTTCCAAAATAGCTCTATCGGCTATGAACCAAATACTCAAACACAGGTGTCCATGGAGGGCATTTCACATTCAAACCACAGCAAAAGAACGATAATACTACACAGTTTCAGGGAAAGATGAGTGTCTAAGAGTGAACATGTATACATGTGCATCTGTGAGTACATGTATTTGTACAAGTCTATGCATACATCATGTACAGATATGGTCATGCGTTTGCCTGTAAGTACTTGTAAACTGTGCTATAGTTTGAATACTTGGTTCCCTGTTGGTAGCACTGTTCTGGGTTGTAGCGGTGGTGTTGGAGAACTTTTTAAATATGGTGCTTGTCTGTCAGACATAAGACTGTGGAGGTGGGACTTGAGGGTTATAGCTTGACTCTGCTCCCTGACCCACTGAAATGTGAGGTAGCCATGCATTAACTCTCTGCCATGGAGAGGAGAGGCTAAGTCTTCCCCAGTGTGATGCACTGAACATTCTCAACTGTGAGCCAAAATGAATTTCTCCCCCTTTAAATGTTTTCCATTAGGTTTCCTTTTGTCTTTTGTCACAACAGTAAACAAGGTAGGTGATACAATCAATACTTGTGCAGGCGTGGACATGTGAGCCTATGTGATGGTCTGCAGAGACACTATGTCCCATAGTGTTGTTTCAGGAGAAGGACCGGGTTATGCTTTTCTGTAGGGGAACAGAGTCAAAGTCAATGGAAGGGGGGCAGCACACAGGGTAGGCTGGCTGGCTGACAATGGCCTCTCTCTAGCGTCACCATCAATTTGTCGAGTGTACTTTCTGCCTTTTTTGCGCTTTTCTAAATGTAAGTTGTTGGCCGAATGCAGGCTGCCATTTCCAGCTTCTTTCAGCTGTCATGGTACTACGTGTAAAAAACAACAACATATACTTATTTCCTGTTATTTACAAACTGCAATATTCGGCAGGAAAACAAATTGAGATTTCTGGGCAAAGAGGCAGGCGATGTCTGATGCGGGATAGGGCGTTTATTTATTTATTTTTAGCTTGTTCAGATTTACTCATTCTGTGACAGTAAAATGACCTTGAAAGATCTTGCTGTGGTTATTTCTGGTTGCAGGAGGGAAGCCTGAGAAGAACACAGAAGGAAGAAGTCAGGCAGTGAACCATATACTCTGACATTCTCAGCATCTGGTCCCCATGGACCAGGACACATGAGTCGGTCACAATGATCAAATCGTGGTAAACAATGGTGATGCTTTTGTGACTGGTGGACCTGGGCTCAGTAATGCACTATCTACTTCATAGTGTGTATGTGTGTATGTGTGTGTGTGTGTGGGGGGATCTTTGTTCTTCGGGATGCCATTTTCACTGTCTCTTGCTTTTCTTCCTCAAGGATTCTAGGCTACTTTGTCCATCCCAGAGAAAGTAGAGAAAATTAGAGGACAAAAAGCCAAGAGACAGGACAAGGCAGACATGGAGGCAAAGCAGGATTCATGTCAGATTATGACACTGACACTCTCAGCATAGTGACATTCACCTTTCCTAGCAGAGCGATTCTCAACCTTCCTAATGCTCCAACTCTTTAATACAGTTAGTTCTTCATGTGGTGACTCCCAACCACAAAATTATTTTCATTGCTTTTTTATAATTGAAACTTTGCCTCTATTATGAATTGTAATGTAAATAGCTGACATACAGGATATCAGATAGGCCACCCCTGTGAAAGGGCAGTTTGACTCCCCAAAAGGGTCACAACCCATAGGTTAAGAACCACTGCTCTAGCCAAGTTACCTGTCTTAGTTAGGGTTTTATTGCCATGAAGAGATACCATGGCCATGACAAATCTTATAAAGAAAGACATTTAGTTGGGGCTGACTTACAATCAGAGGTTTAGTCCATTATTATCATGGGGAGAAGCAAGGTGGCCTGTAGGCAGACATAGTGCTGGAGAAGGAGCTGAGAGTCCTACATCTTGATGCACAGGCAGTCCCAGGAGATTGTGAGTCACACGAGGCAGAACTTGAGCATATGAGACCTTAAAGCTTATTCCCTCGGTGACACATTTCCTCTAATAAGGCCACACCTACTCAAACAAGGCCATACCTCCTAATAGTGCCACTCCCTATGGTAGAAGCATTCAAACACATGAGTCTATGAGGGCCATATCTATTTAAACCACCACACTACTTGTTGGGTATCACGGAGTATAATTTGACTGCCACACTCCAGGAAGAATCTGCAGGATCCAAACAGTGACAGGTACAGCCTGAGGTGTGGTGGAAGAAGGGCAAGGTGAATGGCCATGTCACAGTACCTATGAAGTAATTCCCTTAAGATGCTAAGGGAAGTCTACAGGGGTGTGAGTCGGGAGGAGGACAGTGTTCAACTGTTCCTGAATGCTGCATACATTGAACTCCAAAGGTATCGGGGCGTCACATACACAAATATGCAGATTCTGAACTTTTTTCCTTTGTCACACGAGTAGCATGTGTAAGAACACGGTTTTAATCTCCTCACTCCAAAAGTTATTCACGCTCTCTGAAAGTAGAGGCCGAGCTGGTGACAAATTGCTGACTCCTTCGACATGAATATTGTTCGTTTATTCACAGATGCATTTACCCTGACAAAAGCCCCTGCTTCAGCACATTTCGGCGGGTAACCGAAGGCTTTCATGCTAATGCGAAATCAGCTATCATTAGCGCAGACTTTCGGCAGCTTTCAGCTACTCCCGTGTCTCCTTTCTTTACTCCATCATTTTCTCTTATGATTTAATTAGTGTGAGGCTGGAATCCTCCACTCTTAATTTATCTGGGAAGTTGAACAAACTGCATTTTGACACCTGCTGAATTTTCTGAGCCTGGCTGTCAGCTTCAGTCTGCATCCACTGCAGCTAGAGGGTGTGTGGTGATTTCATGGCTCTTCCCACACCTGCCGGCTAAGGACAGTCACTGGCTGCAGCGAGATTTGTGATTCCAGACAGGTTTCTTGTTGTAGAAGCCAGACTTTACCTATTCTCTTTCAGATCAGGGTGAGCTGAACAGGGGATTTCATATACCCGGAAGGCCCGTGGGCCCTCATGTTTCTTGCTTGGCTTGTGCCTGTGGTTCTCTGGTGCCTGATGAATGGCAGATGCCTTAGGGACCATGAAGATGAGAGATTAGAGATATGGTTCAGTGGCAGAGCACTTGCTTGGGCATTCAAGAAGCCCTGGCTGCCATGCTGAACACTGAATAAAGAGCATCCAAATCGATAAACCACTCAGAACAATAGAATTGGAGCCTCTCATTGTCAGCAATACAATACTTTTGAGTGAAACCTTATGGTGGATGTCTATAAGTGACTCTTATGGAACCAGGGGCCCACTCTATGGTTATTCCTGCTTCTCAGACCTTGAATACATTCTTGAGAATCTCAGTGTGAAATGTATGGCCAATCAAGGCCCAGTTGAGGAAGGGAGACTGAGCTTTGAATGCATAGTCACTGGGCCTTGCTGAGCTGCAGTGTCTGTAGGCTGACCATCCTGGAGGCTCTATTTGAATTCACTGGCCTAAAGCCACCTTCTTTACGAAGCCATACCCAGTGCTTTCAGTCAGTGATACCCAGTTTTTAATTCCATAAGTAGTTATCAAGCTAAATGCTAGGAGCTGCTTTCTGTGCAGAAAAGAATGGCAGAACAAAATGTAAATCAGTATGTTTGATCTTGGGGGCTTGGATTTCAGTGTGAGAGAGAAGCCAGAGGCAAAGGATAAGTAGATTATGTAGTGTTACATTAAGTCTTGGAGAAAATTATAAATCAGAGGGAAGGACTATCATAGAAAGGGGGTTATAATTACAAAAGTGTATTCTGTTGCTTCAGTGACGACAAAGGTGTCTGTAGGACTTTCAAAGAAGAATGGAGGAAGAGAGAAAGCCACTGGATCTGGCTTGGGCTTTTGAAACCTTCATGCCCACCCCAGTGACACACTTCTGCCAGCAAGGCCATTCCTTCTAATCCTTCCCAACAGTTTGAATCCATGGTGACAAAGTATGCAAATATATGAGGGGAACCATTCTTATTCAAACCACTACACTATCTAATGAATGGTGCAAGCAGAGAGAGAGAAGAAAGCACTTGGGGCTGAGGCAGGAAACATAAGCAGAGCATAAGCAAGAGCAAGGAGGCCTGTGCAGCCAGAACAAGGGGTCAAAGCGGAAGGGTACTCGGAGTCCCTCAGGACTCAGTAAACTGGGTGAACCAAAAGGTCATATGATCTGCTTTGGCTTCCTTTTCTTGTTTATTTAATTTTATTTTAGTTGGAATGTGAATGTGGAAGTCAATTCTCTTCTTCTACCATGTATATCCCAGGGATCTAACTTAGGTCAACAGCCTTGCCTTGGGCTCAGAAGACATTACATCTTCCATAGGGTCCAACAAGCCCTGAGGAGTGCAATGGAGAGAAGGTTTTTTTTGTTAGGACAGAATGACAGTGACATAAGAGTGTGGGGGGGAGGTGGGTGACTCAGCCCTGTGGAGGCAGAAGGGTATTTGTGTTCTGGATGCATCCTGAGGGTCAAAGCAACCAAGTTTTCTACAAGATTAGTTGTGAAGTAAGGATAAGAAAATAGTCAGCATAATTACATAGATTTTAGCCCAAGTGAACCGAAAGAGACCATCTGTGTAGGTGGGAAAGACTGTACCCTCGCAGGTTCAGGAAAACTTAACATTAGGTATCTGCTAGGTATGGCATGAAGATTCTGTTGAGTCATGAAATTTCTAACTTTCCAACTTACAAAACATTTTCCCACTCTTCCAAAGACACTTTGGCCACATGTTTCCTAGGATTTTAATTATTTATGCACATCTCTGAATACTCTTAGTGAATTGTAAGCATCTGGGGTCAAGGACCTTATTCATTTCAGTGTCCTTTGCTGCTCTAGCACAGACTATGTGGATGACCTGTAGTTCACAATCCTGGGAACATGAGTTCACAGTGAGAAATCTACAAACTCATGAGGCCACCAACTGCTGTTAGCCAAAGTTGAAAACAATGATCAATGGTAGAATCAGATGAACTAGAACCTTGAATATTGGCCTGGGCAGATAGAGAAATCAAAGCAAAGATGTTTATACACTTGAAAGAGTAAAAGAGGCAATAAAAAATACGTTAATGCTCTCCTCCAAAATTATGGTAATTGAAGACAATTTGAAAAGGAGCCAAAATAAAGTTCTAGAAACAAAAGAAGCATGTCCTTATATAAAGTTATAACTTAGTGGGCAATTAAAGAGAAGATAAATAAATTGCAAGGCAGATATTAAAGAGGTTGAGAGAGCTTGGAACATAAACAGATATCAAAATAAATACAAAGAAAAGAGAGGAAAGGCCATTTGGTTTTATAAGTACAGAGAGTTTTTCAGATTTAATGGAATACAATAGTATTCAACTTCATTAAACCCATGCCCAGTTTTGCTCCAGTAAAAAGACCAAATCCCAAAGAGAAGGGAGTTACAAAAGCATTCAGGAAGAAAAGATGCATTACCCCAGATTGATGGAAAATAGTTTGATGATAGTTTCTCAAAGACAATGACCAGATTTGGAAACTCAGGGAATGAGGCCTGTACTCTTGGAGCATGATCAACAACACACGATGCTAGGAAACTTCTTTTAAGAATGTGGATCACAAAAAGAAACTTCTTGGCAATCAAGCCAGCATGTGTTTATTGACAAATGCCTTACTAAAGGAACACCTAGAGATTCTTAATTTAGGAAAGAGAATGATTTGAAAAGTAGGTTCCAACACACTAGAAGGGTTAGAGAGCAAAAAGTGCAATAAATGGTCAAATCTAAATGAATATTGACTGTAAAAATCCATGTTCATTATGCCTGATCTGTGGAGTTTAAAAAGTCAGCACATGTTCTTATAAATCAGAATGCGAAATGGAGGGTTTATAACACCAGAATGCTTGTTGTTTGAGAGGAAATATAGGTAGCCTTGTCTTCCTTCTCAATGCCTGCTGTAGTGTAGTTGTGGGGGGAGGGGTCTATCAAACTCATGCCAGCAGCATCCCACCTTGATAGCTAATACTTTTTCCTTTTTATGCTAACTGTTACTGTGTTAACTGCACACATTTAATATATGAATAAGGAGTTAATATTATCTAAAACTAGCATAAGGAAAATGAAACAGAGGGATAGCTCAGTTCAAAAGACATTATTTTTCTTCAACTTAAGCAAATGATAGAAACTATCCAAAATGTATGAGAAACCATGGGCAAGCATGAAGACTAAATGTTTCAACTAAAACATAAAGAATGACAAAATTGGTTTGAAACACATATCAAAACAATGTAAATATCTGACACATGCCATTTACAAGATATATATTAAAATACAGGGATTTAAAATGGTTGCAATAAAAAGGAGAGGAAAAACACCATAAGCAGGCAAACACTAAAATAAACCTGACACAGGATATAATTAGAGACATAATTATATCTCAGATAGAATATCCTTTAAGGACTAAAATGTGTTTGGAGATGAAGAGAAGCTCACTACTTACCAATAAAGGTTTCTATCATTAAAAAGTCTAACTTTGAATGCATCTTATAGTCAGCTTCAAAGTATATAGAGGAAAAATAGTCCTAACTACAAAAAAAAAATAAAGATAGATTATTCCTGTAACTTGGAGAGTTTAATTTCTTGCTCTCAGTGACTGAGGAGCCAAGGAGATGAAGATCAGTAATAACAGAAACCTTTCAAAGGAATCAAATAAATCCCTTAAGGAAATATAATAATATACATCCAAATAGGAGAAGGAAATGAATAAAACAGTCCAAAACAGAAGTGATAAAAGAAAATACACTTGGAAGCAACCCTGGAGATGGAAAACCCAGGAAAGAGAAAGAGAACTGGGACCTCAGATGCAAGCATCACCAACAGAATACAATAGATGGAAGAATGACTTAGAAGATACCATAAAAGATATTGATACATTGGTCAAAGAAAATGTAAAAAGTTCCTAACTCAAAACATCCAGGAAATTTGGGACACTACAAAAAGACCAAACCTAAGAATAATAGTAATAGAAGAGGGTGAAGATTCCTAGTTCATAGGGCCAGTAAATATCTTCAACAAAATCATAGAAGAAAACTTCCCTGACATAAAGAGATGACTATAAATGTACAAGAAGCTTACGGAACACCAAGAAGAGAAAATAATAATCAAAATACTAAATATATAGAACAAAGAGAGACTACTAAAAGCTGTAAGGGAAACAGGCCATGTAACATATAAACACAGACCTACCAGAATTACACCAGAATTCTCATCAGAGACTCTAAAAGCCACAAGATCCTGGATAGATTTCTTGTTGATCTATCACAGAGCCAACCCATACTACTACACTCCACAAAACTCTCAATCATCATAGATGGAGAAACAAAGGCATTCTGTGACAAAATCAAATTTAAAGAATATCTCTTTACTAATCCATCCTTACAGAGGGTACTAGAAGGAAATCTTTTACACAAGCAGGTTAACTATAGCTAAGAAAATACAAGAAATTAGTCAACTCACAGCAAAATCAAAGGAAGAGAAACACACACACATAGACACACACAGTCACAGCCACAGCCACAGCCACACACAAACACACACACACACACACACACACACACACACACACACACACACACACACACACACACACACACACACACACACACACACACACACACACACACACACACACACACACACATTGTACCATCACCAACAGCAAAATAGCAGGAATTAACAATCATTGGTTATTATTAATATCTCTCAATAGCAACGGACTGAATTCACCAATGAAAAGACACAGACTAACAGACTGGATTATAACTGGATCATATTTATCTGCTGCGTACAAGAACAGATCTCAGCAACAAAGATAGACATTACCTCAGAGTAAAGGGCTAGAAGAAAAGTTTTCCAAACAAACATACACCAGAAACAAGCTGGAGTAGCCATACTAATATGTAATAAAATAGACTTTCAACCAAATGTAATCAAGAAATGGAGAAAGATATTTCATAATCATCAAAGGAAAAACCAACCAACATGATGTCTCAGTTCAAAACATATATGTCCCAAATGCAAGGGGATCCACATTTATAAAAGAAACTTTACTAAAGCTCAAATCACACATCAAAGCCCAACTCCCTACTTTCACCAATGGACAAGTCATGGAAACAGAAACTAAACAGAGAAGTAATGAAACTAGTAGATATTATGAACCAAATGAATCTAACATATATCTATAGAACATTTCATTAAAAAAAAAACAAAGGAATATACCTTCTTCTCAGCACCTCACAGAACCTTCTCCAAAATTGACCATATAATCAGGTACAGAGCAAGCTTTAACAGATATAGAAACAGAAATAATCCCTTGTATTTTATCAGACCACTATGGGGTAAGGTTGGACTTCAAAAACAGAAACAATAGAAAGCCCTCACACTTATGGAAATTGAACAACTCTCTTCTCATTGATCACTAAATCATGGAATGAATAAAGAAATGAAACATTTTCTAGAATTCAATGAAAATGAAAACTTATAGGACAAAATGAAAGCAGTGCAAAGAGGAAAATTCATAGCACTACGTGGGTTCCTAAAGAAATTGGAGATCTCAGTATGGCAACTTAACTGCATACCTAGAATCTCTGGAGCAAAAAGAAGCAAACACATCCAAGAGGAGTAGACAACAGGAAATAGTCAAACTCAGGGCTGAAATCAATTAGAAATGAAGAGATTGGTACAAAAATTAATAAGATAGCATTTGTGATGTAAATTAATAAATAAATAGCTAGTAACAATGAAATGACATATATGAGTATAATATTGGACAAACTACATCAGAAACGAAAGAACTTTTGATAATAAACTTTAAATGGAAAATATATACATAAAAACTTTAAGTTTTTCATCACCACATATTGTTTATAGACAAGGTGTTTCAGGATAACATTTTTGTTTATATAATGTCTTTGATCATATTTATCTCCATCATGCTTTCTTGAGCCCTTCTACTCCTGCTGACTGTATTCCTCTTCCCAATTTGTCACCTTCTATTTTCATGCAATCCTTCCTCTTTCTTTGGTGAGTCAATGAACTTAGTTAGGTCAAACTACAGGAGCATGGGTGAGTGGTTGTTGTTTATAGGAATATGAGCAACTTAGCAGTGGCTACACTACTGAGGAAAATGTCTCTCCTATCCCCACAGCAACCATTACCTGCCTTTTGACCTTTAGAGAGAAGTGAGACCTTATCAGTGTGTTTTCCCAGCAACAATTAGCTGCCTATGAATCCTTATGGGGGGTGTGAGACAGTTAAACTGATGAACTGATGCCATGAATAAGATAATAGCCTGAAAGTTTACAGTAGAGAATCTAAAAAGAAGTCAAGTAGGTACTGGATTTGAAAGGTGGATAATAATAACTAAAAAAAAAAAAACTCAGGCAAATTGTAAAGACAAGGTGAAAATTAGGAGAATGTAAAATGGGTTCAATTGAATGGAATATTAGAAAATAGAACTTTATTGAAAATTCTAATAAAATTGTCACATTTCTGCGAGGTTGACCAATGATTAAAAGGAAGAATAAACACGTTAGGAATGAAGGAGGCCTAACTATGCTTTAGTGCAGTGGAGGTAGGTATATCATGAACATGGCTAATAATAAAGGCACAGAAGATGGTAAATTGTAAGCAGAATAAATTGTCATAACTGGCACAAGAAAAGCATTTATTATAACATAGAGGTACAGATGCTCTACAAACTATGTGAGTAGGGACAATTTGTAAGGAGTTTGGGAGGAGAAACTGTGAGAAACTTCCATCTATCTATCTCTGTCTGTCTGTCTGTCTGTCTGTCTGTCTGTCTGTCTGCCTGCCTGTCTGTCATCTCTCTCTCTCTCTCTCTCTCTCTCTCTCTCTCTCTCTCTCTCTCTCTCTCGATCTGTTTTCACAGAACAGATATTTCTTGACTTAAATTATTCCACAGGGTGAATAAAAGTTTAGTGTATCCTCGATATGAAAATCTGACAGTGCCAGCTTAGAGAAAGAATGTTATAAATTGACAGGATAATTGAGAAAAGATTCTTAAACGGAATATTCAATTGACTCTAACTAAAGGTAATACATAATAACCAAATTTGCATTATTATAGGAAAATATTAGGTTACTTCAAAACTGAAAGCTTATACATGTAATTGGTCACTGGAACAAAATAAAATATGTCATAAAATCAGCAACATTTTCATAATAAAACTTCTTGGCAAACTTCAAATATAAGACAATTTCTTTAGCCTCATATACTTTGTCCACCTGAAATCATTAAATAATATTTTATTCTATCAAAATATAAAACATCTTTTGTGTAGTCAGAAAAAAGATATGATATTTGATGTTATGACTTCTAATTAACTATATACTCAGCCAAAGCAATTAGATAAGAAAAGAAAATATAGAACTAGAAAGGGAAAAAGGCAATATTATCAGAAACTATGACAAAGTCAAAATGATGTTAAAATTATGAGTATTAATAAAATATTTTATAAGATTTCAAGTTTTGATTGACAAATTTTGATCATGTATCTATGCATTCTTAAATAAGAAAACATATTAAATGTACAATGCAACTAGTAATGATGCCTAGGATAAGAAAATAAAGATATCTAGGAATAATTAAAGTAAACTTATTTAGCATGGGCTTGATTATCTTCTAAGAACTTTCATATATATTCATTTGTATATCTATATATCCATGCATAATGTAACCACCTTATTTGATAAGTACCACAATTAATACTATTTGCAGTTGAGAAAGCTGAGACATGTAAATTGTTCATATTGCAGAGCATATCAGTAGGAACTGAAAGAAATAGTGGAGCAGGAATTGTGAGCCAACATCTGTTTTCCAGAATATGTGCTCTTAACTGCTATTCTATAATTTCTTATTTTTTTTGAGAAAATACAAAGCTTTATTGAAGTATAAAAATAATCTTGAAAACTAGAGGGCTGAGCTGCATTTGCAGATATGATTTAATATCATAAAGATAGCAGTCTCTCCCAAATTGATCTATATATTCAATGGAGTATCATACCAAGTCCTAAGAAGTTCTTCGTGGAACTTGACCAACTTCTCATAAAATTTATATGGATAATAAAAAGGTCATGAAGAGCCAATGCATTCCTGAAACATATGGGCAAGGAAGTGAGGGGTATGTGCCTGATCAGATAACAACATAAAATAAAGAATGTGGATCTGGTGTAAGGATAGACAAACACTGAGCACAACAAAGAGCTTGCAAGCGCTCTTGTGTTCTGTGTACATCTGGGAGCTGTGAAGTCACAGAATACATGCATGGGAAAAATTAAGGTCTTCCCTATGTGGAACTAGTTCTTTAAATGCAAAAATTTGAAAAATATATTCTTATTTCACACCCTATACAAAAATTAATTCCAGATGGTTTAAAGTCTTTAAATGTGTGAGATAAAAGTTTATGAAATGTGGATCACTTTATGACTGTTAGGATAGTTATTTCTTAAACACAACACACAAAAACTCCAATGATAAAGGAAAAGATTGTAAAAGCAGGGCACATTAAAATTAATAACTTCTAGTTATGTGAAGACCACAGAGAATAAAAAGATAAGCCACTAATTGAAACTTGCAGCTCATTTAACTGGCACCACTTCAGTGTCCACAACACCATAAAGACCTCCTATGATAAACAGCAAACATCTAACAGTCAAAAAAAAATAAATTTTACAGTATTGAGTTTGAACAGCCAACACACACTTTTTAAAAAATAATAAAAAATGTGTAGCCTCTCTCATAATCATGGAGTTTGTATAAAATCATACCATGATATAATTTGTTTCTGTCTTAGATATGCAGTAATTAAAAAGTTTTAAGACACCAACATAATCAGGGCAGGGTGTTAAATGGAGGAATACTGGCATGGGCAATGGTTTGGCATTAGCTAGTGTGATTATTAATTTTGCTTCTAAACTTGATTGGGTAGAGAGACATTGAGAAAGTTAGAAAGTCGCTGTTTTGGAGATGTTCAGCGTGTTTCCAGTGGTCATGTGGGTTGGTGAACTGTGGTGAAGGGAGGGAGGAGAGACTCACCTTGAATGTAGGTGGAGCTGTCTAATAGGGTGGGGGCCTGCATGGAGCTAAAAGTAGGAAGAGGAAGCCTACAGGCACCGTGCAAGCGCCTTTTTTTTTTTCTTGAGCATGCGCCTTTGTGATTTTTTGTGTCTGTGAATGCTGGTAGACATCAGACTCCAGCTTCTTCCACTCTTGAGCAATGATTCACACCAACAACTCTGCAGAGAGCTTCGGGGTCTTCAGTTATAAGTTTGGGCTGCATCACCAGTCTCCCTGCCCCCATCTTGTTCCAGGGCTTCCAGATTCTTGAGCAAAGAACTTCGTTTCTTTGGTTCTCTGGCTTATTACCAGTCATTTGTGGAACTATCTAGCCCCTGATCACATAAGACAATCTAATAAATCCCATTATAATTACATTCCATTAGTTCTGTCCCTCTAGAGAACCCTGGCTAAAATGCCTTCTAAGATTGAGAATACAAAGGCACTACAATCAAGAAATCCAGAAATTCTATTCATATGAATATCCTGTAAAAACCCTTACAAAGTTCACCACAAGGATGAGCAAGAACATTACCGGTAGCACTATGTAAGTAGTAAAGAGGTGTCAACGATCCCAAAGTGCTCCTAGCAAAATGGAGAAACATAGTTTTTGGTAGGGTAGTATGAAGAAGTTCTGCATAGTAATGGGATTGTGTGTGAGTTGCAACTGAGTCTGAATACATAGGGATCGGCAGTATCAAATACTGTTGAATCTAAGAAGTGCTGGCAGAAGAATACATTGAACATAGTTCTGTCTATAGAAAGCCAGGGAAAATGAAACAGTGTTTTGCCAGAATTTTTATTCTTTTATGTATGATTTATAGGGAATACTTTGTGTGTATGGCGTATTTCTCAGTATTTTTCAAAGACACAAAGAAAATCTGTGGAGGGAGAGTTTTCTATTTTAGAATGCGAGTGTTGCCCTTGGCCTTTCCCAAGCATCTCTGAAAGCATCACATAAAGGAGACCAGAACAATCTCACCATTGATGTAGGCGCAGGAGCGTCGGTGGGCTGACCAGCTCAGGTAACGTTCACACCCAGATCCAGGTCTTTGAATTGATCCACTCCAACATCTACCCCATTGTCGAACTGCTGAAGTGTACAAAAGAGCTGGTCCTACAGATCTCAAGAAACAGAGAAACAATAGGATATCTAAGAGTAGTCCCAGTGAGGTTCCAGTAGTGGTAGTGTAATAGACACCAGAGACCTCCAAGGAGACCAAAACGTCATTGCAATGAACATTTGCAAGCAGGGAAGTATGGATAAAATGGTATATTGTGGGACATACTGTGACATACTACAGCAGCTTCCACAATGAGATTCCCCACCCCCTGTTGTAGGAGAGGTTGCAAGGGTGGAAGATGGGTATGAAGGGATGCAGAGATGAGTGGAATTGGGGTGCATGATGTGAAATTCACAAAGAACCAATACGAGGTAAGTAAGTAAGTAAATAAATAAATTAATTACAAAGGAACTTAGCATCTCCCTCTGCTCCACCCAACATTTCACATTTCATTAGAGGTCCCTGACCCAAGGACTCTCTTCCCAGGTTCTGCTTTTAGGGAAGATGTTGTGTATTAAGCACCTAGAGGGGAGCATGGCTTTAAGTAAGAAGGAATGCTAGATTTGTTCTCACAAATCCTCTAGATTTGTCCCTAGAATGTTCTCAAAGGTGGGTGGATGGGCTCCCGACTCTTTCCCTACTTCTTAATATTCTTTAACAAATAATTTACTTGACTCATACACAACTTGTTATTTTATAAAAGGTCACAAGTACACAATAGTTGCAGAGGAATGATAGATTAAATGGGGTTAAGGATAGAAGAATAAAAAGTAACATCCTAAAGTAGGAGATCACTACTACATCAATGAACTATAAGAAAACTTTGGGAAAATCTTACCTTGAACCATCAATTCTTGATCACAACAGAGTTTTACTTGGCTTAACCTAAACTGTTTTCCACATTCTTGTAGACATCACACACAGTGTAATCTTTCTAGAAAAGAGCTCAAGAGGAAATAGATGGTTCAAAGAGGAAGAAATGACAGAAAGAAATGCCACAGAAGTTAGTGGAGCTCCTGAAGAAAATAAAGGTGCAAACAAAATATCACAAAGGCAAAAGTTACAACAGGTGCTAAAAATAGAATAAAATAACTGAAAATGAGATGGCTTGAGGAAATCATGCAAGACAAATGGAAAAGCAGCAATACACTCATGAACATAGAACAGGTGGCCTACAAGGTTTATCAATTGAGTTATCTGTAGGTGGGTTTGAGGTGAATAGTGGCTGGCAGAAGGCAGTTCATGACCACTCATCAGCTCTAAGGAAGTTTCAAAGGAGTCCAGAGAATGCATATCTGTGATGTGCTTGTAATTATTCTCTATGGGCTCCACATGGAAATGTCCTATATGGCCATGAGTGAGTCACTGACTCAGGAGGTTTACAGCCTTTGTATTTCCAGCAGCCATGGGGTGGGCAGCATGGTCTGAAAGAGGAAGGTGATGGAATGCATACTGCCCATCTAAGCTCATACTTCCTGGAATAAGTGTATCCCAACTGAAAATAAGGCTTTCCCTTGCTGCTGGTCCCACAGCTTTGTCTTCTCTTGGATCCTATAGCTTCAAATAAGCTTCTGGCACTGGAGCTGTAACCTGCTGCAAAGTCTTTTCTGCACTGGGGATGACTCAGCCAACAACCTTCTCGGTGTGAGTCGCAAATGGGTCAAATATGCAGTTATGTGACCTGGAACATACTTCTGTCTTCATTACGGACTATTGCACAGGACTATTTCCTGAGCCAAAGTGCCACCACTTTGTGAGCTCTGATGGGGCTGGTTAGATCATCACAGCTGGGTCTGTTGACTATTTAACCATTTATCTTCCTCTATGGAAGGAGAGGGTAGAGAGGGTCATATGACTCTTACCTGAATATAGCCACCACTCCCAACCAGGTGTATGAAATTTGTCCCCATCGCCCTAGGTCTGGAGGGAGGGGATAGAGGATATAGGTGGGCAAAATGAGGAGAGAGAGTTCAGTCAGGCAGTCTTGTGGAAACTATCATACCTGTGGGGAACAGACCTTCCATTATGGATAATCTAAGTTCACCTATGTTCTTGCCGTATCCACCTAACCATTGCTCTGTAAGCCTAATAAACTCATTGGACTCTCTATGTCTCTTCCAGGGAAGGAATTTTAGCACCAGGGACACTACAATACATAATAATTTACCCTTAACTTGGGGGGGGGATCACATATATCTCAGGTCCCTGGAAATTCCATTAATATGTTTGGTCACTGGATCACAGAAAAGCAAAATAGAGCTCTTTGGGATTTTGTTAGTCTTATGATTTTATTTTATTAGTTGATAGAAGAGGAAGACATAGGAGAAGATCCTGAGAAAATATGTTTGATCTTTCTTTAAATTTTTTTATTATTATTTTCTTTATTTACATTTCATATGCTATCCCGAAAGTTCCCTATACCCAACCCCCGCCCCTGCTCCCCTACCCACCCACTCCTACTACTTGGCCCTAAGGACCCTGATTTTTATGTAGGAGATCTGGGATTTCTAAGCACGCTGCTCTGGGCATGTTCTTTTCTCTTTCTTTTATTTTTTATTTTTTATTAATTCTTTGGGAATTTCATATCATGCACCCAGATTACACTCATTTTCTGGTTCTTCTATGTCCACTCCTTTTGTGATCTCCCTCCTCAAAATTCCAATTTGAATTATCTATGTACTCATTGGCAAATGGTCAAACTCTCAGTGGGCTGCCCCTTAAATAGAACTGAGTAGTCCCCCACGACACACCCATGCCAGAAGCCATCAATGTAGAGAGATAATGTCAACATTCCTAACATACTTTTAAAGCATTTTCTTCAATGTTTTCCTGTTTAGACTGCTACTTTCTTGGGATGAATATGGGTTGGAGTAGGGGGTAGGGGTTGTCACAGAAGCCTTCTATGTCCCTCTTTCTCTACTATGCATATGCAATCATAGATATCACTGCAGAAGTATCTTCCTTCTTCATAGTTATCTGGGACCTGGGTCAAGGGCCTCCACATGTTTTCTGGCAACAGGACTATGAACACAGCCTCCAGCTTCAGTAGGACCATGGACCAAATAAAGCCCTTGGTGTTAGCACAGGCCACTCACATCAGTGTAGCCCCTAGTAGCAGCACAGTCTAAAGACATCATGTTTTCAGGCAGCAGTCCAGAACAAGGACATTTGTATAGCCTGATGTGGTGATATGGGCTATGGACATTAACACAGATCCCAACTCCAGCAGGACCACGGACTCTGTCGTGGCTTTCAGGAGCCCAGACACCACCTTGGTTTTAGGTGGCACTGAAGCTCGCATTCATCAGCCTGGTCCTCATTGCCACAGCGTCCCATGAGGTCTCCACTTCCACCTCTCTCCACAGCACACACATGCTCTTCTTATTTACTTTTACCATCTCTCCATCAGTTATTTGTTCATCACAGTGGTGCCACCACCTGCACCGGGAAGGCGGGGCAGCCTGGGTGGCTTCCACTGCCATCACTCTCTCCTCATCGGGTCAGCATCCACAGCAATTAGGCTTTTAAATGCTGCCATGGAGACACACTGACTTTCACATGTTTTGCATTGAACCTCTTGATGGAACACTTCAATACCTGCCACTCAAAAGAGTCACCTCATTCTGTTGTTCCTACAACCACATCCTATCTCTTAAAACTGAGGCTCCTTCCACTAGAATCATCTGCTCATATAACTCTTCAAATGCTCCTGAAAACAACTGCATGTGTATTGTCCCTTCTGAGCCTAAAGAAAGTCTGCCGTTGCTTTCAGGTTGATTTTTCAAACATTATTCTAATCACAAAGGGTCATGAATCTTGGTTTACCATTCACTATGTTATTCTCCTAGTTTTGTGCCACCTGTAAATTTGATGGGCACATCTTCTATGTATTTATTCAATGTATCGATGAAAGTATTGAGTAAGATCAGGTTAACTGGACAGAGATGCTGCAGAGGGCAAGGGCAGAAACAGGTTTTCAAGGCATGCCAATAAAAGGCATGCCTCGTTACTTTCACTGATTCAACACATATTTATTGACTAGCTGATATCTTCTGGGCAACTGGTGTTCCAGTGAGTATACAGTCATAAATACAATTTTTCATGACCATAACCTCCTGATGCCCTTTGTAAAGGTTTTTTTATCAATCAACTTTTTTATACCGGGGAGGAGAGCTATACGCTGATCATCAACTAAAGGAGTTTCCTGTTGGGTAAGGGCTACCTCCATCATGGTGCATATCCTTGCCTTTCAGTAGTTGGTATTTCAACTAGATTATGAATATTCAAGATGTACTGCTCTCTATCCATGTGGTTCTCAGAGATATTGATTTAATGGATCATTAAGAATCTTAATAAATAAGAAAGTGCTAATGGGGGTATAGTATTTTTGGGGTATAGTTTTTTTCTACTAGTGAGTTTGTAAAAGAATGGCACTAATTTGAACTGATATAAGGTGATATAAAATGATATCATCATTAAAAAAAAAAAAAACATAGTCCCTGCCCTCTGAGAGTTTCTTGTCTTGTGAGAGTGAGCTGCTAAGCAAAGACACAAAGGAATGCATGTAAAACGGACACTGTGCTGTTCGCAATGAAGGAAGCAATCTGGTGTAAGAGTAGTGAACGAGGGAGGAAGTGGGGAGATGGTTGTCAGAGAAATGGCATTCTGGCTTGTACAAGAAGGAATACACAGAAGCCATGCAGAAATCCCTGCAGAGCCCATTCAAAGTAGAAGACTGTGCGCGTGAAGCTTCCTATGGTGCAGTTGGCGGTGGTCTCTCTGTGCTTGAAGATCTGAAGGAATCTAGTGGGATATAGAAACAGTCAGGGCTTGGAGGCATTAGCTGTGAATGAAAAGCAGGCCTTTCCCGACATCTTCCAGCTGTCTAGATGGGACCAATGCCTCTATTACCCTCAGAGGGAAGGCAATGTATGACCTCAGCTCTCCACAGGGACTCCAGGTGCAATCAGAATTGGGCTGCTGGCTCTCCCAGGGGGTGTATGCAACTCCCCTGAACACCTGGTACCCAAGCACCCACAGGACCAGCCTTTACAAGAGCTGATGACAACTGAGAGCATGGGGTGGTGTCCATCTCCTGGGCCCAGTCCAAAATGCTGAGAGGCGTCAGTGCCAAGTGGCACAGCTGCAGAACCCGTGTCACTTGTTTACTGGGTCCTTGTCAGGGAACTGGCCAGGGTTTGCTCAGCCACAATAGAGCGCTTGGATTTCATTCAGGATGCAAAGGGCAATCAGTGAAAAGCTTTGAGCAAGTAGATGAACAAGGGATCCGACTGGTATTTAAAGCCTTAACTCTGCTGGCTGACTAGGAACGGAGTATCTGCGGACACAAGTTGAAGCAACTACTTGGAAGGCTACTACTGAATTAGCTAAGATGAACTAAAGTGAATGAGCAGGCGAGTTCACACTGGGGATGGAGATGGAGAGAAGTAAGTAGATGCCACATGGGGCTAGGAAGCCGGAACAGTAAGCATCAACAGCACACTGCAACGGGAACCTTATGTAAAAGAAGCACTGAAAGCTGTGGATGCCCAGGTATCTCTATGAAGCTACTGCTCAGGGCCGACGGCCTACCTGAATATTGTGGGAAGATATGGGGATTCTAGTTACATACGTGGGGAAAGGAGAGAATTAATTTTAGGAGAAAAAAAAAAACGAATAAGTTTCCCTGGTGATTTGAATGTGAGATGTCTTCCATAGGCTCAAAGAACTGAACACTTGATCCCTTGTTGATGACTCTGAAGAGGTTGTGGAGCCTTAGGAGGTAGTGACTTGATGGAAGACACAGGGGCAGGCTTTGAGAGTTTATGATCATCTACTTTGCTCTCTCTGCCTCATGTCTGGCTGGAGATGGTGATCCCTCCGTTATCTGGGCTGGCTGTCCCCTGTCACTTCTCTCCCACCGTTAAGGATGCCCCTTCCACAACCATCAGTCAAAATAATTCTTTTCTCTGTAAATTACTTTTAGTCACGGTATTTTATCATAACAACAGAAAAGAAACCAATCAGTACTCTTTAAGCGAGTGGTGTTTGAGTGGTCTGCCAGGCATCCCAACAGAGATGCTCAAGTAGACCGTTGGATGTATATATCTGGACAGTTAAAGAAGTGTGAGGTATGGAGGCAGAACTGCTGGAATATTGTTTGGTACCATAATTCATGGTACTTAAAACCATAAAGCCAAGATGGGGAGGGGGAAACAGAGGGTGAGGGCTTAAAATAAAGAAGATCTACTCTGTAAGACAAGAAGAGACTGATGACTATCAATAGAGAGAACATTTAGGCAGGAAATCCTGCTAAAAATGTGTGAAACACATAAGGCTAAAAGAGAAGTGGCCTGCATATTTGGCAAACTCAGATAATTTTGACAGTAACAACTTCAATGCTGGGATGCAGACACATCCCAGGGAGAAGATGGGAATTTCCCTCTCCTCTTTATTAAGTGTAGATTCATTTCTCACACAATACAATCTGAATACAGTTTTTCCTCCACCTCCTCTAGTTCATTTCCTCCTCCTCTCCCCTCTTGATCCACTCCTTTCTGCCTCTCATTAGAAAAGAACAGGCTTCTTCTTCGTTTTTTTTTTTTTTTGTACTTAGATTTTTTATTAGAAATTTTCTTTATTTACATTTCAAATGCTATCCTGAAAGCTCTCTATACTCCCTCTCCACCCCTACTCCCCTTCCCACCAACTCTTACTTCTTGGCCCTGGCATTCCCCTGTACTGGAGCATATGTAGTTTGCAAGACCAAGGGGCCTCTCTTCTCAATGATGGCCGAATAGGCCATCTTCTGATACATATGCAGCTAGAGACACGAGCTCTGGGGGCACTGGTTAGTTTATACTGTTGTTCTACTTATAGGGTTGCAGACCACTTCAGCTCCTTGGGTACTTTCTCTAG
>NC_034597.1:62066673-62068804 GCF_900095145.1 Mus pahari
GTGGACTTTTTAGGGTCACTTATATATACCATCACATCATCTGCAAATAATGATATTTTGACTTCTTACTTACCAATTTGTATCCCTTTGATCTCCTTTTGTTGTCGGATTGCTCTGGCTAGGACTTCAAGTACTATATTGAATAGGTAGGGAGAAAGTGGGAAGCCTTGTCTAGTCCCTGATTTTAGTGGCATTGCTTCGAATAAGAACAACTTCTAAGGGATAACAACAAATTATAATAAGACCCCCCCCCCCAAACCTCCCATCATATTGAAGTTGGAAAGGGCAAGCCAAGAGAAAAATAAAAGATCCCCAAGAGAAGGCACAAGAATTAGAGACCCATTCATTTACAAATTCAGGGGTCTCATGACAGTAATAAACAGGAAGTTTTAGTGTATATGCAGAGGTCCTGTTCTAGTTTGCATAGGCCCCTTGATTGCTGCTTCTGTCTATGTGAGTTCATATGACCTTGGTTTTTAGATGGACTTGTTCGTCTGGGATAGAAAATTGGAAATTGAACAAAGGAAAAATGGAAGTAGTCCACTGTCAAGAAGCAAAGTTGTTCATGCTCATTGTGGGCTCGCAGCTGGCACTTTCTAACGAAAGACAGGTTAGGAAGAGAAGGGTGCGACAGATTTATTTCATCAGTTTTACATGACACCGAAGGCTTTGGAACAAATAACCCACAGAACCAGAGTTTAGCCAAAGCAAGCAGATGGTTGATGGATTTGACTGGGTTAAAAAAAAAAATGTGTGTACTGGGGGTGCAGAAGCAAAGGGCAATAGGCTAGAGAGAACTTGTCAAGGGCTGATTTTGTGGCTTACCATGCATTCTGTCGGGTTCTGAATGGAAAGCAGAAGTCTCCTGGGGCAAGATTGGTCAGACAGTTTCTTCTTGATAATGATTTTGGGGTGAAAAGTGGAAGATCGTAGCGTTGTCTTGCTTCTGTGATTTTTGTCAGTTGCCAGCATGGGATAATTTGAGGTCTCCTTTTCGGAGCCCCAAGGATTTGTAGAAAATTCTGGTAAGGAGTTTGTCCCTGAGGATGAGCTTTGGAATAGTATGATAACCAGACAAGAGTAAGGGACTCCATGACGCTTTTCAAAGACTATGCTGTTCTGGAGCACTTTTGTGAGCTGCTGGGGAAGTGCACCAAAGGCAGGAGTTAGGAGGTGAACCAGGGGATGATCTGGGGGAGTGAAGTTGGTGAGCCACGGCAGTAAGTTTCCAGAGCCTACCTTCTTCTAAAATCTTCTAAAGAACTGGATCTAGTGAGTACTGAGGCATCTCAGTCATCCTGTTCCATTCTGATCTACCCTGACATAGACTACTGATTATGTGCCTATGCCTGCTCTCTACCTTTGGTTGATACTGCACTGTTTGCTAAACATCTCCAGTGGTCTTCACTCTGTTACTGCAACCCCATGTAAGAGAACATTTGCATTGTCCTCCCTAGGGCCACACTAGGTCATCGCTAGCTGTACCCTCCAGAAATAGCTCTTCTTGGCATATCCTACTCTGGTTTTTCTCCCCGGCGATATGCTCATTTGTAGTGATCATTTTGACATATTTCTCAAGGTCCATCTTATCTATGAAGATTATTATCCTCAAGTTTTATGAAGCAATTCCTGCCAGTGATTGGCTTGGGGGTTGACTATATGCTATGGAGTGAATTTGTATGTTAAAGCACACATGCCCAGTGGGACTGTACTTGGAGGTTATAGTTAGGGGGGTTGTATCTTTATGATGGGAACTGAATCCATACAGAGGGATATGGGAAGGTCCTTTCTTCTCTGTATAGGCACAGTGAGATGGCATCATCTGAAATCCAGATAGGCCCTTGACATCCCTTGAATCTGCTGGTACCCACTTCTTCACCTTCCCAGATTCTATAACTGTAAGAAATGAATGCTCATTTTGAAAAAAAAATTACAGTCTGTAGCAATGTGTTGTGGAAGGTTGTAATTGATATTACATTGCCATTTTTTCATTCTGAGAGTGAATCCAAAAAGACAGAGGGTGGCAGAATCATAGGAGATACAGAAAAAGCAGGGACTCCACTCTCCCTAAGCCTGCTACTGCTAATGAAGCTCTGTGGTATAATGTGCTTTCGTTTTTTGTTTTTTTTTT
>NC_034597.1:62068979-62078586 GCF_900095145.1 Mus pahari
GTGCTTTCTTTGAAGTCAGTTTGAGATGGTTTTCTGTTTTCCAGCCCAAGCCCTCCTCCTTCTTATATCTTCCTTCTACTTCTCCACATTCTTCTAATGCCAATGTTCACTAATAATAATAATAATAATAATAATAATAATAATAAATAATAATAATAATAATAATAATAATAATAATAATAATAATAAATATGTTGGTCTCATTCCATGTCTCCATGCCATTTTAATTGGTAGCAAGCATATTGCATCCTGAAGAATTCTCATTTTGGGGCCTTTCAACATCTCCCTTAACAGCTCAATGTTATAAAATTTGAGACACCCATATCCTTCGTCTGCAATTCCCAAAGACTATTACGATGTGTGCTAGAAGCAGTGTTGTGTCATCTAGCCTTTTCTTCTGAGTTCCCCTTGCACCAGCTGCAGCATAAAATCTGTGCTCATCCTATAAAATGTCCTGCCTTTCAGTTTGGAGACATAGCCACTGTTCATTTAGAGTCTCCCTGGCACCAAGCTGACATGAATGCTTGATACTCACTTTTCAAAACGGCATGTCTGACCAGAGCCAATGTTTCTTTCATTCACAATAACAAACTCCAGCATGACACAGCCCCTTTTCTCCCAAGGTTCCCGTCACTACTCCTTCATCAATTTGTTCTTCCTGGTTGGGTAGAATGGAGTGTGGGATGGCAGTTCTGTTTTTACATCCTTTTCTCTTTCAGAGGCAGAATTGTTAGCTCTGTGAGTCAGGTAGCTCAATTGGGACCTACCCAAGGGATGTATTTGTGGTAATTCACATGCCTGGAAGTAAGGAGTTTGATATGAGCTTCAGATCAGCAGAGAAATTGGATTTATTTTGGACACTATATCAGGAGGAAAAGGACCAGAGCTGTGGGAGAAATTGAGGTGATTGAATAGATCAGAACAAGGCTAAAGGCTGTGCACTTTTCCTTTCAAGCAATGAAACACAGGCTTCTAGAGACACTGTGTCTACATTAGAATGACACTGTCAAGGTTTGGCAAACACGGGATAAGATGCAGACTACTTTACGCTGGGGCTGGCAAATGTCAGCCTGAGATGCATCCAAGTTTGGGGTCACCACTGACTCTCCTGGTGCTTCTTCCAGAAAGCCAGAATCATCTTTCTGACTGGGGCTCATTAGAGAGAGAAGAAAGCTTGTCAGGCAGTGGCAGGTGGTAGTAGTGGGTGGGGCATGGTAGATCTTTCTCTATTACTTAGGAGAGGTAGAATAGTGAGACGAGTTTTAGAATCAGCTACTTTTGAGTTCAAGCCCCTCTGCTTCCTTCTAGCTCTGGCCAAGAATAGGTCACAAAACCCATTTGTATGTCAGCATCCTCCTAGGTGGACATGGAGAGTAACCTTTAGACAAGCTGGTAAGGGATTGATTTTCAGCTTGGCAAACATCTCATACAGGATTAACATAGCCTTATGGATTCAAGAAAGGAGGATGTTGAACGTGTACAGGTCCTGAGGCCCAGCACTGGGAGCAGAAGAGGACACCGGATCCCATCCCTAACCAAGCAGCCATGTGCAAATGATACACATCAGGAAGAGTGAAATTTCACTGAATGTATCAACCAGCGCAGGGCCCATGTCAGCAGTAGATGGCTAACTACTCCATATTTCTTTTTGGTAGGCTTTTTTTGTTTTATTTATTTATTCATTTATTTGGCTTTTTTTTTTTACTGATTTTTTTTGTTTTGATATTTACTTTTTTTGAGATAGGAGAAAGATCATGAAATTGAACTCTGAAAAAAAATTAATAAATAAAAAGAAAGAAACAAGAGTACATGGAGCAAATCAGATAAAAAGGCTCCTGGGAGCTCTGTGAAATGTGGGGAAACGGCCAGTGGGGAAGAGTCTGTGAGGGGAAGCCAGGTAGGGATGGGCAGGGGCTATCCTAGGAATCCTGAGGCAGAAGTGAGCTCAAGAAAGGGTGATTAATGTACCCTCTCCGCCGGCTCAATATGTATGTAGTTTACATTTCATATGAATATGTGTACTGAAATGTCAAAGTGTACACAGAAAGCACACAATTCCACACAATTTAAAAATGATGGCAGAGATCAAGGACAAGGAGGAGGAGCCTGACCATGGACCTCCTATTCAGATTAGAAAGACAAATCAATACCTGGACCTTAGAAGCTCCTTTGCCCTCTCCACTGGTCACTTCCCTTTCATTTCCTCCAAAGAACTATTGTCCTGGTGTTTCTGACATTCTTATCTTACTTTCCCTCTTTAACTTACTGCCTCTCAACCCATCTCTAAGTGCTGTCCCCTTGTGGGTTGCTGTTTCGAGCTTCACATGGGCCACATCATACTGAATGCTTCTTCTGTAACTCACTTCTTTTGTTCTGCATGGGCTTTGTGAGGTTGGCCAGTTTTTTGCGGATGACTGATGACAGTGGAGAGAACCTAGATAGAGACAAGAAGAGAGGACTTAGCCTAATACGGGTAGCCTCATCCCATGGGTTGGGATCTGGGTCTAATTTAAATAGAGAACGAGAGCTAAGCCCTAACGTTCAACTCTGCTTTCTGACTGCATATGCAATGTGACCAGCTGCCTCATGTTCCTGATGGTGTGAATTCCCAGTGGGGATGAACTGTATCCTCATACTATATGTCAAAACAAACCCTTCCCTCCTCAAGTTGCTTGCTGTCTGGTAATTCGTTCACTAAAACAAGAACAATAATGAATCCAGAAGACTGGTACCCAGGTCTGAAGGCTGTTGCTATGATGAACCTGACCATGTGACCCTTAGGTAGCCTTTGGAACTGGACTGAAGAAAGAACTTGAAATGTCGAGCTAGAAAAGTGCTCGAATGCTACAGGTAGAAATCACTGGTCCATTCCAGACCTGGGAGCTCAGAGGACCAGGATGCTGAGATAAAAGTCAACGGGGGGAGTCTAGGTCTTCAGGTTTCAGCAGGAACTTGGAAACTGGGCTGGAGGCAGCTTGTGCAATATTCTGGCAAGGAATCTAGTTTCATTCTGTCTGTGACCCAAGGAGGTGACTAGAAGAAGATATTGGGGTACTTTCTGGAATGACAGAAATGTTGTACATTTAACCTGGGTGTTTACTCAGGCATGTACTTTTTTTTTTTTCAAAACTCACCAATTGATGATATCTATATACCATTGTATGCAAATTTCTATCCCAATATAAATGGCTACAAATAACAAATTATTAAATAAGTATTTACATTGCCATCATCTGATGTTACCTTGTCATTATGTCTCACTCTTCACTGATGACATCAAAATGCTCCTATCATGGACTCTGAGCCTTATCTACTGTGTATAGGTTGTAGTCCATAGTATAGCAGGACTAAGTCTGTTCACACAGTCATGTACAAGGAAACACATATAGATATGTTAATAAATAAGACAGAACACAAGCAAAATACCTTACTGTAGGACAACATCCTACGAGGTGACCCATGTGCCACAAGTTTTGCTATGTAACACAAATGGCCAACATAACGCCGCTTTTAAAACTTGGTTTCATGGCTATACTTACTAAGTTTTATGATGCTGTATATTTTCATGCTTATAGTATTTTGCACTATGCTTTCAAACTGTAAATATATGTTTCTAATAAGAATCAAGTGTTTTCAAAAGCCGTGGAGTACCTCCCAAGTTGAAAATCATTGGTCTAGTCATATTAACTCTGTGTTGGAGGCCTGGATGTTGCCTTCTGTTTATGCTAAAGAGCTTTGTTAATAGCTGCCCTTAAGTGTTAACACTTTAGCAGTAAGTAATGGGTAAGCTGGTGGTCTGGGAGACTAAATGGCTCTCTCTCTGTCTTTCTGTCTCTGTCTCTCTGTCTGTCTCTGTCTCTGTCTCTCTCTCTCTCTCCATATATATTGACAGCAGTTAGTGCTCAGAATCAAACGACAGAGTAATAAGTATAAGGAGGCTGGGAACTCTCCAATTAAACTAGAGCCCACACTAAGGCTTAGTGTCAATTCTCCAGCCTAGTTTGGGTTGTGTGAGATTTGGTGGGCCATTCATTTCTTCATGTGCTCTGCTCAACCCACTGGGCTTCAGTGATGTTTTGCCTGAAGATCTTGCTTAAATACAGGCATAAGGTCTATCATGATGATGTAGATGGAGAAGCACTGCCTTCATGACTATAAGGTTCTTGTTTTGGCACCTACATAAAAGCCTGTGTGTGTCCATAATCTCACAGCAGTTGAGGTGGATACAGGAGAACTCCAGAATCCCAGGAGTTCACTGGCTGTCCATCTTGGTGAAGTTGATGAACTGTAGATTCAGTGAGAGGCCCTACCTCAAACTATAAGGTGGGAAACAATCAAGGAAAATACCTAACACCTACCATTGGCCTCTCCCTTCTCACATATGCAAAAAGGCATGTGTATGAACATAAAACTCACACAAATAAAGTAGTTATAGTTTGGGTTGGGGTGAGGCTTGGGGTTCTGTGTTTCTAACAAACTGGACAAGATAATTGTGCTGTGGACCCGAGGCCAGCACTGAGAGGATCATGGGGTGAGGTAGCCACACTGCTGCACTCTCAGAGTCTCTCAGGGAGACTCCAGCTTAACGGCAGATAGGACTGAAAAAGAGTGAAGATACATCAAGGTTAGGCTGTCCAACATGGTAGCCAGTGTCCTCACATAGCCATTTACATGTAAGTAAGCTAGAATGACAAATTCAGTTCTTAAGTCCAAATAGTCATATTTAGAGTGCACAATAGTCAGCTGAAGCAAATCCCGGATAATGTATTGTTAACAACCTAGGCTCAGGACACTTCCCTGATCATGAAAGTGCAGTCCTGCTGGGGGAGAACTTGATCCCAGAGTAGACTAGAACCTGGAAGCTGGAGAGCCTTCTAGAACAATCAGTCACTCACTGATTCATCACTTAATCTGGAGGAAGCAGCACACTGAGTTTAGAATGAGCATGTGTGATAAGCAGTCCAGATGGAGTCCCTTAGTGCCACTCTGAAGCTCTTGACCTGCTCTACTCAGATGCCTGTCTTTGGCCTTGCGCGGATCATCACTCTGTTCTCGCCACTGAACTCCCAGCACGCAACACTTGCTTTGGAGCAAGGGTGGTGGGCCTTCACATGGTTTTGCCACGGAAAGAAGTCCCATTTTGGTGCTTTCTAAGTGGTATTCAGGGCCTGGCCATGAGAGCCTGGCTTGGGTTCCCTCTGCTGCTTCAGAGAAGTGTTTCCTTAGAAACAGGCGTCTAGGAAAAATTGGTCCCCACTTTTAAGGATGATTCTAAAATCTCTAGTTCTAACTTAGCAATATCATTTTATAAACAAAAGAAACAGAGGTTTATGGAGTAGGAGGGCCTGACCCTTCCGGGGTTACATGGCCAATTAGTTGTAAAGCTGAGATCAGAAGTGGACACCCTTGACCTGGACAGTATCTCTCCCACCAGCTCACTGTTAATTAATGTGGTGAGCTACATGTCTGGTGGCTCCTGCTTCAGCCTGCTCTTGGAAGAGAAGACAAGATCCGACAAACTTCTGGGACCCCTATTAGCCCCATGCCTGGGTCACTTTGAGGAAGCCATGCTGTTCAGTGAATCCTGTTTTTTGCCAAACAGCTTCCTGGGAAATGAGTACCTTGGGGACTTGAGAGACAGGACTCCCACTGTAGCAATGTGCCCACATTGGCAATTTGGAGGTTACAGTGTATACACAAACAGCTCTTGAGTGCTTGAGAGTTGTCATCTCTAGGGACCAAAAAGAGCCATCCGGAGGTATTTGCTCTTTCCTTTGTGGTCTCAGAGTCCTGTCCCAGCGCCGGCTTCAGGTTACTGCTTCTCTGGACCAGAGGTGACTAATTTCTAGAGCTGAGTGTGATTCCATTCTTGGCCTCATTAACTGTAAAATGATGATGGCTGGCTCCCTCATCGGCTGTCTTCTTCCATTTTTGTTTTTATAGTAGATCTTTCTTAAGCCTCTATCTGTCCCTCTGGTAACACTTCATCTCTATATTCAAAACTCTAGCCATCTGCCAAAGAACAGAAGTTTCTGAGCGTCTCCTAAGTGGTTCTGAGGAGGGACGGTATTCAGTTAAAGCTACTGAACACTAAAAGGGTTTGTTTGGAATGATCTGAAGAACAAGTCTCCAGCAATTGAGCCTGACTCTTAAACTGTACTCTCCCCAAGACACCCAAGGACTGATTATTCCAGGCACGCTGTCTCTTGGTTCATGAAATTGTCCACCCAACAGGCACTTATAACTTCTGTTAAATTTAACTGTCTCTTTGTTTACTTCATGACAATTCACTGGTGTATCTATAATATGTAGGCATCCATGAATCCACAAGGATGCTGGTATGTCCACCCCAGAGATTTTGCTCAGAAAGTTTTTGTGCCCCTGGACATTTCTGACCCTCATATATGCATAGATGGGAGGCAGGTCAAGCGAATCACCCAAATATTCTGGCCAGCCCAAGGAGGAGGACCTAAAGTTTGAAACAGGATCAGGAGGGCCAGGCTGACAAGAATGCTCCTGTATTTTATAAGATTCATGACTCAGAGCATTCGCTGGGTCACTCGAGGTTCACCCCCTTTACTCCATATTTATCATTCTACCTTATAGACCCTAGGAAGCAAAAATTACCTCCGTCTCTCATTTTGCTTGTCCCGTTGGTGACTGTGTGAGATCATACTGGATACCTGGATGCTGCTGGATTCTGGAGAGAGGGCTTCCATTCCTGAGCAAAGCCCACACGCCTTGGAAGGAGAGGGATTCTGTTTGATTCACTTAACCTATCTCCCTTCTTCTTGTTTGTGATACAGAAGTGATGTCTGAAGGAATAGCAGCTCTGTATGAGGCTTGAGAATGAAATGCTTTGTGTTTAAAGGTGGCAGAACTAGGAGGCAGAAGGAGTTTGAATCCTGAACAATAGCTCTGAGCAGCTGCCTGGCTCCAAGCCTGCTACTCTGGCGCTCTCTTATAAGAGAAAACAAGCTGACTTCTTGAAGCCACTGCTGGTTGTGTTTAGATTGCTCTCAGATATATTCTTTAAAACTCCATGAAAAAATGTGAGTTTTCAGCGTCCTACTTTTTTTCCACTGGCTTTCTTAGTTTAAAAGCCGAGAGGTTACCAGGGTGAAACCCAGACTGAACTCCAGATTGGAATTTGGAATCTTAGGTCCTCACACTTGACATCCATATGCACCCTGAAGGTCCTTTTGCATAAAGCATCTTCTTGATCCATATGCTCATCTGAAAAAAAAAAATTGTAGTGTTTAACCAATTTGTCTTTTCTGGGACTGTATGGAAACTTGGGAAGGCATTTGCTTCAACATCCCTTTTCTTATTCTGAGCCTCTCTGATTTTATTTTATAGCTCCCATGTTTCTATGTAATTGAACAAGGGGGTGGGAAGAGAGAAAGAATATGAATCTTGTTCTGTTAGGCGCTGGGTTAGTTTGTTAGGGAGCATGGATGACTCACAGATACAAGGTAAGGCTGTTGTTTTCCAGCTAGGCTACTCAGGCCCCCCACAAGCCTGGGAAGGTACCAATTTCCTTTAGAGGTCCTGAGTGACCCAGTAACCTAGCCAGGAGTCCAGCAGATCCAATCCAGTCCCCTCTCCCTCTTTCCTCAGTAGCCCTTTCCATCTGGGGTGGAGAGGATGTGAGAGAAGAGCTGGTAGGAGCAGCTTAAAATCAGGAATGCTCTGGGTGGGGGTGGGGGTGGGGGTGGGGGTCATCACCTAGATGTTGGTAGACTGCTAGCTGAACCTTGAAGCTGCATCCATGGAGAGACCAGATAGGCATGGGGAAGGCCCCCTGTAGGGAACTCTCAGAAATCTAGCTGTTACAGTGCTATGATATGCATGTGTTCTTCTTCCTTGAATAAACCATGTGTTTTCCCAACTTCCTGACCACCCCCATCTCCAAACTGCTTTGTTTGGAAACCTGTTCACACAATGCTATGGTGTTTTTTGTTTAAATTTTTAATGATGAAATATTTTTGTATTAATTTAAAAAAATATATATATATATATAAGTTTTCTCTAGTCTCCAACTGATTGGGTTGCATATATATGAATAAATTGTATATATATCACATATATATACATATATATCATATATATATATAATTATAACAATATATAAATAATTATAGATATTATATATACTACCTGCTGAGTTTATTTAGTATTGCTTGTAAGTATATGTTTTCAAGATTGACTGCTTGGTATTGGATAATCATTTAGGTACTCATTACTTGGGAAAACTGATTTCTTCCTATTTAAGCCACCCTTAATCTGCTGTAGTTCTTCATCTAGGAATGGAGGACTTGTGTCTTCCCCTATCCACATTGGCATGCCCACTGGTGTTGCCACTGTTTAGGTCTTGACTAGGCAGCCATATTGGCAAGATGTGTGGGTGCAGTTCCGCTGTGTTATGTGAAAGGCACTGTCCTGTAGCAGATGCCCTGGGCTTCTGGCTCTTACACTCTTTCTATCCTTTCTTCTGTGATGTTCCCTGAGCCTTAGATGTAGGGGTTGTGTTGTAGATGTATCAAGTGGAATTGGGATGGGAAAAGCCCATAAGGCTTTTTAAGCCTGCCAAGACAGTGCCGTTGTCCTTAGAACACTCACTCTAACTACGGCCTGACATCTATTGGATGCTTTGCTAGTAGGAGCATAGGCAGTATAGCACACCAGAAAGCTCTAAACCAGAGCATCGTACACAAGGTAGGCCTCTTCTTATCTGAGACATCCTCAGGCTGTGGGTTCGGGGCTTGTAGGTGTCAGAGCACAGTGGGTTTAGTTCTGTGCTCCCTTATGTATATTTTCTATTCTGAAGGCAACTTCAGGAATAAGGTTGTTGCTGGAGGTCCAGCCTTCCCATCATAGCCAGACCCCATTCTTCAGAATCTGTCAATTTGACCAGAGCTTCAGATGAATTTCAGAAACACAGCTTTGAACCCAGAATTGAAAGCTGTTATTTCAAAGAGAGTAGAGTGGTTAGTGTATAGGGGGCAATTGCTGTCCTTCTCTCATTAGAATGGTCTTCCAAGATAATTTTACATATCTCATGTATCCATATTATCTCCACAAATCGCCACTCCTCCACCCAACATGGTGGTAAGCATGCAATGCCAGTGACCTATCAATTCTGCTGGCTGATTGAGGCCAGCTCCTCTGGGAGGGGTCACTGCATTCATTATTTATAGCCTAGTAGATCTTTGTCTGTGGTGTTCAACCTCTGCCTCCTTTTGTGTTTTCTGTATTTCTCTTTGGCATTTTAATGATTGGTTTTCTTGCTCCTGGGTCTTTGGACTTTCTAGCTGTTCTCAAACCATGTCAAAGACTCTCTACCCGCTACTCAGAAACCAATCAGAGAGACCTATAGGCTGGGAGGGCAAGCGTTGCTACTATTAGGAGAGGAGACTGTGGGGCTAGGCCGTGTGGATTTGAATTACAAGACAGGGACCAGAGTTGTAGTTTAGTTTGGCTACCAGGTAAATTTGGCACTATAGTAAACAGGGTTATTTTCTATTCTCTCTCTCTCTCTCTCTCTCTCTCTCTCTCTCTCTCTCTCTCTCTCTCTCTCTCTTCCTCCTCCTCCTCCTCCTCCTCC
>NC_034597.1:62078766-62082965 GCF_900095145.1 Mus pahari
CTCCCTCCCTCCCTCCCTCCCTCCCTTCCTCCACCCACACACCCATCCATCCACACACCCATCTATTATCTGTCTGTCTGTCTGTATGTATGTCTTGAGACAGGGTCTCACATGTTTCGCACTAGCACTGAACTCATTATGTTAACTTATCAGTTGCATCTCTGACCCTCTTACTTACATCTCCTAAGCGCACTGATGGCACCACCTCCAGTTTATGGGGTGCCGAATATTGAACCCAAGGTTTTGTTCATGCTAGGCAAATGCTCTACCAACTGGCAACATTATCAGCACCCAATTACCTCTACTTCAATTTCTGCACATGTAAATTAATTACCCACCGTCCCTATCCCTGACCTTGCTTCCATACAGGATGGGGAGAAAGGCCTTTGTCCTTCCCCATCCTCTTCTGTGTTCTTTGTCCTGGGTAACGGAGGCTGCATCTCTGAGCTTGAAGCCCTTCGGTTGCTAAGCCTTAGTCCCAGTCATTTCCTCTGGTGGACCGAGGATGACAGAGTGATGGATGCTGCTGTTGTCATACTGTGATAGGGAAATGTTTTCTCTGTCTGCTGTGGAAACCTCCCTGATACTGATATTTTCCTAGGGCTCAGAAGCTTGACAGAAGGCAGGCAAAGGCAGCATGTGGTGCCCTGGAGGTCCTCCCCAGTTATCCACCTTTTGAGTGTTCTTAGGCACTGCATAGCCTTACAAGTATTTACTAGGTTGTGAAAGCTTGGAGAAGAGAAGAGGAAAATAAATGGCCACGGAGGTCTTTAGAGGGTGTCTAAGGTTCAAGAAGCAGGAAGGAGGTGGACTGTGCTCCTATGACCTCATTCCTATTGTCTGGAGATGTGGCCGAGTGGAGAGAAGAGGTCCTTCTAGACACCTGCATCAGAAATGACCTCCTGAGCACTATACCCCCAGCTCTTCTGCAGTAACAGCTGTATGAGGTATGGGCAGTTGTGTCCCAGACAGGAGGTGGTCTGCAACCTGGCTACAACATCTTGGCAACCCAAGCAGATTTCACAAATGACATAGCTTCCAGTAGTATTGTGAGTGGGCAGAAGTATGCCTCCTGATGGTTGGGGAGAGCATGATGCTTGGCTATACAGGGGTTGCTTTCAAAGAGCCGACTGTGCCATTCTCAAATGCTTTCTCTCACACATCTGCCACGAGTGCCCGAGTGGTCTATTCTTCCAAGAGCATGAAGCCCAGATAAAATCCAGGAAAAGTATGAATAGCAACACTACTGGCTTTTAACCTGGGCTCAGGATAAAACCGAGTGATGTCTTTTTTGCTTGATGTGTTTGCGTGACAATTTGCTCTCTGTTAGACTATGGAAGACCTTATTGAGTCCCCAGGGCTCAGTAGGAGCAAGAAACAAACAAACAAAAACAGACAAACAAACAAACAAACTGCACATGAACTAGAAGGGTTTGTTTCTTTTGGGAGCTTCACATGAGAGAGGACACAGGACCCCAGAGTACCTAACCAAAGAGTTCTGTGTTTTGCAGGGGGAAGGGGAGGGCAGTGTGAGCTGCTGTCTTTCCTACATATAACATCTGTCTGCCTGCCTGTGGCTGCTTCCTCTGGGTTTTGACTCAGAGTTAGAATGGGACAGAAGGTGCAGATGCTGGGCGGGAAGAATGTCTGTGCTCAGTCTGCTTGACTCTGGACCAGGAGCCTCTGGCTAAAAAGAAGCATGTACTATGACCAGTTCTGCTCCTGCTGGGAAGTGGCAGAAAAAAACACCCACCTGAACATCCTGCTGGAGCAGATATGAGCCCTGGAACACCTTTGAAGTGTGAGCTCATGACAATGAAGGGAACTTGGAAACAAGCAGGTTCTACCCAGACCAATTAATGGTAAAGCCGTATCTAGTAGGATACTAGAGGCCACACTCCGAGACAGCTTCCTCCCGAAGCTGCTCCCTGATGCCTTGTGCCCTTGCGGGGCTCAGCTGTGAGCTAGCAGTGGTGATCCAGGTGGTCAGTGGTTTAGCACAACCTGGGTTGGGGGAAGAAGCTGACCGCGAACATCTCCTCAAGGGTCAGGTGACATCAGAGCAGATCTAGTGTGCTTAAAGAATGGCCTTCAGGAAGCTAGGTCTCTGCCCTAGAGGAAAGCAGGGAGGGGAGGGTGGACTTTCAGAAAGGAGAGAGGGAAAGGCAGAAATGTTAAGAGAGAATGAGGGGAAGCAGCTAACATAGGAGAAAGCAACCTGAGTAGAAGAACAAAATCCAAGGTTGGGGATGAGAACCCAAGTCCGGGACTGAGAAAACTGGTTAAAAAGGGCTTAGCTCCTGTGCTTAGTTCCTGGCCCTGCTGTGTAACTGCAGAAGCTGAGGAGCCCATTTCCTAAAAGAGCTTGGCTGCAATGGACACAGCAGCCTTGGGGACGAGAGACAGCTGCTAGGACCAGCCTTAAGCTGGCAAGATGCTGGGCTGGCAAGAGACTATGGTCACTGCAAGCCTCCTCTGAATGGTCTGCAAAATGACATACCATTAGAGGCAGGACTCTGTTTGGTAAGAACGAAAGCAAAGAAGAAGCCTGAATAAGGAATTGAATGCTCAGTGCCTCAGTTACCCCACTGTGTAATGGGAACTGTGATGTTTCAGGTTTCACCACTTAATGTTTCTGTAAGAACTCAACAGATAATTATTCCTTCCCTACCTCCCTCTTTCTCTGTTTTCCCCTTTTCCTTCTTTTCCTCCATGCCTCTCTTTCCTTTATTCTTCCTGAATCCCTGGCCCCTCTCTTTCTCTCCTTCCTTGTTCCCTCATCTCTTTCCCTTTTCTTTTATTACCTACCCTGCCTTCCTTTCCATTTTTCCTTCTCTTTCTTTCTTTCTTTCTTTCTTTCTTTCTTTCTTTCTTTCTTTCTTTCTTTCTTTCTTTCTTTCTTTCTTTCTTTCTTTCTTTCTTTCTTGTTTCTGCCATCTCTCCCTCCATTCCTTTTTCTCTGTCTCTCCTTCTTCCTTCCAAGTTTTATTCTTTCTTCCATCTATAATGCAAACATCTGCTGACAAAGTCATCAGTTCTGGACACCATGTCGATGTCAGAGCTACCCATCGACTAAAGCAAGTTCCTTGCTTTCAGATTAGCAAAAGGCAGCCACTTTGATGGACAGATCTTGTAGCTCTGTGGGATATGTGTAAAAACAGCAGCATGTGTGATGTCTTGCTGCTTTCCATGCTGGGATAAAAGCCATCCTCACTTGCATGTCTCATGAACATCTCCATGACCTGCATGCATCATGAGCATCTTCCCCAATCCCTTCCTGTTACACTGTCTGCTGTTCATCTCTGCAGACAGGCTGCTGATGCCACTGCTTCTGGGTTCATGTTTTCCAGGAATAATAACATAATCTTTTGGACTCCACACCCCAAACCTGACTTTTTACAAAGGACTTTGTCATCTTCTCTGCCCTGACCACCACAGCTGGGGACTTCTTGTATTTAATTCAGAAATTGTTTTTGAGCATGATTCTTTCACTGCTATGGATGCAGAAGGAGCAGGGGCTTCACCTCATCCTTGTATCACAGTAGACAGTGTATAGCGAAGTTAGTGTTTCTGAGGTCCTGTCGAGATGAACTAAACCATGGCTCTTGTTTGGAAAAGAGTTTGATGAGGAGAAAAGAGGGGTGAGTATGGGTGGTTCAGGGGTGGCTTCATGAAGGCTGGAAGAAGTGTGGATGCACAGCTAAAGGGCAGGATGGTTTATTTTATGAATCATCTTGGGTATGTTGTCAAGCATTATTCAAGCATGTCTGTGCAGGTTTCCGTATTTGAGTGAGAATGGCATCTATCAACCCAGTGGACTGCAATAAGCAGATACTCTTTTCTCTCATAGCTTGGGCTCACCAACTCAGCTCAATTCTGGGTAGGAACATGAGGCTGAGCAAGAGGACATTGCTACCCTACAGCTGAACTGGACATGGGTCTTCTCTTGTCTTTAGATGTAAATGGAAACTTCTGTGGCATCTTCCTGAGACTGGAGCTTGCTGTCCCTGGAATTGGAGCTGAATAAGTTACTGTTTCCACTGCCACTAATGAAAAGCAGGCTAGAGAGGATGACTTGAGATGATAAAATCCATATGATGAGGAAGGCACAGGAATGTGAGACAACTCACATTGTGTCTATAGTTAGGAAGCAGGAAGCAGAATAGTGGGGTATTCCTGTGACAACCTGACCATGTTTT
>NC_034597.1:62084200-62098794 GCF_900095145.1 Mus pahari
GCTGAGCAAGCTAGGGGAAGCAAGCCAGTAAAGAACATCCCTCCATGGCCTCTGCCTCAGCTCCTACTTCCTGACTTGCTTGAGTTACAGTCCCAACTTCCTTTAGTGATGAACAGCAATGTGGAAGTGTAAGCTGAATAAACCCTTTCCTCCCCAATTTGCTTCTTGGTCATGATGTTTGTGCAGGAATAGAAACTCTGACTAAGAGCATCCATCCATCCATGCATTCATCCATCCATCTATCCATCCACCTACCCATCTATTCATATACCTACCCACTTAATCAATCATCTATCCTCTCAGCTAAACACGTTCCCAAACACCCTCCCATCTACTCATGTCTCTCACCGTCCGGCCACCCTATCTTCCTCTCACTTTGTGCTTATCCAGAGATAAACGCTGCAGCTCCAGTTCACCAAACCTCAATTTACTATGGGAAAGGAGAATAAATAAGAGTCTTTAAGCTTCTTCAGCTGGGTGATACATAGTGTGGCAAAATCAAATGCCAAGTAGGTTTATCAGAATGCACACACACACACACACACACACACACACACACACACACACGCACTTTCAAAGATAATTCTCAAACAAGTAACTTTTGAACTGGGTATTTAGGGACAATCAGGAGTTTTCTGTCTAGTAAGAATTGTGTAGAGTGAAAGGCAGTTCCTGAAACAGAAGATTCTATGCAATACCTTGAAAAATTGTGCTGGATTTGGCAGTTGGAAATGGGTCAGACTGTCTGGCAGGCAGAGACATGGAAGGTGTGTGTGGATGTGGGCATAAGTATGGGGGTTTGTCAGACAGGTGACACCATGGTGATACTTGAGCATAGAACACGCAAAAACTGCACTGTGAGCCCATTGACCCCAGGATAGTTCAGCTACACTCTACAGGGAGTCTAGGAGAGCTAAAAGCTATATATCCTTATTGATTACCCTTCCTTTATCACCAGAAATACTGATATTCAAAGAAGGATTAATAGGAATGTTTCTTGCTTTTGTGAAGCTCAAGCTTTGATTGAAATAGCACAGAAACCCTAGCCCTTGCTCTCCCTTCTCTCTGGCCAAGCTTGCTCACTTGCAGTATGAATATTCTAACCAAAGTTTACAGAGCTGAAGTCATGGTGTCCTGCTGAAATTCTCTTACACCCACTACTCTGTTGTTCAGGCTGGTCTCAAACTCCTTCTGCCTCAGTTTCTCAAGTAGCTGGGACTATAGGAATGAACTACAGTCTGACTTACAAACAGGTTCTTGAAATCCAGTTCCTTGTTACTGGTCCTGGAAGAGGGAAGCCTATTCCAGCACCCATAGAGACACTCACAATCCACCCCCAGGAAACACACATGGGGCAAATGATGTGAATGTATGCATATTTATGAGCAACTGATCCCATATCCTAATGTGCTATGTACAGCCTTATGAGTTCAAAGTTAGCCTTCAAACAAGAGCAGACTTTTAATTAAAAAGAGTAGCCTAGACATCTGGCAGATGTGGCTTGGTTAGGAGGAGCCTTTGATTAAGCACTCACCAAAGTGACTTAGTCAATGTAACTAATTCTTATTTAAATGAGATTCCACTCATTTTTTTTCTCTCTTTTCAACCTAACAAAAAGAAAAACCGTCTGTGTTTGCAATGTTTTTCAATGAGCTGGGATTTCTTTCTCTTTTTGAGAAAGTCATAATTGACTTATTTTATAATGAAATGTTGCCCAACATCCTCAGGCTCATTTGAATAGACTATTTACGAGGATTTCCTGGGTTTTAGTGAGGAGCCAGCACAGGCCTGCTTGGAGTTCCACCAGTTTCTTTCTTCCTGCCCTAGTTTAAGAGTGTGAGGCAGGTACTAAGGAGAATGATGGACAGCCAGGAGAAAGTTGGTCTTAATGAAAGCCGTGAAGCATGAGGCTGTTAATAGGGGTACTTGATGGACATCATCATTAATAAAATGTGAAAGGGGTGGAGCCAGAAGCTATTCCTGGTATTCTGTATCCCTTTTGCTAGACTCTTCCATGTTTGTCAGGAGTATTATGAAATTGGGCTTATATAATTGAATGCACATGGGCCAATATGTTAGCTAATGATCTTAGGCAGAAGTGTCATTTCTTTGGATCCTTTCTCCCCTGTTCAGAACATAGATTCTAAGCTGGCTGCTGATGTTTGAGGCATGTGAAAAGTGTATGGATTGTATAAAACTTGGCCCAAGAATGGGGGCTGCCATCAGTGCCCATGTTGGTGAGAAAGTGACATGAGACCAAAAAACCCATCATCTGGCACCAAGATGCTATTGACCCTGACAGGGGTGTATAGAAATGGAGCTATCTGGAATTTGGAGATGGAGTCCTGGTATCTCTAAAGTGCAGACTGGGGTTGGGGCTGGGAGATAGCTCAGTTAGTAAAAGCTTATTATGCAAGCATGGAGATCTGAGTTCAATCCTTAGCACCTACATTAAAAGACAGGTGTAGTGGATTGTGCTTTTAATGCTGTTGCAGGGACATCAGAGATAGGTCGACCTGGCCCTTGCTGGGCCTTATGAAAGAGGCCCTATCTCAAAAAGCAAAGCGTCTATCTCTTGAGGAGTGATGCCTGAGGTTTTCATCTTTCAGCCTTAATAGGATACATATACACATACACCTATGCACCAAAACACAAATGAACACCCCTCCTAACTCCACATAAATAAAATAAAAGGCTTTTCTTGGGGAAGAGCTCTGTGTGTGACAAGGACAGAGAAGTTGAGGCCCACCCTAGGCCTTACAAGCGGCATTTCAAGGTGGCTGGGACTCCCCTCATTCATTCACTTTACACAGAGGAAAAGACTCCTCTTTTCTCTGGAGGAAATATGGGGTCCTTGGGGACTTCTTGTGGAATACTTCCAGAATAGCTGTCAATCCCTAGGGCCATCCCAAGGTCAGCATGTTCCATGAAGATCCCTTTTGTTGTTTTTCAAAATATTAATAGAACTAACTAAATATAGAGGTGGCTTCCATCCTTAATCTTTGGCTTCTCATCTTTCCTCCCCTCCTCTCTCCCTCTTCCCACTGTGCCCAAGTATATATTGTCAAAATGACAGGCAAGAAGAGAAGGAAAAAACCAGGCCAGATAACAGAATTGGTATGCCTGGCAAAGGCTGCAGACACAAGGGACTTCTTTTTAATCCAGTCCATTAATCAATTTCTTCGTAGAAATTGAATTAACTGTCTTTCATCAACATCACGTTCTGTGACTGGAAAACCCTGTGTACTCCAGGAATGTAAATTTAGTGGGCGTTTCCTCCTTGCCTGTGTAGGTAAACCTGCAACACTCACACTATTGCGTATATTTTGGTCCTGTGCATGGAGATGAAAGAACCCCAAATGTTAAATGATGCTGGCCTTGAACATGGACTCCAGGGAAAACACTGAAGTGGTCTCTTGTTTTGTCTTTCTTGTTACACACAGGTACTTAGAAAAAGCTCCACTCCTAACCCTCCCTTTTAACCTAAATGGATTCACCAACAAATATGAGACACACTGTAAATTATTTTCTTTGTGTTTGAGTAGAAAAAAATCAACTTAAAAACTGTCTATTTCTACATGAGCCCTTCATTGCTTTGGAAACCAGGCTTTCTTATTGGGTCATCAGGCTCTTGCTAGCAAGGGGAATCATGCAAGGATGAAAACATCTCTGTCAGTCTCTGAGATTAAAAAAAAGATTTTTTTTTCTTTTCTTCAAAGTGACAAATAAAAATCATATAGATTTGTGTTGTGTCACATAAAGCTTTGCATTGTGAATACATTGTGGGATACTAAATGAAGTTAACGAATACCCTCACCGCTGTGGAACTTAACTGTTTTCCTGTGATGGGAGCATAACCAATCTTTATCAGCAATTTTTCAAGACTATGTCATCATTATTAACTATAGCATTGTATAATGGATTTTTTGAAAATTCATTTTCCCTCTTTAAATGAAATTTTGTTACCTTTGACTCACATCTCCTGTGTTTTCTAGACTACCAGACCTTGGCCACATCTTACTCTCTGCCTCAAAGGTTGACAAGAAGACTTTGTGTGTAAGTGCTACAGGGTAGTGTTCATATGTTTGTGCTTGGCTTATTTCACAGGCTATTCTATTTTTGGTGAGAAATATTTCCAAAGACAGGCCACCCACCAGGAGAGGCACCCTTAGAGTTTTGTATGAAACAAAGTCACCGTGGGTTGGTTATAAGTTTATCTGGGCCCAAAGACACAGAATAGCCTTGCTTACAAGTTATGTGAAGTTACAAAAAGCAGGTTTATTAGTCATAGGTGGGCAGCTCTCCATCCCAGGAAAGTTTTCTAAAGGGGTTGAACTTTCATCTGTGTGATCCATTTGCATCGCAGTTGATGCACTCACTAAGCAGCAGGCCCCTGGGTTTATCAGCTATGAAAACAGAACTTGGATAACTCAAAGGCAAAAGTATATCATACGTGACTTTGTCTTTTCGAAGGAGACCTGAATGGAATCTGGTTTGTCTCTCCTTATCTCAGATTCTTGGCCCCCTACAACATTCTATACTTATTCTGAAGAGCTACCAACAAGAAAAAGTAGAAGCCAGCTGGAGACAAGTTTTCCAATTTTAGTATTTCACTCATTTATTTGGTTGCTAATAAACCATTATTGACCATCTGTAGGGTTCCAAGATCTTTTATTTGTCTCAAGGGCACAAGAACAGAATAAACCAAACCAAGCTAAGCCAAGCCAAGCCAAACCAAACCAAACCAAACCAAACCAAACCAAACCAAACCAAACCAAACCAAACCAAACCAAGCAAACACACACAAAAATCTAGTGCTGTGGCTGCCTGAGAGAAGTTATCATGACCTGGAGGAGGCAAGAGCAGAAATTCATAACACACAATTAGCATCTGTTAAAGTAGAAGTTTGCTGTCTATGGGGTAGTCTGAGGAAGACCCACACAACACATGAGCTCTGGGAAGGGAAACAGACCATGTGATTAAAGGAGAGAGGGATTAGAAGTCAGTAGCAAAGAAAGACTGTTCCCTCTCGTTCCATTCTTTGATCAATACACCAGGTCAACATACAATCATGCCATTTCATGCTTACAACCCCAGTGGTGCTGTGTTGCTCTCAGAACAACAAATATGTTCTCTACCAAGAAGACTCCAGCATATTCCATGACAGCTGACCTAAGAAGGCTGGTGTCTTCACCTAGTCAGATCTAGCTTCAAAGTGGGAACCCATCTGCTATTCTTCTGTCTAGAAAGTCCTCTTTACTTACCCAGCTCCCAGGGCCATTGCTTGACAGAGTTATGAGACTTTATTCAGCTTCTCTAGCCTGCCACACTGGGCTAAGCCTCCCATCCCCTCTCCATATAGTAGCCTGTACTTTTCTATCTAGCAACGGACAGAGCTGAAATTAATGTTTAATTCTCAGGTTCTTCAGCCCTGGATTCTGTGTCTCCCAAAAGTTCATAGGTTGGACACACAGTCCTTAACTTGATTTGTTAGTGGTTTATGGAGGTGGGGTTTTGAGAGATAATAAGGGTCAGGTGCAGTCCTGAGAATGGGGTTCCTGTGATGGCATTAGTGACTTTAGAGGAAGACAAATCAACACTGGCACATTAGCTCTCTTTTCCCATGATGACCTCTGCCATGCTGTGATGCAGAAGGAAGGCCTTTGCCAGCTTCTAGATCCATGCTCATGAACTTCCCAGCCTATTATACAAAACAAACTTAGATAAGGTCTCCAGGCTTGAAGTAACTGGGATACAGGGCTAGTAACTTATCTGATCGCCAGAGGAGTCGGGCCACACGGCATACTTTTCTGTAGCTGTGATAAAGACACTTGAAAAAGAACTGTGGGTTGTTCTTCCTCATTTTCTATATACACATGTATGTGTTCCTGAATATGTGCTCATGTGTGTGTATGTGTGTGTGCGCACATGCATACATGAGTGGGAGTGCATGTATGAGCATGTGTATAGTGGCCAGAGGTAAATGACAGCTACCTCCCTCTTCTTCTCTCATTATTTTTACATTTATTGTTTATTATTTTACTTTATTTTTCTTTCTTTCTATCTATCTATCTTTCTTTCTTTCTTTCGTTTGTTCATTCACTCTTTCTTTCTTTTCTCTTTCTTTCTTTCTTTCTTTTCTTTCTTTCTTTCTTTCTTTCTTTCTTTCTTTCTTCCTTTTTCTCTCTCTTCATCTTTGTTGATGTATGTGTAAGTACATGTGGCATAGTGCTCATGTGGAGGTCAAAGGACAATCTTTGGGAATCTATCCATCTATCATGTGGATCTTGGGATCAGACTCAGGCTTGGCTATGAGTGCCTACATGCCCTGGCTTACTTTACATCATTTCTTTTGGAGACACAGTCTCTCACTAAGCCTGGATACTATTGACTGGACGAGACTAGCTGGTTTGCAAGCTGCAGGGATCTTCTTGTTCTACCTCTCCAGAGAGAGGATTGTAGATGCCCATACTATGCCTGGCTGTTGGTGGGGGTGGGGGGGGGGGGGGAATCCACACTCCGGTCCTCCTTGCTTGCACAGCAAGGTCTTTACTGAGTGAATCATCTACCCCATCTCTCTTCTTTCTTTTTAAAGGAGATACTACTTACATGGCTCATGAATCATGGGGCTCAGTTCCAGGTTGCCTGGCCTCATTCACTTGGACAGAACATCGTGATGGCAGAAGTACACAGCTGAGAGATGCTTCAGTTCATGGCAGACAGGAAGCAGAGGGAATGGAGGGGACTGGGGATGAATCATTACTTTCAAAGGCTGGATACTCTGGGATCTACTTTCATTAGCTACAGGAACTGGGCATAGTGAGGCTGGGAGTCACAAGCACCAAAGTGTGTTTCTGTCAAACTAAGAACCTGCCTCTCCTTGGAGCCCCAATCTTGTTTTTTTACCCCAGTCAGCTAAACTGGGAAAAGTAAGACTTGAGAAATCAAGCCCACCTCCCAAAATAGCATCTCCCAGCTGGAGATGCAGTCATTAACATATAAGACTGTGAGGGACGTTTCATATTCAAACTGGGACACAAGAAATAACATATAATCCGTGCTCAATAAGTACTTTTTAAGTTTCTGGGTGAATGAGCAACTGTGGAATAGACAGAGGCTCATCCGGGTAGCAGTGAGTGTAGCCAGCCAGCAGTTTGCCCAGTGCAGCATTGACTGGCCTTACTGTGAGAGATTGGATTGGATTGTGTCACACTAAGGGGTTTAGACTTATTCCCACAGGCAGAGGGACCCTTGGAAGTCTCATAAGCTAGAGAGTAACTTAACCTGTTAAGTGTTTTAGAAACACAGCTAGAGGGCACTTGATTCCTGAGTTAACTACCTGGAATTGGCTCTTATCTGATTTCTGAGGGTCTCACTTTTTCAGTTTAGCTAAAGGAGGGAAAACACACTCTGGGTTTCAGTTGTACATAGCATCTGTTTGTGACAACTACCTCCCTTCTGCCAGCCCCCACAGATGCTCCTTGTTACCTATGGTTTAGTTTTATACCTCTCTTGGAGCTGTGGCCTGCTGCCCCTTTGTTTGGACAAGGTCCATCTGGCCCTTGCAACCTGGCGGGTACCAACCCATCTGGCAGCAGCCCTTCCCAAATACACTTCTGTGCTCAGTTCAATACACATTCCCTCACTGGAGCCTCTCTGACCACAGCAGACCATATTGCTCTGTGGAACTCAGGACCACCCAGATTCTCTGTCTGCCCTTGAGAGGTTCACAGAAGCAGAGGGCCTAGTTCTAGAGGTCACTGGGGTCTACCTCCCCTTCTAAAGGAGTTGGAGTCCTGAGGAGAAATGAAGTGTCAGGGGATCAACAAAGCCAGGAAGAGATTCCAGTGGTGCACTAGTAGGCTTTCTGTTACTATAACAACATGCCTGAGGTAATCCACTTAAGAAGACAATAGGTTTGCTTTGGTACACAGATTTGGGAGTTTTAGTCCATTGTCATTTGACCTTGCAGCTCTTGTGCCTCCGATGAAGCATCACGTCAAGGTAGGGATGCGCAGCAGAGGAAGCTGCTTACCTCTTGGTTGCCAGGAGGAGACAGAATCACAGAATCTCCTCCGAGAACAATGATATACAATCTCTCACCGTGTCTCACCATTTAGAGTTTTCTGCTTCCTTTTAATTTTTCTAAGCCTTGACCAAGCCTTTGATAGTTGGGTCTTGGGGAAAAACTTATTCAAACCATAGCAGATGGCTTGACCCAAGTCCACTGCCTTTCCTATTAAATGCGACGACCTGAGTGGGCTCCAAACACAGGACTTGAGCTATTATTTTCTTTTCAACACAACCACTTATTTTGCCAACAAAAATCATGACTTTGGAAATCTTGGACTGCAAAATATTTCATTTATCTACTTGCAATTGTATGCCACATAGTAATTATTTAATAAAATGGCATTGATTTGAGTCATTCCAGATGAGAACTGTCATTGTTATCCATAAACCTCAGTGCCAATAATTAGGGCAGTGGTGACATGGGGACAAAGTAACTGACTTCGGAAGCTCTGGGTGATGGCATGGACAGGGTCTTGTTGTGCATGCTTTTACTTCTTCAGAAGGGTAATGTGGCATGTCATCATCACTGTGCATCTCAGAGTTCTTAGAAGGAAGGGCACTCCTGCCACACTTGCTCTGCCTCTCTGTTCTAGAGACTGACCCATCTGACTGTGTTCTGTGGGGATGGCACTAAGTCCAGTCTACCTTTCTCTACACACAGTTCCTGGGAGGGGCTGCTTTTCCATGAACTTGCCTGGTTCAGATGGCACTGGTCTTTCCCCTAAGCTCTCTCATGCCCCATGGCAATTCTGACTTCCTGTCAGTACTAGTTTCCAATACTTTTCTACCCCAGGTTGATTGAAGATCCTTTACCGACATCTTCCTGGAACATACTGGTTTCTGATGGAACCTGGTCTGATTGCAAGAGCTCAGGGAACAGAAATATGTCAGTGTGGCAGAAGGTTCTTCATGGTCAAGGAGTTTTGGCATTGTCACAAACTGTGGAGGAATAGCTAAGCTATGCATCCACAGACTCAGTGAACTCGCTCTCTGGTGGAAGCGGGAGAATTGGGGGGGCAGATGAGCACTTTCCTTTCTACCCCTTTTAAAGGGTCTTAGAGGGATCACCTGCATTTAATCTTTTGGCCTCTAGTTCAAGAAAGACAGTTTCATTTAAAACATTAGTCAGATGATATCACTTCCATCCATGGAGCTCAAAAATCTAATGAGAGGTAACCCATGGGGAGATTCTACTGGATGCAAGTAACGGGAAAGCAATATGCCAGAGGGTTGATTCATGAGGCTAGATATGGAAGCCACCAGCTAGGTGACTCCAGGAATGGAGCTAGAGTCATGCAGAAAGAATCTGAGCAGGGAGAAGATCAACTTAGACCCCAGGTTCTGTATTTAAGTCATGACTGTTAGCAGGTCCTTGGTCAGTGTAGGAAAATTATCTTGCTTCCAAGCTAATTACAAAATGGACCGAAGTGAGACCTTCTGAAGCCAGTGACTGGCCTGGGGCTTTTCATGAGACCTTGGTCACCATCCATAGGGGTGTGCTTCCTCTGAGTCCCAGGGTGGTTGAAACAGAACTGCCTCCTAAGTCAGAATATGAGCATTTGACGTGTAAAGGCGTGGATAAGGGACAAAAAGGGTTTAGTTGCTGTTTCTGTGAGTAACCATGTCCCAGGACTGGCCCTGAGGGAAGATGGAGGCTGACACCAGCGCATCAGGAAATGATCCTCCCTCTTCCTGTTCCTTAGGCCAAGAATGTTCCCACACACTGAGCCAGAGGGAAACAGGGAGGGAGTTACAAGCACAAGCAGCTTAAGTAACTCGTGTTTCTTGGGCGTTCAGGCTTCTACTTTGATATAAATTCAAAACCTACTAGTTTATTTATTTTATTTGGTTAGGAACCAAGACAATGGTGGCTTCATTGCAAAAGTGTATGTGTGTGTGTGTGTGTGTGTGTGTGTGTTTCCTTTTTCTTCTTTAAAAACCCTGGGCAACTGACCTAGTTTTTTATTCTCTTTGAACTCAACAGAGGCAGCTCATCTTCAAAGCAGGCTGTAACATTAAGGTTCTCTGCTTTATGTGGACGAGGGTGAGTCACCCAGTTACTAAAAAAGATGAGCCATGAATGCTGTCTTTTAAAGTTGCCTTTGTGCCCAGAGCTCTTTTGGAGTTCTTTTTTGTTTTCTTTTGAGCACCCCTAACTTGCCCTTAGTACTTAAGTCATGCCAGTTAGCAGGGAAAGCAGGGTGAAGGAAATGTTCACTATTTGTTTCTCTACTAAACGAGATTCAAGGAGAACGTGGGGCAAGCAAAGCATTGCTGGTGTACTCACAGCTCTCGGGGTCCCATGTTGGAGGAAGATGAGAGCTTCCTAGTCTTGCATACTTCAGAGGAACATATAGCCATGGTTCTTCAGATCATTTGGGGCACAGCCAGATCTCAGGTGAGCAGTGCACTTGCTTGGGATCCTTCACCTGAAAAGGTGCTCTTCAGACCATTGACATTCTAGTAGTTCTGTTGGTTGAGGGTGAAGGGGAATCTTGCACTGAACTCTAAAAGTAAAACCACCCTTTCTTCTTCCAAGCAGACTTGATTTCTGCTCTGCACAGGTGCTGTGGGGAGCAGAGCTGGATAAATATAGGGGGTGGGTATTGAGCACTCTCAGCTAGAGGGTCTGAGTTGTTTCTGCATGGCTAGTCTGCTCCTGCTCCCAAATCTCTCCTCAACCCACTTTTTATGTTTGCTTAATAATTTTTTTTTTTTTTTTTTTTTTTTTTTTGGTTTTTCAAGACAGGGTTTTTCTGTATAGCCCTAGCTGTCCTGGAACTCACTCTGTAGACCAGGCTGGCCTCGAACTCAGAAATCTGCCTGCCTCTGCCTCCCGAGTGCTGGGATTAAAGGCGTGCGCCACCACGCCTGGCTGCTTAATAATTTTTGTGATCATTTCATACATAAATATTTGCATTATTCCCACCCACATTCTCCCTTCTGCAGCTCCTCCAGCATCACACCAACTCTCATTGAACTTCATGGCTTATACACACACACACACACACACACACACACACACACACACACATACACACACACAGAGTGGGGCACATACACAGGCATACACAAACACATATCTACTACTAAGTCAGTTAAGTATTGCTCATATTCATATGCATTTAGAGCTGACCACATGGGTTTGGATAACATCTCAGAGGTTTCCTTCTTGGTAAGGACAAAATCTGAACTCGAGCTTCTAAATTGAAATCTGATTAGTAGTAAGCTACACTTCTTAGTGAGACATGACTGAATTAAGCAGTTTGATGGGGGAGTTTAGTGTATCCGACTATATTCCAAAGAGTGTTCACATTGTGATATGGACACAGCAAACCAGGTTGACCCATTCTGAGACAGATGGGAGATAGGCTACTCCCTGAGTGTCATCCTGGTCAAATGGCTGCAAATGGGCTGCATGTATAATGTCTCACTGACACTTAAGTTTGGCAGCGCCCTTTTTGTATTCTTTGGATAGGTAATTTGCCACAATGTGCAAATTCATAACCCTTCCTTCCATCCCCATTTCTGGGACCCTATACTCAAGACACACAGCCACCTCTCCTAACTCAGAGATGAATCAATTACTGCTGGCAGCCAGGGCCCAGTGTGCCTCTTCTATCTCTAATGCCAGGTTCTTAGAGATGGCTATTACGCATTTTAACAAATAACAGGAACGCTAAGGCAAGGACTTTTATCGCAATATGAACACTGTAATTTCAACCTTTTAGGGCAAGCAATCTATGGAATCAAATCCAATGTGTAGGGTACAGAATGGTGGTTCAGCTGTAGCAGTTTGACTGGGAAGGACAACTTTCCATAGCGTCTAGGATGGACCAGAAACACTCAGTGCTTCTAGACCTTAAATGGGAATTCCTAGAACTAAGACTATGTCAGGTACCCTGGACAAAGAGCCTTCCCACTCCCTAGGTCACTCTCACTTCTGGATATTGCTGGCTGGAATCCACACACAGAGGTCTGTGCTGTGTGGAGAAATGTCCACTTCTGTTGTCACCAATGCAGAGATCATATCAGGTGATCACAAGGTACCAGGCTGAGCAGTTTCCAGACTGCTGCATCTCCAGTGTAGGGGCTTCCCTTAGCTAATTATCATTTGTAAGGAGTAGGTAGCCCGCTACTGAGCAAGTGCTTACAAGTTGTTATACTGGATGCTCTGCAGAATGTTACACTTAATGCTTGTGCTCTCACCTGTTTTGATTTAGGTGGGATCATCAGACCCACTTCTCCTGTTTTGAGAGAAACAGCTTGAACGGGGAGATCAGGCTCCCACACTCAGAGAACCTATGTCCAGAGTCACCACATACCACCACCCTTTTCCCCTTCCTTTCTAAAGAGATTCCTCACTAGCCAGAGGCCCCCAGCCCCAATACCCCACCCAGCAGCCATACTGCCTCGACCTTCAACTTCCTTCTTCTTGCTAATTTCCCAGTTTAATGATAGGATACTCCATAATTCCACCGAGCCCGTCTAAACACTGCAAGGAATGGCTCATTAAGCATGAGAGTAGGTGCTTATTTAGTAATGAATTAGAATAGTTGTTGCTCTGGGAATTTATATGTTAGATGTGGTAAAGTTGATGTGGCCACAGGAAGGATGGAGAAATAGTCTTAGGAGGAATATGTTTATTATACTCCTAAAGAGGAGTCACTACATGATAGGCAAGGCCACAGAGGTTGCATCAGCCATTGGCAAGGTGACCCAAGAAGGCTCAGAAGAAAGTGTAGATTAGAGCTCCCCCCCCTTACAGGAAAAGCAAGACAAGGGAGGGCATTGTTTATAATGGACTAATTTGAATAATTCCCATGGGCTTGGATTCAAGGGATGGTTTCTAGTAGCCCAACCCAGGGATACCATGCACAGGAGGAATGTTGGCTTGGTGTGAACCTGACAGGTTTCTTACAGGTTCCTGTTTTGAATACTCTATCTCCTGGTTGTGGTGTTATTTTGAAGATCTTAGGGCCTAGGAGGTGGGACCTAGCTGTTGAAAATAGGTCATTCAGGGTCAATCTTTAAAGAGTTCGCCCATCTGGTTCTGTCCAATGCTCTCAGATTCCTGGGCTGCTGCTCATATGAGCTATCTTTCACAAGTCGGTAGACTAAGGCCTGCTGATGTGACTGCAGTGCTGAATAGAACTCTCTGAACCCATGAGTCAAAAAGAAATCCTTCTTCCTTTAAGCTCTTCTGGCAGGTATGCATTACGGCAATGAGAAAAGTGACTAATATAAAAATATTTGAAATTAGTGTGTTGGAAGAATGTGAAAAAGTTTGTAGGTATGAAATTAGGAGCTTTAGAATGCCAAGAGTCTCTTAACTGTTGAGTTTACTGGAGTTGTGGAAGATCAGAATGCCCTTAGATCTGAAGACAGTACAGACTGACTTCATGAGATCTCTGATGTAGGGGAAGAAAGGCATCACTGGAAACCAGACTCAAGGCTGCTCATGCTACATTCTGGCTGAGAATCTGCTCATGGGCTGGCTTGTTTGGGAGATGACGTTCCATGGCAGCAGAGCCTTCAGATTGTAGTCCTCTTGCCATTTTCATCTAGGTTTCTTCTGAGAACCAAGAACAAACTGTGGAGTTGAAAAAGTGGTAAGTTTGGGGAGCACGAGTGTGTTTGAAGAAGTGGAACAAGTAAGTGCAGATCGATCCGCTATAATTGTTCGAGAGATTAGTGCATTCAAAGGTGAGCTGTGAACTTGCACAAAGTGCACTGGAACAGGAAAGACTTACTGAGGGAGAGGCCTTTCTTATTGAAAGCTGCAAGATATAAGAATGCAAACCCAGCCAACTTTCCTTCGAAAGGTGTGTGCTTAAAAAGATGCTGCTGCCCCAGGGGGTAATGGTGGTGACCTCGGGGAGAGTCTCCTAGGAGAGTGTATTTCTGGGCTTAAGCCACAGGAAAAGCAGAGGCCACTGCAGCCAAGAGATTCTTGCTAATTCTGGAGTCAGTAGCAGAAGTTGGCAGCATCCATGTGGTTCTGGGTTTTTTTAGAAAAGCTGAATGTAAGCGTTATGAGGTCATGAGGCTTGGACTAAGACAGCAATGAAAGGTTTATAGGGAAGGGGGATTGTGGACCTGTTTAGAAATAGTCCTTTAGGAGCAATTGTATTCTTTGTTGTCAGTATATCAGCAGTCCAGTCCTATAGCAGACACCAAATATGAATCTGTTGCAGTGGCTTGTTCCAGAAGAAACTACAAGGTTCTGTGGAATCATCACAAGTCAGCAGAAGTGGCAAGAATCAGCAGGAACACCACAAGAAATTCTTTGGTGCATTTCTCTCTACAAAGTGACAACTAGAGAAGATCAATGAAGACCAGCATTGTCTGTGTGCTCCTACTTACCCTCTTTCTAAACACCATGTACTCGCTCAAGCATCTTTTTCAGCAAAGCATCTTTTCACAAGACAGCTTCCAGGAAAACATGTGACCTTCACAAGACAGCTTCCAGGAAAACATGTGACCTCTCATTAGACAGCTTCCAGGAAAACATGTGACCT
>NC_034597.1:62099659-62106961 GCF_900095145.1 Mus pahari
ATTGTGTTGCTGCTTATGTGATTGCTATACTATATGTATATATAGTATTTTATATATATATATATATATATATATATATATATATATATATATATGTGTGTGTGTGTGTGTGTGTGTGTGTGTGTATTAAAGTATTTTCCTACGTTTCAAAGAATAGTTTAGTATAAAACAGTATATCATGCTAGACTGGCAACAGCCTTAAGCATTACACGTTGACTTGGTATCTTCTACAATGTTTTTAGTACATTTTATTCATGTACTGTGTCTGCATGCCACAGAGCATGTGTGAAAGTTAGAGAATAACCTGTAGGAACTGGTTCTCGAATTCCACTCTGTGGTTCCTGGGGATGAAATTTGGGTCATGAGTCTTGGTGGCAAGCCCCTTCACCCACAGATCCATCATTTCAGTATTTTATTACATTTATTGATTGCATCATAAATCTCATTTTACTCATCATGTCTTTATTTTATTATACCTAGGGCCATGATGAAAAAAATAATAGATGTTCATAAACATACACAAGTTTATTTATGCAAACACAGACATACGTGTATGCACATACAGCTTGGCTATGTTCTATGTGTGTAGTTGGCTATATAATAGACGTTAAGTATAGTCTATGCTGTTTTCACAATGACAAAGTCACCCAATGATGCATTTCTCAGAATGTTTTCTTCATGACACATAACTGACATCTCATTTTGCCTCTGCCATTCTCTGATGAACTCTTTGCCCTCAAATTATTTTCTCCCTTCAGTGTTTCTCAGTCACCTTCTTAATGCAATGTTTAGTCCTTCCCCGAATTTTCTAGTATTCATGGGCTGATGTACTTCTGACCCCAAATGGCCACATAGGTTCACTATTCACCCTTCCTTTTCTCAAAGGGAAGTCATTGCCTGTTCCTCCAGCGTGTAGCTCCTCTGCTGACTGTAGCCAGAAGTTCACAGGTCATCTCTGCTTAAAGGCTCAGCTTAAAATCACTCAGCTAATCTCATTTTTTCTAGGCAGGAATTAATAACTTCAACCCCTGGTACCCATTGGTGCTGGTCTGTCTGTTATAATTCAATTTGTCCTATATTTTGTGATAATTTCTTTGGGATGTGACAAAGACTGATATACAGGCTTGGAAAGCTAGCCCCTTCATCTCTGTTGGGGCTGGCAATATAATCTAGGCTGGCTGCTGCAAGCCTGGGTCAGGACCCAAATAGACCCAAGAATTATATCTCCTTTTTGGGGTGATCGAACCCATTTTCTCAAACATAAGGTTCGAGTGATATCATGAATAGATATAGGACTTGCACTTTTCCAGGGTTTCCCTATACCAGAAAGAATATCCTAGTAGATGCCTTTCTTCCACTGCCTAGTATGGCTTTTCTAGGATTGAACCACAGGACCTACAATACTGACATATGGTTTATAGACATCTCCTATGCATGCCAAAGAGTGAGTATATGATGCCAATTTACTTTGGCTCATTTCTAGCTCTTGGGGTTAAGTCTCATGGAAACTCCAGTCCATATATACTCTGCCTGTGGTACTGCCTCCATCCCACAGTTTATTTAGACAATAGGCATCATGGCAGGCATATTTGCATTGATGGCAGGCCACACTGCCACTCCTCACTGATCCATGTGTTAGGAAGGCCAAAGGGTAGGCAGCTGTTAGGAACTGTGCCCCCTTCTTCCTGTATTCTCCTTGGTGATGGTCTCTTGTCCTGTGCTATGTGCTTACACAGTGCTCTACCATTTGGTTTTTAAAGCTGGTCTAATAAGTGCTAGGCGTTCCTGCTGTGAAGAAAAATGCTTCTCTCACCCTGACCATGGCCCCTTGCCTGCCTTCCACCCAGGTAGCAGCATAGGAAGGTGGGCATACAGGAAACACTCCAAAACAGCGGACTGCGTACCAAGAACTCAGTAATTATGACTCCAAAGTTCAAGAGGAGATATAGCTTGAAGATGCTCTTCTCCACTTATGTTACAAAATTCCAATTGTAAATCTAAGACGGCCGGGAAAATGAGCTAACATTTACATTTTCCTGTATACTCAGGGAAGATTTGCATTTATGATCATTCTCAGCGAGGCACTTGTAACAGCTCTGAGAGTTATTGGAAGCTGGTGTTCAGGGCAGCACGTAAACAATGCAGCATCATATGGAATGATGTCCACAGCATTAAATACAGCAGTATATCCCAGGGAACCATGGAGGCAAGGAGCCCTCCACTGTTTAAATGCACACACGTTTCAAAGAAGTAGCAGCGCAAATAAATAACAGCACTGATACCTGTTTCTTCAGGTGGGAGTTATAAAATTAGCCAGGAACGGCATGTTTGATGATCAAAACGTGAGGAGAGATTTCTAGGTCTGAGAAGGAAAATAAGCAGCCTGGATCTTTGAGGGTTTGGAGGCACACTAATTGGGCAATAAAGAGATACCCTCTTATAGTTTAAACCTGAAATGTGCCCCATTCTTTGAATTCTTATTCCCAGATGGTAGTGCCATTTTGGAAGGCTAGGGTGCTTTTAGAAGATGGGGCTGAAGTGGGTCATTATGAGGTGAGACTTTAAAGGCTCCTGCTCTTCTCTTAGCCTCCTGGTCTGCCATTGTGATCTGAACAGTCGCCCACATTCTGGAGTCATGAATTGAGCCACTCTTTCAGGCCTTCCATGATGGCTGAAGTTATGATCTGAACCAAGGCTTTGCTCCCTTTAATTGAGACTGTTGGACATTCTCGCATAGTGATGGAAAAGCAACTCACTCACTGCCCTTATTCAAAGTATGCAGAGTATAGGCTGTGTCCACAAGTGTGACCACTCTTGTTTGTTTAAGCATTTTCTGTGGTTGCTTCCTGTGCCGAAACAGAAGAGTTGAGTGCTGGCTGTCAGTGGCTGCTTTTAGTGCCTCCTCCACCCTGGAGGCCAGCTGGAGCTGAGACTAGCAGCACTCAATGTGTGGGGGTAAGTGTGACAAGCCCAGATCAGGTTGCAAGTGGGTTGAAGGTTTTTAATGTTTGCCTTTGTAGTGCTTGCCGGCTTCGGCTCCATAGCCACAGTATCAAATATATATATATATGTAAAATTTGACTCATTGTGAAAAATGGTTTCTGTTTCTATTCTAAATCTCCACTGATAAGTCACTGATGTATGGTTTTGTTAACTTTTCATTTTAAAATACCTTTTAATACATGGGAAAAGATTGTCATCCAGCACTAACAACCTACATCAGTTTTTACTCAGAAAGTCATCTATCTGAAGCTTTGCTAATAGTCCCAATAATGTCCTTTATAAAAAGAGGAGCCTGCCTGGGAACCCCAGGTACATATAGTCCTTCTAATTTTCTAGGTTCCTTCAATCTGGAGTGATGTTTCATGACTATGTTTTTTTTTTTTTTAATTGATTAGTTCTATTTCCCCCATGTATTAGTTATTTCTTTTTTTATTAGATACTTTCTTTATTTTCATTTCAAATGCTATCCCGAAAGTTCTCTATACCCTCCCCCCACCCTGCTCCCCTACCCACCCACTCCCACTTCTTGGCCATGGCATTCCCCTGTACTGGGGCATATAAAGTTTGCAAGACCAAGGGGCCTCTCTTCCCAATGATGGCCTCCTAGGCCATCTTCTGCTACATATGCAGCTAGAGACATGAGATCTGCGGGGTACTGGTTAGTTCATATTGTTGTTCCACCTATAGGGTTGCAGACTCCTTCAGCTCCTTGGGTACTTTTTCTAGCTCTTTCATTGGGGGCCCTGTTTCATTGCTGTAACAAAAGCAATTTAAGAGAGTTTCTTTTGGCTCACAGTTCCAGGGTATAGCCCATCATGGCAGGAGCGTTATGGTAGGTAGAATATGGGGCTGGTAGTCACATCATATCCACAACCAGGAAACAGGGAGAGTGCTTTTGTTCAGCTAGCCCACAGAATGGTGTCATACACATAACCACCTTAGTGAACACAATATAAAAAAATTGTCGCAGATATGCTTAAAGGTGACTCCAGGTCCTATTAAGTTGATAATTGATATAAACCATTAACATATCATTTTCCTTCTTATATCTTAAACTCATGATGGTCTCAGTGCCAAATGCATTCAAACCAAATTAAAAATTCCTGTAGTCTTCAACAGTTTCAACATTGTCTAAAATGCCATCATTCAAGCCTCTTTGGAGAGTCGAGGTTGTTTCTTAACTGTAAGCCCCTATAATATCATAAAAGAAATCACACAGTTCCAGTATACAGAGGCATTCAGTAAGCATTTCCATTCAATAGGGAGAAAAGAGGGCATAGCAATAAATGAGTGGACCAAAGTAAGATAAAAATTCATCACAGAAAACATCAAAGCTTGTAGTTCCATAGCTGATATCTGGGGTTCATGATGAAATCATTTGGACTCTAAAGGACTTGAGATGCACAACCACTCTAGTTCTGTTTACATACAGGGCATACGCTTTCTGTTTGCATCCAATTCTTAGCCTGTGTCTTTCCTTGGCGGACATCTCATGATCCCGGCATCTTGAACATTCGGACATTTCTGTTGAGATTTAGGTTTCATCTCTACATTTTCATGAAATAGTCTCTCGTGTCCTCCCCTTCAACCTTACCTTCTAGCCTACCTCTATTCCTTTCTGATTCACAGAACTACTTTCTATCAGGGAACTCCAGTCCCGTTGGGACTCAAGTTTGGAATCTTTACTCTCTTTCCTATTCCATTATATAGATAAGATCCCCATTTGCCAAGCAAATATGATGGTCTAATGACAAATCTATTGTCTACTCCCAACAACCTGATAGTCAGGTCCTATTGCTGAAGACTCAGATTACTTACATCATTGGACATGGAGAAATTCATACCAACTAGACAGTTTACTTTTACTGAGTAGAGTTTATGATGTCGAAGGAACTTTGCAAACTGGTGGAGGAGAAAATAAAGCAGCAGTAATACTCAGGTACAAATTCAGAAACATACAAGTAAGACCTGCCTGCAATATATACTGATCACACACACACACACACACACACACACACACACACACACACACACACTCATGCACTGCGGGCAAGTTTTTATGTCAACTCAGCAGGAACTAGGGTCATCTGGGAAGAAATACTCTTATTCAAGAAAATATAGGTTTGGCTTTGGCTTGTCTGTTGGTCCTCTTCATGGTTGATGATTGATGTGGGAGGCCTCAGGGCTAGTGATCCTGCATGCTATAACAAAAGAAGTAAGCAGAATTCCTCCATGGCCTCTGTATCAGTTCCTGCCTCCAGGTTCCCACCTTGAGTTCCTGTCGTGACTTCCTTTGCCAAAGGACTGTGATATGGAACTGTAAGTGAAATAAACCAATTGTTCCCCAAGTTGCTTTTGGCCATAAGGTTTTATCTGGCAATATAAACCTAATTAAGATACATACTATCCAGGCACCTTCCCCACCAGAGGAGAGGTGTCTGCCCAGGAGTGCGCTCACTGTCTGAGCAGGGGAGGGAGCCATCTTGTGCCAAGGGTCTGTCAGGAAGCAGTCTGCACCAGTGAGAGTCCAGACTGCAGAAGCAACACAACTTCTGGGACAGGTAGAATCCACACAGCTTCTGGGACAGACCCCATTTCAGACTCCAGATATCCAGGCACCTTCCCCGCTTGGGAGGGCTTTGTCCACCAGAGCAGGTGAGAGAGCCATCTTGTGCCCCGTGTCTCTCAAGAACCAGTCTGTGCCGGTGAGAGTGCTGACTGCAGAAGCAACACAGCTTCTGGGATAGACCCCGTTTCAGGCTCCTTTCAACCAGGCACCTTCCCTGCCAGAGGAGAGGTGACCGCCTGGGAGGGCTCTGTCCTCCAGAGCAGGCGAGAGAGCCATCTTGTGTCCGGGTTCCCTTGGAGACTAGTCTGTGCAGGTGAGTGAGCAGACTGCAGAGGCAACACATCTTCTGGGACAGGATCTTTTGGGCCTACATCTTCAGCCAAGAGGAGGGTCTGAAAGCCAGACCTCTGTGCACTTTCCCTGCAAGAGGAGGGCTTGCCTGAGGAGAGTACTCTGACCACTGAGACTCAGGAGAGAGCTGGACTCCCAGGACTGCTGACAGAGGCTAACAGAATCACAGGAAGAACAAGCTCCAACCAGAGACAACTATAACAAGTAATGTCAGAGATTACCAGATGGTGAAAGGCAAACGTAAGAATCTTACTAACAGAAACCAAGACCACTCACCAGCATCAGAACCCAGCNCTCCCACCTCAGCCAGTCCTGGATACCCCAACACACCCAAAAAGCAAGACTTGGATTTAAAATCATATCTCATGATGCTGGTAGAGGACATTAAGAAGGACCTTAATAACTCACTTAAAGAAATATAAGAGAACACTGATAAAGAGTTAGAAGTACTTAAAGAATTTCAGGAAAACACTGCTAAACAGAAGTTCTTAAAGAGGAAATACAAAAATCTCTTAAAGAATTACAGGAAAACACAACCAAACAGGTGATAGAATTGAACAAAACAATCCAAGTCCTAAAAAGGGAAGAAGAAACATTAGAGAAAACACAAAGTGAGACAACTCTGGAGATAGAAACCCTAGGAAAGAAATCAGGAACCATAGATGCCAGCATCAGCAACAGAATACAAGAGATGGAAGAGAGAATCTCAGGTACAGAAGATTCCATAGAGAACATGGACACAACAATCAAAGAAAATGCAAAATGCAAAAAGATCCTCACTCAAAACATCCAGGAAATCCAGGACACAATGAGAAGACCAAACCTATGGATAATAGGAGTAGATGAGAATGAAGATTTTCAACTTAAAGGAACAAGCAAATATCTTCAAGAAAATTATAGAAGAAAGCTTCCCAAACCTAAAGAAAGAGATGCCCATGAACATACAAGAAGCCTACAGAACTCCAAATAGACTGGACCAGAAAAGAAATTCCTCCGGACACGTAATAATTGGAACAACAAATGCACTAAATAGAGATAGAATATTAAAAGCAGCAAGGGAAAAATGGTCAAGTAACATATAAAGGCAAGCCTATTAGAATTACACCAGACTTCTCACCAGAGACTATGAAAGCTAGAAGATCCTGGACAGATGTTATGCAGACCCTAAGAGAAAACAATTGCCAGCCCAGGCTATTATGTCCAGCAAAACTCTCAATTACCACAGATGGAGAAACCAAAGTATTCCATGATAAAACCAAATTCACACAATATCTATCCACGAATCCAGCCCATCAAAGGATAATAAAGGGAAAACACCAACACAAGGACGGAAACTATGCCCTAGAAAAAGAAAGAAAGTAATCCTTCAACAAACCTAA
>NC_034597.1:62106972-62133449 GCF_900095145.1 Mus pahari
TATAGGATGGGACACAGGGTCCCCAATGGAGGAGCTAGAGAAAGAACCCATGGTAATGAAGGGGTCTACAACCCTATAGATGGAACAACAATATGAACTAACCAGTATCCCCAGAGCTCATGTCTCTAGCTGCATATGTAGCAGATGATGGCCAGTTGTCCATCATTGGGAAGAGAGGCCCCTAGGCTATGCAAACTTTATATACCCCAGTACAGGGGAATGCCAGGGCCAAGAAGTGGGAGTGGGTGGGTAGGGGAGCAGGGCGGGGGTAGGGTATAGGGAATTTTCCAGATAGCATTTGAAATGTAAATAAAGAAAATATCTAATAAATGAAAAAATACATACTATATGTTATATATGTATGTTAATATGCATATGTTAATATAAAGGATAGACTAACAACTCTGGAGGTTGAAGAGTATCTGTAGTTCAAAAGCAACATACTTCTGATTGTGACCAGGAGAATTGATGGTGTGGATGGAGCCTGGAGGAAGCTGTTGGAGAATTCCCTCTTGTTTGGGGAGGCTTGGCTATTGCTGTGATCACTGTCACACTCTTCAGGCCTGCTACTGGCAGGGTATGGCTCTTACCCCAAACAGGGTGGCATTTAGTACTTGTCCTCAGCTCTGGTTGTAAGCCTATCTTTGTACATCCTGAAGGAACCATCCTGGACTTCCCACCAGGTCTGATTTTTCTCCTATACTCCCTGACCCCTAGCCTTGGGTATCTGTACTTTCCCAATCCTCTCTACTTGACTTCTAATATCTTGCTTTCCCAGATGAAACCTTAATGTTATTTCTATTGAAGCTCCATCCTTTACCTTCGTCCCTGGTCACCTTTTTGTGAAGTGAGAGTTAAGTCAAATACTCTCTCTTCCTCAACATAAATTACTTCACAAAGATGACCTGGAATACACATCAAAAGTGCATAAATTATGTTGTGTCACAAGGCCACAACCATGGTGGGATATTTCAATAAGTATTTTTAGTCTTTGCTCAAATAAATTAAATGACAAATAAGAATATTAGAGATTTGAAGGGTGTATAAATAATTTTGGCATTAATAGATGTTATTAAACTTCGTGCCTCACAGCCATTTTAATTGCACTTTGGTGAAACACATTTCATAATTTACTATACCTCACAAATTTGAAAACCTCCCATTTTAGAGTTAATATTCTGTTTTTAATTAAGAGTATTAGGTATCTTCAAGCTTTAGAAAACATTTTTATATCTATTACTATTTAAGAGCTAAGCCATTGTAAACTTTTGACTTCCTTAACCAGCATTTTTTATGCCTTATGTCTTTCTGTTTCGTGTTTCTTAATTCAATTTGTATTGTTCATCAATTTTGCAACCACACTTCACACAAATTATTTAGATTTCTACTTGGTTTCAATGCTTATCATAGGGCTTTTGAGTTCCCCGTCTCCCTACCATTTTCCCATTATCGAATCCAGTGGCCTGGAGAATGTTTTAAGTACTTTTTTTTTTTTAAGGAAGAGAATGCAAATATATTTTGTAAAGAAAGAATATGTGAAATCTGATTTTATGTTGTTTTTATGCATAAAATAATTGGGTCACATCCATCCCTAACACCCGATATTTTCCCCTTTTTCTATTAGAAGATTGCTATCTAGCTTATTTGTTAAAACATTGAATGATTTTCTACAGTACTCAATCAAATGTGGCATGCAGCTTGGCTGCTGTGTTTTTCCCTGCAGTTTCTACTTCTTTTATCCCAAACTGCCAAAGTCCTCTCTTGTTTTTGTTGCACTTGAGACATATTTTCTCATTTTCTTCTGTTCCCTACACTGGGCTTTCTTTAGTAGGTGCATTTCTATTTGAGACATGATTACTTTGCTGTTTTACACTGCAGGCTATATTTGAAGACTACATGCTCACCCAGTGATTCGCTTAATGAGTGTATTTGACCATAGGTACTCCTGGCACTCCTGACCATAGGTTGTAGGTATTATGGCTAAATCAATTAATAAAAAGCGAACCTCAAAAAAGGGCAAAATTCTCTGTATTCCCTGAATTTATATTCTAGCCCTAGAAATTGCCACCACAAGAAAGCAAACAGATAAAATACAGGCATTCTTTAGTATTTGTACAGTCAGTTCCAAGAATCCTTAGAGATGCTGTAACCTATTATATGTCCAATACTTACATTCAATGGTGTGGTGTTTGTAGCTTATCTACATAAAGCTTGCAGATTCTTTAAGTAACTCCTAGACTATGTATGTACCTAATATATTGCAAATGTGTGCAGAACTTTTGCATTTCATTGTTTATGAAATAATGACTACAAGCGAGTGTCTGTTCATGTTTAGTACAATATTTACCATATACTTTTCTTGTTTCTTTTGAGATGTGTGTGTGTGTATGTGTGTGTGTGTGTGTGTGTGTGTGTGTGTGTGTGTTTATAGTGCTTGTACTTATGCACATGGGAAGCCAAGCAGATCATCATGTGTCTTACTCTGTTACCTTCTACTTTTTCCATTGATAAAAGGTATCTCAAGGAACCTGGGGCTAGGCTGGCAGCCAACAAGCCATAGAAATCCTGTATAAACTGGAGTTTAAGAGCATATGTGGCCATATTCATCTATTTTTAATGGAAGCACTAGGATTCAAACGCAGGTCTTCTTGCTTGTTTAAGTACTGCTACTAATGGGCCATTTTTCCAGTCCTCTTACCAAGGAGGAACCAAGGCACCGGTCAGGAAACTATTGCAGTATGTAGAAGATATTTTGTTGTCTTGGAGAGAGAGTTTAGCAGTAGAGGCTGTGCAAAATATTTAGAATTTGGGTATATTGTATAGGCAGGAGAAGGGCTGACAGACTGCATATGGTGTGTGAAATGAAGAATAACATTGACTCTAAAGCTTTGGGACAGAGTAATAAAAAGGGAAGGGTTGTCATTGACAGAGAAGGAGGAGAAATACTAGTCTTGGTGAGCCAGAATCTGAAACTTTAATTTGGTCATGTTGAATTTAAGGAAACAGAAATACAAAAGTTGCTTTTAAACGTATGAAGTTCGTGATGCCATATTAAATAAAATTATAAGTTCATGTATGTTTCATATATGCTTCATGTACACAGTCTGGAAATAATTTGATACAATAGTTTAATGCACCTTCATTTTAGATGTGATTCATTATTTGAGGTCAGGTGTGGAAGTTTCCAATATTGTGTCATGTTAGCCTCAAAAAAATTTGGAAGCAAAGTTTGAAGCATTCCAGAGTTTGGGTTTTGAGGTTAAAGATGTTAAACATCTAGCATAATTCAGTCTAGGAATTTGGATACTGTTACCTTTGTCATGGAATCATGACATAGATTTGGCTTGAATCATGACATAGATTTGAGATCACTGCAGGGTATATATATATATATATATATATATATATATATATATATATATATATATAATAGCACAGATGCATGTGTGGACACACACACACACACACACACACACACACACACACACACACACACACACACTGTGTTTCTCTCCTTCCTCCTGCTCCTGCCCTTTCCTTATCTCTGTCTGTCTATCTCCCTCCCTCCTCCCTCAAATAGGGAAGAAGTCAGCAGAGAGTAAACATATGATATAGTTGAGAGAAAACTATGGCAATTATAGACATGAGCAAGAAGAATGGCATCCATTATTAGAGCATGGAGCACAGATAAACTAAGGACAATGACAGGAAAGACAATAAAGAGATTGCATGACAATAGCTATCTGTGTGTATCATGGTGGAGCTGGGGTTTCCTGTAGTCCTTCTTCCTCAGTGACATCATTGAGATATGCATAGGTGATAGGCAGCCAAGAGTCATATGAAGAGGAGGACTTGGAGACTTATTTTAATATATGTTTTTATTTCTTATCATATAGCACATCCCTTTTTATTTAGTGTAATGACTTCCCATCTCTTTTATTGATTGCATGCTGTTATCTTTGTGGAAGGAGAAAACATAACCCACAGACTTGGCACTAGAGATCCACTTGTGGGAGTGAACAGTCTGGAGCTTTGTCTGGGAGTCACCAGAGGCCGGGCTCCTAAGGTGAGGATCAGATGAAACATTTAGGTCCCATCAGAATAGGGGAAGAGGGGCACATGGCCTAATCACCATGGCTGGTGGCACTGAGGTGCTGAGGATGCATTTAAACAGTCATTTTGAATGTTGAGCCACAAGGCTAATAGACACAGTATATTCAATATTTTCATTTATAGCTCATAAATGCAGGGCTTGTCCTGACTTATTCACTATTCAGAACACCTGTATCACATGCATTTTCCCTACATAATTTCCCAGATAATTAGTTTTATGGAGTATTGCCATTTGGCACATCTTTACCCCCTTTCCAAGCACTCCTGAGGATATTTGAAATACTGAAAAGATATCTTACCACATAACTGTATTTAGAAGCTGACTGAGTATAAACACACTCCATAGCAGCAGTATTAAGCATTACCTGCTACCATAAGCAGAATTCTCAGACAGCCTCGTGCTTGGAAATACGTTCATCTCCTCACAGCTGTGGAGACTTCTTTCTTACTGTAACTCCAGGATGACATATAAGACTTGGGAAAGTTGGCTTTTTTAGCCAGACTTTCCATATCCTTTTTTCCCACTATGATATCATGAATTCACTGTCTTTTACCTCCTTTATCTCTGGAGCTATTCTCAATGCATCTACCCTACAGATTTTTAAGCATCAAATCTTGAAGGTTACAAAATTATCTTCTCTCATTTTCCTCGTCTTCTGCAACAGGTAGCCGAGACTGTAAGTGTTGCTTAGTTTTACTGATTTTATTCCTGAGGCTCATAACCAAGGGTTCTAGTGTGCCCTGTATCTGAACCTGACAGGTTACTATTGTATCCATTTAGTGATGAAATAGAAGAGTTGACTGTGTTTTCCTGGTGGCTACCATTTTGTTCCTCTCTTTCTCTAAAAGAGAAATTCCACTCTTCTCAAAAGTGATGTTTGGATCCTCTTGGGTGCAAGTGGAGCCTATACATTGTTGTGTGCTGATCTGGAAGGATCTTAGAGGAAGGAGCCACAGGAAGCGAGTGAGGACATGACATGACATATGGATCATTGTCCCAAGAACCAACAGTATATATACAATATGCTATATAATCTGTATAAAATACTGTGATAGTTAATCTTGACTGTCACCTTTGGAAGGATTTTGGGTTTCCTGGGAAACACACCTCTGGGTAGTTCTGTGATGGCATTTTCAGAGATTTAACTGAAGAGAGAAGACCCACCCTGAATGTTGGTGCTACCATCCTACAGACTGGGATTTCTGGGCTGCATAAAATAGAAGGAGAGTCAAGGGCCACTATTTGCCACTATCTTCTCTGACTGTAATACAGTGTGAACAGCCATATCACAGTCCTGTCACCATGTCTTCTATGCCATGGTGGCGTGTAGCCCAAACCATGAGCCAAAACTAACAAATCTTCACTTAAGCTGCTCTTTAGCAGGTATTTTGTCACAGCAACAAGAAAAGTAGCTGATGTAAGTCTGTACTATCTTATTTGTCAGATTATTTATATCATGTGTCATCTATTAATATCATTTTTCATATAGGACCGTATAACATTTTAGGTAGTAGTTCATCTTTAGACTAATACTAGTGGTTTCCTTTACAAGTGTTAGCATATGATTCGTAATACCATATTATATATGTTAATGATACAAAATCCATATGAAGGAAATAAGCAATGTTAGTTTAAAGATGAAATAGTACCTAACATTCTTTTTATTAATGGATCAAAAATTTAGATAATTGAATATCCTTCATGATATTTCTTAGGTCTTAGCATGTCCATTTGTGACAGATCAATCTACAGCTATATTTCTAGGTAGAGTTCATCTAACATTTTAACTTCATTGACAAAGATATCCATTCACATATGTATATATATATATATATATATATATATATATATATATATTTGCCTGATTTTACTAAGTCATGATATTAATGATTTTAATCTTATCTGACAAATGTATAGAGATTATTCCTGAAGCTTAGCTAGTAAGACCCCATTTGTGTTTGGTGTGTGTGTGTGTGTGTGTGTGTGTGTGTGTGTGTGTGTATGTGTTGTCTGTGCCCGTGTGTGTGTGTGTGTGTGTGTGTGTGTATGCATCCCTGTTCATGCATGTAGAGGCCAGGGGAGGAAGGTGAGTGTTCTGCTCTATCATTTTTCCTCTCATTACCTTGAGACAGAATCTTTCACTAAACCTAGAGGTAGACTGGAAGCCAGATAGACTCAGAAATCCTCCTGTTTCTCTCTCAGAGAAGACTGCATTTACAGGAAGGCACAGCCATGTCTAATACAAGGATTCTGGCATTTAAAACTCAGATCCTTATGCTTACTCAGTGACTAGTCAGTGTTGCCTACTGGTCTACCCCTCAGCCTCCTAAGTAGCATATGGTTTATATCTACCTGCCATCCCAGATGATCTGCACCCTGGCAGCTCACATAATCTCAGATAGTTCAGTGTAGATATCAGGCAGAATATCAACTCTGAGTGGTAAAAAGGGTCAAAGGGGACACATTTTTTCCATGATAACTTCTCATCTTGTTAGGAACATCTGTAAAGATTCCATTTTATAAAGACTGTCCTGGGGTTGGAGAAATGGCTTAGTGATCAAGGGCACTTGCTGCCTTTGAAGAGGACTGGAGTTTAATTCTCAGCTCTTATGTCTGTAGCTCAGAAGGGTAGCCCATGCACTTTTCTGGCCTCTGTAGGCACTGTGCTCATGGTCACAAACCCTTACACATATAAATAGAATGTAATTAAAAATAAAAGAAAGTCATTATAAATAGCACAGAAAACAGCAAATTGAACAGAGGGTAAGTGGCTACAGTCATTTTGAAAAACAGTGAAATCCCTTTAAATATTTATAATAGAATTACCATGTAATCTGGAAACTCTACTGCAGAGCTGTGGGGCATGTGGCCCATGCCAATAAAGGAAATGGTATGGAACTGGCAAGGCATAACAATGTTCAAATCCTGGAAATATAAAAACTTGAGACCATCAGGAACTTAACTAACTCCTTCCCTGTTTCTGTGCCTGCCTTGGAGCACCTAACCTGGAGACGCCCACCAGAAGGTCACAGGTAGCTAATCTTGTAGCCTAGCATCTGGAATTCTTCCCCATGCAAATAGAGCATTATCAGTACCATAAACCTTCAGCTAATGACCTTTTCCTACCCTGGATATTCCCACCCCCTTTGTCAAAACTATATAACCCTTGGTCCACCCGCTCCCCGAAAGCATACGTACTCTAATACACCCCATTAAAGAAATGTACCAAAAGCTAAGGTTGTCTCAGAAAGCTGCTTTAAAGATTGCTGGAGAAGGCCTTTTCTTAAAAGAGCTTCAACAGTAAGATCCTCAAAAAGGCACCCCCAACTCATTCTCAGGACTCTGCTTCATCCTTCTAGCCTGGTGCTCAGTCATGTCTGAAAACCCTGAGAGAGAGAAAGGAGAAAACCCAGAATCACAGTGTTTGTCTTAGACTCTACTTCAGCCCTCCTGGCCTTGCACATCGTGATGTCTGATGTCCCAGACAGAAAAGGTAGACTCTAGACTCCACCAGTTTTGGATGTTACCAAGCCAGTATACTGACAGCACCCAGACACCTCTGGAAAAGAGGTGGATCCTGGAACCTAATAGAGCTGAAAGAAACAAAATGAAATCAATCTTGTTCAATCTTGTTAACTTTTTGCACTATCATGTCCATTGCACCATTACTTATAGTTGGTCAGATATAGAAATAACCTAGATGTGTAACTAGATGGATTCATAATGAACATGTGAAATTATGAATATCTATCTATCTATCTATCTATCTATATATATATATATATATATATATATATATATATATATATATATAAAGATCCTGTACTTTAATAGTAAGAATGAACCCAGAGGACAGAGGATATTATTATACTCAGGGGATACTGTTATAATCCAGACATGGCTAAGCTAGACAAATTCACATAGAGTGAAATGCTGATTTTTAAGTTTGGGGGATAAGAAAACAAGAACATATGAGGGTGAAAATCTTTTATTTACAGAAGTCTTACAGGCCCATAAAACTAGTTAACCGTACTACACTATATACTTAACAAGTATGCTAAAATAGTAGATTTCTGTTGTGTGTTCTTAACATACACAAACTAATTATAAACAAAGGCATTGGGAAGAAAGTTTTATAGGTGAAGCATACATTCGTGACTTAGACTGATAGCAGCATACATGTGAACTCATCTCCAAAATCATCAATCTGTGTACATTAAACACATATGGATTTTTATGTAGCAGAAAGAAAGGATGAAAGGGAGATCAAGAGTGAAGAAGAGGGGAGGGAGAAGAAGAAGGATGAGTGAGGGACAGACTGAAGAGAAAACACAGCCAGCCCTATGAGAATATGGCATTACCTTACACTGTCTGCACCACAGTATTCCTCTGAATCCTACAAAATACCTTGAATTCTAAAGTGACATGCTAACTAGCATTTGAGACACAAAGGTGGTGAGATGAGCCTTAGCTTGTGTGATGGCATTGGAAATGAGCCACGTGATGCAGTCACAAAATGTCATATGTAGTATTCACTTGACTTGCAGATGACCAGGATCAGGGTATGAGGGAGATGGGTATACAGGGTGAGCTCCCCGTTCCGGGATTGTCCAATCTCATAGCATAGTGATTTTATTTACTGAAAGGTGTGTGGGAAGGAGATTCAGAAAGTGAGACTGCCAGGGGAGGCTGATGGGATGGAAGCTGCCTCTGATCTTTTGGTGAGGGTGCTGAGCAGAAGGTTACACAGGTCTGCCCCAAGCAGAGGCCCTGGTAGCTTACCCTGTGCCTGAGGTCTGTGGAGCAAATCTTGCCATCAGGCAGATTCCCCTGGACCTTCCTGCTTCTGCAGGAGGGCTTACTCTTCCTATAGCTTCAAAATACAGAAGTAAGGGATGTAGGCTGCTTTGGTCTGGGCTGTAACAGCTTGTTTTGTGGTCCAGCTCCAGGTACTGGAGGTCATTGCACAATTAGTACTCTACTGAGGCTTGGATTAGCATGGAAACTGACCCCTATGAACTTACATTGAAGATTGACCTTGATGAAACACAATTGATGGTTCTGGTGTTGGGATGCTGACACCTGCCTTCATAAGATCCCCCAAATGTCCATTTTTATACCCATGTAGCTCTAGAGTACTTCCCCATACTCCTTCTGTCTCTTCCTATGGTTTTAGTTTCTTACGGTTACCTGAGGTCTGAAAATATTTAAAATATAAAAAAACACCAAGTAGAAAAATATTAGGTAGATGGCTCCAGAGAAATGACGCCTAAGGTTGCCCTGTATCCTCTGCGTCCTTGCTTACACATGTACACACATCTTCCCCAACTCAGGCACACAAAGAGGGTTTTAAACCACAGGAATATTTTATTACAGGGCATTTTTATCATTGTCCTATTTCACTATGAGTTGTTGATAATAATCTCTTGCTGTGCTTAATTTATAAATTACACTTAATCATAGGTATATACATGCAAGGAAAATAGAGAGATTTCGATGTAGATACAGGGATTTAATAGTACTGCTTTTAGAGACCTGCTGCGGATCGTGGGACATATCCCTCAAGTGGAAGAGGGCCACCTGAATGTACTATGCCTCTGTTTTGTCTCTATGTCTACCAGATTTACTGTCTTGGAAACAACTAACCTCTGGTCACACTGCTTCTATGAGTGTGCATATGCCTTCCCCTGTCTGTAGTCTTAGCACAGAGCTATGTGGCTAGGATCACAGGCTCCAGAATCTGGCAGCTGCATTGATCGTTCAACTCTTTCTGACATGTTTCTTTGTTTAATTTATTCCTCTACCTTGTCTCAGTTTCCCCCATATGCAATATGGTACCAGTGACAGGAATGCCTATACATATTAAATCTTCCCCTTTAGCCCTGACATAGAAGAACTAGCTACGTTGATGTCTATCCACCCCACGGATACGTCACATGCACAACAGTCCTCTTCTTTGTACTGTATCATTTACAGGGTTCTTTCTCATAAGGCAGTGGTTCTCAATCTGTGGGCCATCACCCTTTGGGGAGTTGAACAACCCTCTCACAGGGGTTGCCTAAGATCATCAGAAAACATTGATAATTGCATTATGATTTAAACCAGTAGCAGAATCACAGTTGTGAAGTAACAACAACAAAAAATGTATGGTTGGGGTTCACCACAACATGAGGAAGTGTATTAAATGACCGTGGCATTAGGAAGGTTAAAAAACACTGTCAGGAGGCCTCTCTATTTGCTGGTTTCTTGTGGGGCATTTTGTAAGGAAGTACTTTTATATCTTTGTGAGCAAACACATCATTATTTAGCCGATGCTGTTTCTGGTGAAATTTACATTTGTGCTGCTGTGGTGATTGGCTGTTCTCTTGCCTCTTGGAACGTTGACCTCATGGATTTTTTTCCTTCATTAATTAGTCCTCCCCTCCCTTTTATTTATCTGACTCCTGACAACTGGCTCAGCATTGTGTGAGGTGGAGATCATTAAGACTCCCATAGTCTAATAGACAAACTGGCCTATCAAAATCTATTCCAGTTCAAGGGTCAGGACAGAGCTGTTGCTGAGCCATGCAGTTGCAGCTATTGGAACCTGGTGACAGTCTCATCCTGGACTGTCACTCACAACAACCCTGAAACGCTTTTCCCATCCAGAAGGTGTAAAATTCTTGAAAACTGCAAAGGAAGTCAAAAGGATATATTCCTGTTTCCACCCTCCTGAGAACAAGAGGTTGAGGGAGACAGACTCATTTTCAGCCCTCTTTTTCCTTGTGGGCAGAACATCCATTTGATTCTTTTCCAGTGATGGAAATTGAGTTTTGTGGGTAACTATTCCCAGCCCCTTCACCCTCTTCATCATGGCTGACATGCTTCATTCCACCAAAGGAGTTTCATGAGTCTGAAATGTTTTTGTGGCTTCCTCCTTTGCTTGTATTGCCCTCTCTTCCTGTAATGCACACCGGTCCCTTACTCAGTCACCATCATGCCTGATGAGATGTGGCCTCTCTAGACTCCCCTGACACCAGGAGTACCTTAACAACCCTTTCCAGCTTGCTTTGAAATATTGACTTTCCTATCTGTCTGCTTCTTAAGGCAAAATAGTGTCTTATTCTGGCAATCTCTTAGTAAAAGTTAGTCTGACAAGGGTATTGTGTTAGAGTTCAAGCAGGTGCAAGAGGACACAGCCCACCTGGAGCAGACCAGCATGGCCTCAGAGGAGTGAGCGAGTAACCTCTCTGTTTGGCATGCTTGGAGCTTTCTAGCCAACCCCTTTGCAGCATACTGCCTCGCTCTCAATACAGCAGAGGAGCTCTTCTCTCTGCCCACCCCTGCCCTCCTCTTCTGACTGCAAACACAGAGGGTGCTGTTGGCTTCCAGACACCCACTGTCCCCTTGACCTTTCCCAGTGTCCGTGCCTGACTCTATCATAGCTGCATTAAGTCATCTGGCTGCATTTGGTACGACTCAATTGACTGAAGCTTTCACAGCAATTGCTTTTATCTAAAATTTGAAGAACCCACTTTGGTAACAATTTTTATTCCAGCTGCGCATTTTCAAAGCTATTAAGTGTACTTTGTCCACAAAATGGGGCCGAGCCCTTACTTGGGGGTCAGTGCTTCTGCTTGGTACACCGAGCTTTAGAGAGACCAGATCTCTCCCACTTCTGTCTGAGCTGGAAGCATGAGGATGCATGTTCTGCCTAAATATACCCATGCCTGGCCTTCCTGGTGTGGACACTCAGCACTGGATCCCTGAAGACTGCAAATCCCACATCTGTCCCAACAGGAGGCAGGGATCCTGGGGACGGTACTTTTATCAAGGGCCACAGTGTAGTGCCTTTGCTTGGAGGTGTACACATTTCAAAGGCTGCATCTCATTGTGTGCCTGGGGGCTTGGCAATCAGTTGTCTATAGACAAGCTTAGGGACCTAGGAGAGCTGAGAATGTGAGGTTGATGGAGCAAGGAATCAGAGCAAACTGGACAATGGGAGGCAGGTACCTCTTCCAGCAGCAGTCTCAGACAGCATCCTGATCCTTCATCCTGCCCTGTGGCTTCCTTTCCCTTACGACTGTGATGTCTTCCCTCTCCTGCTCAATGTGTGCCCCCCCCACTCACATGTGAACTTTGTGTTAATATGCCCACCTGAGGCTTTGACTGGGAGTTTATGGGCTGAGATGACAAGATGCCAGTTCTGAAGTCACACTGAAAAGAATTAAATATTTCTCTGTATGAGTAGTCAACCCCAGGAAGATGGCTTATGTCCGGGCGAGTCCCTGAAAGAGCATGCATGAGCGGGGCCAGCATGCCAGCTGTGGTATAGTATGCCAGTAGGACCTATGAAAGCAGAGGCTCCCTTTCACAATAGCCAGGTTCCTGGTGTCAGAGGAAAAGAACAGGGTTTCCCTGAGTCTTCCAGTGTCTTGTCATTCCCTATTAAGTAGCTGATAAGATGTCTTAAGTCTCTGAGATGTATAGATATGGCCTTGCTGTTGTTTGTCCAAGGTGATTCCTTCAAATTCTCTTTTCTCCTGAGTACAAGTTCATCCTTTCTGTAAAAACAAAATCAAGTTAATGACCTTTATGTAGCACTTAAGGTGAGCCTTATTAAGAACACAAATACCTATTCATATCTTTACATTCACAACTATGCTTCTCATGTCGCAGATGAGGAAACAGAGCCCCATAGAGAATAGTTAATACCATCACTTGGTATAGCCTTGGAAGGCATGGTACAGAAGAATTGGAGCCCATAAAGTCCAGCCTAAGGGCCTAACATTGTCTGTTACTCACTATTAGTTCCTCTCCATGGGTTTTCTTATCAGGGATCCAGAAAGAATATAGGCTCAATTTTGTCACATAGCATGATGCTGATATAGCATCTGTTACATGTTAGAAAGCTTGCCATTTAGCCCCGAGGTCTGAAGTGGATAAGATGGGTCTCATAGTGTTAAAGACTCTTTAAGTGTTGCCAAGCAAGTTGGAGCATCTAGGTCCATGGGTGCTCTTTTGTGTTCCCAAGATGCTACTGCTAAGGCAAGGGCAAAGTCCATGTGGTATTCCACTGCACTTTGGCTCTGAGCATGACTCCTCTGAGGTGGAAAGATCCAATGTTGGGGTTGTATAAGTGGAGTAATGAATGTCAAGTTAAAAAGCTGAATAGCCATATAGTCTGCTGATGGTCAGGCTAGTGGGTTCTAATAAGGAGTGCTTGTGGACCAAAGGACTATAGATGATAATGATTAGAACAGATTATTGCTAAGATTTATAACCTGGAGGCACAGGTCCCTCTCTAAGTCAGGCTAGAGTTTTCTTGACTGAAGCCTTGGGCAAATAAGCAAGTATTAGAAACAGTTTCTTTTTTTTTTTTTTTTTTTTTTTTTTCGTAATAGGTTTATTAAGATATGCCTTGATATCCTGCTTACTAGCCAATAAAAGTAACTGTCACTCATTTCCCCCTTTCCTTCCATTCGTTTCCCTCATTTATTCAATAGTACTTATTAATCCAAAGGTGTCAGTGTTTAACATAGGCACTGTGAGAATAAATGCAAAAACTAGTGCATTGTAGCTAAAGCCATTTCTAGGCTGTCCACCTCATCTCTATATTAGGAATCTGGTACCCTTTCGTAGAATTCATTTCCTCTCCTATGTGGAGGGAGGGCTATACATCCACAGTCATGTGACCTATCTCCAAGTGAGAAATACAGGAAATTCCTTTTGTCCAATCCCACCAGAACTGAGTAGCAGAGGATGACTGGTGACAATATACATTTTAAACTAAAATCCCAGCTGAGGGAAAAGAACAATGGAGAGAGACAAGAAGCATGCGGTGTATGGAAGAGGGAGAGTAAATTGTTCAAGACACAAGAGGAAGGGAATTGCATGGATTGTACCCTCATTTCATGTAAATAAGGCAGACACTGCTGTTTTAATAGGCTCTAGAAAACCAAAGGGGCCCAAAGGGAGGATGTACTGGTAAGAAATAAGATGCAGATTTGGGAGAGAAACAGTCAGAAGCTCTTACTAGCAAAAGCTACAGGATGGGGTGTTTTTAATTAGGCTGAACTTGTAGAAGCCCAGCCAGGGAGAAGATGGAACACAGGGCCCCTAATGAAGGAGCTAGAGAAAATACCCAAGGAGCTAAAGGGGTCTGCAACCCTATAGGAGGAACAACAATTTGAACTAACCAGTAACCCTTCAGAGATGTGTCTCTAGTTGCATATGTAACAGAGGATGGCCTAGTGGATCATCGATTCGAGGAGAGGCCCTTGGTATTGCGAAGATCATATGCCCCAGTACAGGGGAATGCCAAGACCAGGAAGCAGGAGTGGGTGGGTTGGGGAGCAGGGTGGGGGGAGGGTATAGGGGGCTTTGGGGATAGCATTTGAAATGTAAATGAAGAAAATATCTAATAAAAAATGCCTTAAAAAAGAGAAACTCTCTTCAAGATTTTGGCCCTTGAATGAATATGATAAAGGGAAGGCTCTGAATGCAGCAGAACCAAGTCAGATGCAATCAGGATGTGGCTAACTCATATGGAGAGGACCTGCCATCTGGCCAGATATTGCCATCATCTCAGAATAGGGATGGGGCAGGAGAATTGAGTGATAGCTTGACATTTGGGCTGTAGTACTTCATAAGCATCCAAGCCTCGTTTATGTCTATTGAATTGGGCAGATCTTCAGGATTAGAGTCTCCTGGCAGGGATCAGAAAGAGATCTTCAGGAAGCCTTGCATATTAACCCTGGGCATTGGTTAATGCTTCAGGTGTAATGGTCTCTGCCATTGTACACACCTGTTCAGGACTATTATCATTTGTGACAAGATAGATCAAGTAGAAGTGGAGCTTGGGATAGAATGTTTTTGCAGCAAAGATGGCACAAATAGGGGTGAAAGTGGATGCGAAGCCAGTGAGAAAACACTCAGTCCTAGGCTCTGACAAGGACAGAAAAGCAATACTTTAACAGTGTGCCATATGAGGGGAACATGGAGTGGACTGGCCTGGGTTATATCCTAGCACAGCTGTACTACCTGGGTGACAATGGGCAAGTCACATAAATGCTTTTTGCCACAGTTAAAGGAAATTTGTCATGAGAGTGAATCCATACTTATAAAATACTGATGATACTAACTTGTGAAGAGCTAATTTTCATATAAGAGCTTGATAAGTTAAAGACAATATAACTTGATGGAAAACACAAGGAGCCCATTCATGACAGATAGCAGAGTAAACTGAGAAGCTGAACAGAGGTCTGGACACTACTATTTGGAAAGGTTGGAAAGGGATGCTCTTATTCACCGAACATGGGCTGGAGGGAGTGGGGGAGAATGAGGAGTATTTTAGGTGGAAGGGCCAAGTTCCAAATTACTGGGTAATTAGAAATGATCATGAACTGTCTTATCTGTAGACAGAAGAGTAGATATCCTTCTAGATAGAGTGATCGAGGCAGTATATGACCTGCAGAATCAATGGAGGCAAGATGATGCCATGGAGTGGCAGCCACACAGGTCACTCCTTCCCTGTGGGAAGAATCACAGTGGGAAGCCATTAACTATACAGCTGGGTTGTTGCTTCACTGGGTACTTTAAGCTTTGACCTTTTCTCTTTGGGGGTCAAATTTTATGCAGGAGACATGGAAGTACCAAAGCCATGAAGAAAAGAGATTGATGGTATCTTTATGATCTTTTAGGCTCACAGGTAATTCTTGCCATGAAACAAGTTGGACAGCCAAGTATCTACTTTTTTAATTAATTGACTTATTTTTATTTATTCATTTTAATGTCCCAATCGCTGCCACCTCCCAGCCTTGGGGGAAGAATTGAGGGCTCCAAAGGGGATAGAAACTCCACAGGAAGACCAACAGAGTCAACTAACCTGGACCCTTGGGGCTCTCAGAAACTGAACCTCCAGCCAAATGTCTATTTTTAACTGGAGGTGAACTTGGGTGCACTTGAACATGGAGGGATCCCGAGTGTTGGACTGTTTGCTTTGGACTGGAGACAGATCATGAGACTTCTGCTTCCCAAGCTCATGGTTTCTCTGAACAGAATTCCCCCAAGCCCCACCTCTGGATTTCCTGCACTAACTATATGTGCCTGTAATTGCTCTGCAGCCATGCAAGCCTGCAAGTACACTTGGGTCATGAGGGAGCTGTGGAGTGGGCTGCTCTCCTACCTAATGATTTTCTCTTGACTCATGGCTGTTGAAGTGGTTGTAAGACAGCAGGGACTCAGCCTTGAGACTTCAAAAGCAAAACCTTCCAATAGTGGATTTTGTTTGCTGGAAGTAAATTAATTGAATAGCCCTGTGAAGAAAGAAAGAGGCGGTGGGGATTGAACCAGATGGAAGCATAAGGCCAGAAAGTCAAGTTGGTTGGGGGCAAAGATGGGTGAAAGTAGAGCAAAATATTTCAATAATTATGATAGATAACTTGGTATTAATCAAATTAACAGTCATCTAGAGGCTTGGCTCCATTCATGCTTATTACCTTCTGGGCTTCAGCCAGCTGTTGAAGGGCTTTTAGAAGCTCCTGCTAAGTCAGGAACAGAAATGAAGATGGCAGAATTCCCTCTAGGACTCAGCCCCACTGGGTCTTGCCATGCCTGTGAACTTAGCTCTTGATAATACCATCTGGAATTTTTTCCACATCTGCCCTTGAGAGTTGCAGGAGAGTTTTTCAGCACTGTCCTTGACCTCAAGAAGCTGGGGAGAAAGGCTTTTGGGTATCCTCTGGGTGAAGAAAAAGTAGCCGTCTGCTTCTCTGACAGGTTGCATGTTTGGTATTGCGGAGAGTGATGGAATGCTTTATCTTATTGGAAGAGGCAGTTTCATACCACTCTTAGATTCTTTCAAACTATTTTTGACCATTTGTTCATGCCTCTTTTGTTTCCATCCATGGGTTTGGATAGTTTCTACTTCCTTTAGAGAGGCCTCCAGTTCATGTTTGTGGTGGATACTTCAAGGACACCTGTGCACTTTAATCCATAGACAGTAAGTGGTAGGCAGACATTTGGTATCCCAGTGAAGAACAGCAAACACAGATTTAAGTGTGTAATTTCTTCTACAGGAATAGTTATAAAACTTGGGAAACACCTTTGTGCATCTCGTTTCCTTCTCTTAAAAATGAGGGTACTAGAGGTCCCAGGGTGGGCTCTGGGTCTGCAAAGCCCCTGAAGCTGGAGGCAGTATCATCTAGGTATGATTATATATTTGGACATATTGCTAGATAAAGGTCCATACTGTCCATCAAGTGATAAAGAAGTCATCTAGGAGAAGCCATTCTTCCATCCCCTTTGAGACCTATAAATCTCTCTAGACTTCACAGTTCAGGCATGGCCCATCCAAGGACATCTCCCATCACCTCTACATGGTTTTGCACATGGTCTTTCCATTCTATGCCTACTTTGCTATGATTGTTATCCTGCTAGGTATAGCAGTATTTGCCTAGCCTTTAAAACACTGAAGAGTCTAAACTCTAGACCCAAACAGGTCTCACTTCAATTTTCATACCACTGAAGGTACTAGAGCAGCTTGGTAAACACAGTTTAAATGTACAAATCATATTTTCAGTAAGTTCTCATGCTTATGAAAACAGAGTCCTGGAGCTTAGCTTTTGGGCATCTGGTCTCTTGCTTTCCCTTTGATTCTCATTTATTTTTTTCCTTCTATAAGCTGAGAGTCTGATATCTTTAGTCACATGGACCATCCAGCTTAGGAAAGTCATTTCAGAGGAAATGTTTGCTCAGATCTGCCCAAGTCTACTTGTCCAATCCTTGTGGATAAACTCTGGTTTTCTCTAGGCATTATTAATAACAATCTCTTTGTTTAGAAGAACTTACAAAAATGAAGGCTCTGATTGATTCCATGACAGCACTGTCAGGTAGTTCTCTGGTGAGCTGATATATATGAAAACATCTTATCACGGAACAGGTATAAGAGAGAACAGGGTAGGTGAGAGGGAACATCATTTACCTGTCAAAGTATGATAGCACAAACTAATTAGATGTGATTATTTGTTACGCCCAGGGCCTATAGAAATAGGCAGGGGAGGTTGAGCCCTACTCTTGTTGAGTAAGGGAATTATATTGAGTGAAGTGCTCAAGCTTTCTGGGCCTCTGTTTCCTTGCACCCAAGTGATGTGGTGACATTAGTATTTATACAAGGCGTGACAAAGAGATTAGCAGGAGTAGTTAACATAGACCACCTAGTGGGTTGCCTGATGTGCAGTGATGTTCAGTACCTGGTAGGCACTGCTCCCTTGAAAATACTGACGCAGAAATGGTTATCTGCCTACCTCTTTCAGAAATGGGTTTTTTTTTCTTCATTCTAAGTTACTAGAATATTCTAGAATAGTCACATAACCAAAGAGTCAGATATGGAAGCAAAGGAATAAACCTCGTATCCCATTTCCAGCTCAGTTCGGGCATGTGACATAGAAAACTGTTTTGTGGCCCATAATCAGAAAATCATTTTCCTCTTAAGGACTTAACAGTAATGGGGGCCAGTTTGCTTGTTATTGAGAGTTATCTCTTAGGGAGAACTTTAAAGTTTAAAGCAAGGACAATATTTAGCCTACTCAAATGGATAGTCATTATATGTAGCAATGAAATGAGATCTTGGCCCAAATCCAATCCTGACCAGTAGCCTTTACTTTTAGAAACAAATATTCCTCCGAATCTATCTCTTCTAAGTGTCTAGCATCTGGGATCTGTGAAAGTTTTCCCACTGATACATCTGTTCCCCCAGAATGTTCTCATTCTCAGAGATGCCAGTATCTTCTCACACCATCTGAAGAGTTCAGCTCTGTATCCATTTTCAACTCCTTTTTGAGCTCATAGATGTGAGTGAGCCTCAGCATTGCACTAGGGTCAGAGTGAGATCCAGGATCCACAAGGCCTGGGAGATTTTGCTTGTCACTGATGCTGCATTCCCTATGGATATTAGACTCTGGCCATCTAAGCTGTTTAGAGCTAAGGAGAATAAGCAGTGTGTAGATCTGGGGAGGAAAGCTGGGGCTGATCATGGTGAGTCGTGAGAAACACTAGGGCTAAAATACAGTTGCAAGAAGGGAAAGAAAGGGACTGAGGAATCCAGGTTGGTGCCATGGTGCTCTCTTGGTACCACATTGTACCCTTGGCCAGGATATGAACATCAAATGGCTTACTTCCAGAAAAGATAAGGAATTCCCTACAAGTTAATAGAAAAACAAAATAAGCAGAAGCCTTGACAAAACACCCGAATTGTCAGTAGTGTATGAAAAAGGGCACAAACCTTTAGTAATCAGTGAAATGGGAAATCAAACTATGTAGAGTCATCAAAGGGGCTGAAGTCAAGCATCATTTGTAGCTGAGAATGGCCAGAAACTCGACCTCTCTTGCTCTGTTGTGGAGAAGAATGAATTCATATGCCACTTCTGAAAATGGCTGGCTACCATGCAGCAAGGTAGCTGTCCAAGCACAAGTATGGATTAGGAGTTTTACTCCTGAATGTGACCTGGGACAGAAATGTAACTATGTTCACCAGTATAAGAAGGTTGTTTTATGGAAGTATTGTTTGAATGTGCTCCAAGCTTGAAGCTAGGGTGGAGTTCAGAGATCAAGTGCTTTCACAGCATACATGAGGTCCTGGGTTTGAGCACAAAGTGTGCTGGTCTGTTTGTCAACTTTACGTAAGCTATTGTCACCAGGGAAAGTAGCCTCAATAGAGGAATTGCCTCCATTAGACTGTCCTGTGGGAATGCCTGTGGGTCATTTTCTTGATGAATGATTGATATGGTGGGAGTTCAAGCCCACTAGGGCAAGACCACCTGGGCAGGTAGTCCTGGGAATATAAGACATCTACCTGAAAAAGCCATTAAAAAAGTGGTCTGGGAAGTATTGTTCTACCATGGTCTCTGCTTTAGATTCTGCCATCAGGTTCTTGCCTTGGCTTTGCTGGTGATAGACTAGAACCTGAATGCTAACAGCAACCATAAAAGTCTGTTTTCTTCCCAAGTAGCTTTTAGTCAGTGTTTTATCACTGCAACAGAGAAGCAAACCAGAACAAGAGGACTGAGAAGCACTCCTCTGGAGGAAAGATCTTCAAACTGAAAAATCCAAATATCTATTACTGTCATGAAGAATAAATAATTATGATATAAAAGTGAAGGAATTCTGTGTAACCATGAAACAAAATGAATTCCATTAGTATAAGTCATACAGAGTTCTCTCTCTGTTTCTGTCTCTGTCTCTTACACACATACACACACACACATGTACACGCACATGCACACGCACACGCACGCTCACACACACACACAGACACACACGCACACACGCACACACACACACACAGACACACACAGACACACACACGCTGATAGTAATTTGAAAAATGGGCAAAACTAACCGGCAGTTTTTAAAATGGGCCTGATACTGGTGGTTACAAGAAGTTTGTACAAGATGTCATAACAAGTTCTTTTACTTGACTCAAGTGGTGGTTTTGTGAATGACTTTACCTGGTGATTGAGACACTTACACTTACTTTTTGGTGTATATAAACACTGACAAATAAATCTTTTTTTAAAATGGGTGAAAAGTTTTATCTAGTGTTTCCTCGACATTGAGCCACTTGCACTTATGAGCAGAAAATCTGGGCCTGGTTCCCCCACAATGCTACCTTGCTATCCAGAACATGTCACAAAAGGAAGGCATCCATTCTGTCTCCTTGTGCTTCATCCTCTAAGCTTGGTACTTGTGTTGCAGACACCTCCTCTCTTGGAAGACTCAATGGGACAACCGGCACTTCTAGACCCAGCATTCTTTAGCTTCCTCTCTAGAGAAAGAAACATGTTTTCTGTTTGTTTTGGCTCCAGACCTTCCTCAGACACCTGTTCTAGAACTCTAACACACTGACTCCTGGCAATCTCCTCCCTTTTTCTAGCATCCCACTTCATTTTCAGGCCGCTTAGTCTGCTTGCCTCCTCTCCTTTGTCCTTGGTTTTCAAGACATCCCATTTGGGCTGATCCCCATTCGGTGACAAGTTGTCAGAACAGCTCAGGCCTCAGTTCTGTTGTGTGATTTAAGCAAAAAAAAAAAATTGACTGGGGAAATTAGATGGAGGTGATTGCAGCTAAAGTGCCTTTTATTGAAGCTTTTGGAAAACGTAAATGTCATCAGTCTTGTCAAAGCCAGACACAGGAGAAAATAACAGGACTAGAGGCAGGCCAGGATACATGCTGGGACTGTACTAACTTAGAATTAGCCTCTCTATTTGTTATTATTTTTTCTTTGTAGGTAGGGGGTGGAAGAGGGAGGAGATGAGAAGACAAATAGGAGAGGAGTGCGGGACATGGTAGGGACCTGGGGAAAATGCTAAATCTGAGCAGCGGTACCTATTCATTTTTTATTTTCCTACAGGGTTGACTACATCCCTGGGACTTCCAAGCAACAGAGATGAGAACAGGTATGGGCTGAAACTTTCAGCTTTGGTTTAGAACTGGAAAGAGGAGTAGGCTGGGCTGGCAGAGGAGATGGGATGATCAGACTTATATAGTAGCTGGGACTGGCCAGGCCATTCGGGATGCCCTTGTCTGGGACATATGGTCACTATGCCCATATGTCAATGCCTACCTACCATTCAAAGACCCACTGGTAAACTATTACATATGAATTCTCAGGTAGACTGCAAAGAAGACCCTGGCAGAGTCTTGTCCCAGTGACTCATGTGGTTATGAAACTTGTGGTCTGGACGTGAAGTGTTCCCCTCAAGATGTTGCATGTTCAAGGGTTGATACTTGATGTGATGTTTCAGGTGAGCCATTTTGAAAGGAATTGGATCACGAGGCCTCAGGTTTGATCAAGGAATAATGTCATTGAAGAATTCGCAATTTATGATATGTTTGGGAGCTGATAGAAGCTAGCGGGTAGTGGTTATGTAGAGGAAAATGGTCATTGGAAGGGGTCTACACAGTCCTGGTCCTTTCCTATGTATCTGCTTTCCGGCTGCAATTACATAAGCAGTCACCTATATCACATGCTTTTGCCATCATGGTTTTCTTCCTCACCACACGTTCAGTTAATTTAAGAATCTGAAATCATGAGCAAGATTTAAAACATTTGTCGTATTCATCTCAGGCATTTTACCATAGCCATGGCTATCTGACCACACAGACCCACAACTGGGATTTTGAAGAAGGGCTGGAGCTTGTGATAGATCATCTGTAACTGAAGGAAATAAATAAGGAAAAAATGGTCAAAATTTGCATCTGAAATTAATAGACTGATGGGTGATGATAAATGAAGGACAATGAGCCAGGTATTTCAAGAACAAAAGAAGAAAGTGAGGTTGGAGAATGCTAAACAAGACTCAGAGAGATGACTTGGGTACAAGTGTCTGGGTTGGCAATGGTCTGGGGAAGGTAGGTAAGAGGCAACTTGTAGCTACATGTAAATATAAGAGAGTTCAATGGAAGGACATCTATTCCCTTGGTTCTAGGAGAGGGTAAGGACAAAGGAATGGAGCAAAGCTGTCTTGAGGAATGCCCAAACTGGGCTCCATCTCACCGGAGCAGATTGTTCAAGGTTAGAGTGTTCATCTAGGAGCAAGGTTAACTCCAAGGTGAGTCTTAAGCCCATGGTAACTGTGAGTTCTCACAGTTCAAGTCTCTGTGGATGCTGGCAATCTCCTATTATGTAGAGAAATGAGTCTGTTTGAGATTTGAGTGGCTCTAGCTTCTGTTGTTGCCATGGTGTAGAGAGCTCAAGCTCCTATGTGAGAGCTATGTCTTGCTACACTCTTATCTAGGGTCTGCTATGCTAGATCTGAGCATTCCAGTCAACCAAGAGATTAGAATTCATAAAGGGGGTGCTGCTTAAGGCTGAGGTCATCTGTGGTGGTTTTGTGGAAGAGATGAGCCTCACGTGCAAGCTCTGAATAAACTTTCTAGTTCTCAAAGACTGAGATTGGTGATCAGATCATAACATAGAATGAGCACTGAATCTGAAAAGCAAATGCCACGTTCTCCAAAACTTAAAATTTTTGTGTCCCTACTTAATGCTATAAGTAGAAAATTCCATCCCTGACTTCAACTAGCAGGTCATAGAAAAAAAATGTGGGCACACTGAAAACACTGCACCAATTGTATTCTACCCACATGTATAAGGGATATATGAAATGTAAACAAAGTTTCAGCTTATTCTTGAGCCCCATCCCCAAGATATCTCATTATGTGTATGCAAATATTCCAAGTTGTCGAAGAATCCAAAATCAGAATCACTTTTGGCCCCATTCCAGATGTTTTAGTAAAAGATCTCACCTGTTCCTGGAGACACCTTCAACCACTCACATCAGCAGCCTTCAGTTAAACTCATTAAATTCCCCTTTAGAGGACTCATTTTCCTCATTTGTGAAGTGAGTGTTTGAATTAAGCAGTTTTTAGGATCACTCTCTTGTTTTGCCTATCGTGACATGTCTTCATTTCAACTCATTGATACATTTGAGCATGTCACTCACAATCTTTTACAATTCCTGCTTTAATGTTTGCTTTCCCAGGTCTCAGAAGGGAATTTGCCTCCTTTTCATATCAGCAATATGACAGAAACATTGTCACATAGGGGGCACTCAATACATATTTATTAAATAAATGAGGGAACAGACACTATTCTTTGATATCTGTCTGTTGGTTTGAGACCTGGGGTCACCAGGAGAGCCAAAATTCCTCCCACACCTCCATCCCTACCACTGTGCTTTATAGTATGTGAACTCTCTTTCTTAGGGCAGATGAATTTTAAGAGACTTAAGTTCTCATTTCAAGCACTGGAAGTGCTGATGCAGATAACCCATGGCTTGCATTAGAGAGCTACAGAGGGCAGTGGGCTTAAGAAAAGTAACTTATGTTGCATATCCTCTTCTGGTAGGAAGGGGAAGAGCCCTGGGGTGTGCTGTCACTAGGCAGAGTCCTAGTTTGAGCAATGAGCACAGTGTGTCCAGTCACAATGGCAGTAAAGCCTGCCCCCTTTATTGTCCCTGTGTACTGTCCTTGCCTCAGCCCCTGGCAGTCTTAGGCATTCAGCCTGAACTGGGGTTTCCAGGGCCTGAACTGGATTCCAGCATGGAACATTATTCTGCTTAGAATTCAACTCAAAACAAATGATCACATTCTTACCTTTGGTGGCCCATGTTTCTGCCATCGGGGAAATCTAAGATTTTGGATTGGTGACTAGATTCCTTTGTCTCTTTTATATTCTCTTCTCTTCCTTTTCCTGGAAAAGCATCATGTCTCCTTTTCCAACTTTCATCCTTGGGGACAATACTATGATAAGGCAGGTTCCCTGAAGTACTGGCCTCCTGAGTTGGGTACTTGATAAATACTACCAACTTCTTTCCCCAAGTATTGATTATCATACCCTGCATTTTTAGGGGCAAAGAAAGATTGGCCAAGTTGTGGAAGGGTGGCTTTTTTTCAAGAAAGAAGAAAGCAAAATAATGTTAATACTATAATGAATTTTGGAGACTCTAGCTGGCTAGCTAGATAGCACCTATAGTCATGGTGTGATTCGTGAGTGGCTAAGAAACTGGGAACAGATGAACAACGAGTCCTGGCATTTCTGTCTTTCTCCTCTGTTTTTGTTTCATTTTCCTTTCCCATTCCCATCTGACTTCTTGTATGAACCATATTAGTTACTGTGGTGGTTTGAATATGGTTGGTCCATGGCATTTTTAGGAGGTGTGGCCTTGTTGGAATAGGTGTGGCCTTCTTGGATATAGTAAGCATCACCTGTAAAGGTGAGTTTTGAGGTCTCCTTGTGTTCAAGCTTCACTAAGTGTGGAAGAGACCCTTCTCCTGACTGCCTTCCTATAAAGATGTAGAACTCTTAGCTCCTCCTGTAGCAAGATGTCTGCCTGGATGCTGTCATGGTGTCACTTTAAAGCAATGAAACTATAACTAAGACAGTTATTTTCCTGTTGCAGTGATAAAACATCATGGGCAAGGCAGCTTAAACATGAATTCATTTTGACTTATGCTTCCAAAGGGAAAGAATCCATAATGGCTTGTGAATTGTATCTTGGGTATTCTGAACTTCTGGGCTAATATCCACTTATCACTGAGTGCATATCATGTGTGTTCTTTTGTGATTTGGTTACCTCACTCAGGATGATATCCTCCAGATCCATCCATTTACCTAAGAATTTCATAAATTAATTGTTTTTAATAGCTGCATAGTACTCCATTATATAAATGTACCACATTTTCTGTATTCATTCCTCTGTTGAGGGACATCTGGGTTCTTCCCAGCTTCTGGCTACTACAAATAAGGCTGCTATAAACATAGTGGAGCATATGTCCTTATTACATGTTGGAGCATCTTCTGGGTATAGGCCTACCAATTCACAAACCACATGAAACTCAAGAAGAAGGAAGACCAAAGTGTGGCTACTTCAGTCCTTCTTAGAAGGGGGGACAAAATACCCATAGAAGGAGTTACAGAGACAAAGTATGGAGCAGAGACTGAAGGAATGACCATCTAGAGATTGCCCCACCTGGGGCTCCATCCCATATACAATCACCAAATCCAGACACTATTGTGGATGCCAACAAGTGCTTGCTGACAGGAGCCTGATATAGCTGTCTCCTGAGAGGCCCTGCCAGTGACTGACAAATACAGAAGTGGATGCTCACAGCCATCCATTGGACTGAGCATAGGGTCCCGAGTGAAGGAGCTAGAGAATCCATAATGGCAGAGAAGAGGCAATAGGCATGCAGCAGGAACAAGAAGTTGAGCACTTCCCTTCTTAAACCACAAGTACAGAGTATAAAGAACAAAGTTCAAGTAGGGCAAGCAATAGGCTTTCAAAGACCCATGCCCATTAATGCCACACCCACCTTCTCAAACAGTATACCAACTGGAAACCTAAAGTTCAAATATGTGAGCCTATGAGGGACATTCTTCTTCAAACCACACTGGTCTGTTCATTTCCTTTCATGAGCATCTCTACTTCCCAGTCATGGGCTTCCTCCAGACCCTTCATTTCCATCTTGTCTCTGGTCTATAAATTCCTTCCTCTTGACTCATTCAACCTTCATTTGATTCTTAGACTCTGTATTTTTAATCACCCATTGGCAAATTTGAGGTTAAACTTGGGAAGATATGCTCCAATAACCAAATTGACTATGCCTTCTTTATTTTTTTAAAAAAAAAAGTGATGCATTTCTATTATATTTATTTTCTCTTCACCATGACTCCAGGGAAAGTTCTATTAGTTTGATTTACCAGATGTACAAACTGAAGGGGCTGTTAGTAACTTCCTAAACAAAAGTCTAGGCTCACACTTGCCAATAAATAGCCAAGACAATAAAACCTGGACCAGTCAAGAATTTTCTTTTTTTTTTT